>NC_090436.1:511001604-511305717 GCF_031143425.1 Pleurodeles waltl
TGGGAGGCTCTGTATATGAGTATATTTCCATGTGTTGTTATACATTTCATATGTGGTACCCAGTGTGTTTGGACTCACTACATGTGTATGGGGGACTCTATATATGAGTGAATCTTCATGTGTTGTTATACATTTATGGGTGTTATGTGTGTTGATGTTTGTGTATTGAGGGTCAGTCAGATGAACACAGAGAGAGATGTACAGAGAGCAAGAAAGTTAGAGAAGGTTACTTAAAGCCTGGTGGGCAGCCCAAATGTACTCCAGGCCACTTCACTGGGGAAATGCTGCATGCCATATTAAGAGATCATAACTAGATTGGCAGGGATCTCTGTGCCTTCAGTGGCACCACTGCTGTGAGTTCTACACAGCAGCAACTGATACTTTGCCTAGTTGGTGACATGCTTGATGTGCAA
The DNA here is from genome assembly GCF_031143425.1 of Pleurodeles waltl. NCBI lineage: Eukaryota > Metazoa > Chordata > Amphibia > Caudata > Salamandridae > Pleurodeles > Pleurodeles waltl. The sequence goes on from NC_090436.1 coordinate 511,002,018, forward strand.
GCTGAGGAAAGAGTTTTGTTTTTTGTAAACTACCTATTGTAGTGCTTTCTCTTCTATCTATCTCTTTAGGACTGTAGGGTAGGGTCCATAGATGGAAGAGAAAGGTGTGGAGTGAACAGTTGGGGAATAGCAGTCGGTTGTTTCTCCCCAGAACTACTCACTACTGTTTTCTCCAACTGACTTAAGCCAAAGCTACAACAGCCACTCCTTCAGTTCCTCCTACTGACTTTTGGCTGTACCGGACCTTTGTCTATAGTCTCGTCCCAATGTTTTGTTCAGGTCAGAAGTGTAGCAATTTGGATCTCTTCCTTGATGCCTGTTAATGAAGTCAGGAATTTTGAGGGAGGCTGAGTAGCAGTTCCTCTTGGCATCTTTGTTTCTCTTGCCTTTAACCTCTACCTCAATCTCAATAGCCATCTAAAAAAATGTGTAATTTCCATGTAATCCACCTATATCAATGACCAAACGGGGGTTGAATCATGCTTTAGTTTAGGTGTGAGTTTAGTATTTCCTTTGCCATGACCCTGAATTCCAATTTTAGCTTTGTCAGTGCCCTGTGGGAGATCATAAGAGAATGGTGAACTTATTGGAATGGTAACCCTGAAGGAGCAGGTCTTCCTCAGACTCACCAGTTCCAGTTGCAGGACATTAAAAAATCACTAACTACAGAGTTTATGACCTACCCATTTGCAAAAAGGAAGAGGTCCCCTTAGGAACCCTTCCCCTTTGTGAATGTTATAAAAAATGTTTATTGGGGAGTAGACAGTGATACAGTGTCCTCTAAGTTATTAGCTGCATGTTTTTAAAAAGGTTTACTCTATTTAAGGGGGATTCACTTGGTTTCCTGCTGGCCCTAGCATTCCCCCATCCTTGTAATGACCACCAATCAAACCCATTACGAGTTTGGAAAAGGCCGCCTACCAAACTCCAGCGGTCAGGTCACTGCCAATGCGGTGACCTTTCAAGCGGCCCCTATTGGGAGCTTCCCGCTGGGTCAGCAGGCAGAAACAGAGTTTCTGGCCACTGGTTCAGCGGGATAGAGCCCAAAACATTGGTGCCAGCTCGTAATCGAGCCATGCAGCAACATTGCGGCGCATCAGGTGCAACAGCACCCATCGTGCTTTTTACTGTATGCTATGCAGACAGTGAAAAGCACAACGGGCTGTCCATGGGGTCCCCTGCACTGCCCATGCCAAGTGCGGAAGCCCCCATGGGGCCCCATGAACCCCGTTTCTGCCAACTTTTACATGGTGGTGCAACTGCCATGTGAAAGCTGGCGGAGAAGGGGTCTTAATCCCCAGGGCTGCGCTGCATGTGGATTAGGACCGCCAGCACCGCTAGTCCCTCCAGTGAAGGGAAACTGGCCGTCCGGCCATGGGTGACCCCACACGGTCATAATTTGGATCTCTGACCGCCACCAAAGCTCACCACTTCACGTACTTCATTAAACATCATGAGTAGGTTTGATTGGACCCACTCTGAATCCAAACTCTATGAATTGAACTTTTAGTCCATAGGCTGGTTCATAAAATACATTACTGGTCGCAAAATTACTGGATGCAAATTGCAGCCAGTACTTTGTGACCAGTAAATAGCATATCCGGAACTTAGCGTTTAGCTTACAGTTTCTAATTGAAAAAAAGACAGCTTCCAATTTCAATGTGAAGGAACTAAACATGTGATATATTGGGTAACATGTCCATTAAATCTATGAGTATTCATTAACACCATATTAGAATTTAGGCCCTTATTGCGACATTAGCGGTAAATCCCACTTACTGCCACACTGACCGCCGCCAACATACTGCGGCGGTGGTGGATATCAGTTCATCATATTATGACACACACACACCAATCCGACAGAATTCAGGCACACACACAAATCCGCTAGACCAAAGGTCAGGGATAAACTGGCGGTATCAAAACCCACACCGTTACGCCAACAGAATTACGACCACCACATTATGACCCACGAATCACTACAGCGGACATTCAACGGCGGTAAACCATTGGCGGTACAGACTGCCACGCTCACAATGGACACCCACAGACAAAACAACACCACATTGGACAATTTAAACAACACTCATTTGACACCCATATACACACCTACACACCCACACCACTATAAAATACACCCACTGTACCCACAACCCTTTACGACTACAAAGCATTGTCAACAGAGAGACACCAAGACCACTGACACAACCAGAGCCACACACTACTAACACCTATACACCACTCACGCACTCTACAACACACACCCCAACATTACCCAACACACCCTCACCAATACAAGTAACACCCATGGCACCACAAAAACACCCCCGTTTCACAGAGGAAGAACTAAGGAAATCGTCAGGGTAGAGCCACAGCTATTTGGAGCATAGGTGCAGTAGATATCAATAGCCAGGAAGATGGAGCTATGGCGGAGAATCATGGACAGGGTCAACGCCGTGGGACAGCACCCAAGAACTAGGGATGACATCAGGAGGAGGTGGAACGACCTACGGGGATAGGTACATTCCTTTGCAGCAAGACACCAGCTCGCCATCCAGAGGACTGGCGGTGGACCCCAACCTCCTCCCTCACAACTCACAGCATGGGAGGAGCAAGTCTTGGTAATACTGCATCCTGAGGGCCTGGCTGGAGTCGGAGGAGGACTGGAATCTGGTAAGTCAACTCTCTACTATTATCACCCCCCTACCTGCATGCCATCACATACCCTCACCCTCACTCCCATCACTCCACCACATCCCACACACTCCACCATCACATCTCACTAATCCCAATGCAAGCCCTGCATGCTGTACCAATGCATGGACACCCCTCACAGCCTTGCATGGACACTCATCACTAAAGCAAGCGTAGCAGAGATTACTAACAATCCCACAATACACTAACGTACACAAGTGAAAGCTGGCAGGGCAAATCCAAACATAGAGGGGAAGCCACGGTAGTACAATATGTGAGACACATTAACCATAACACATCATTTACATTCACACAGGTACCCCAGCCAATGTCAGTGGAGAAGAGATGCCAGCACTATCCAGTCCCCCAACTGAAGATGTCCACAGTGATGACAGCAACTCTGGTCTTCAGGATCTGGATGACCCACCTGGCCAATCAGGGACCAATGGATATCCGGTTACCCAGGCCCAGTCACACACCACCACAGAGCCTCCCCCATCTGGAAACACTACCACAGCACCCACCCAGCATACCCACACCTCTATCCCCAGGACACGTCAATCAGCAGTGTGTCCACCTCTACAGGGATCCCAGGCCACACCTTGCACCCACGATAATCAGTGGCAGTGGGCACACGGTTCAGGGGACAGAGGCACAGGCTAACAGGGAAAGTGGGAGGAGTGCTGTGCATCAGGGGAGGACAGGCCCAAGAAACTGACTCTCCAGGAGGCACCAGCAGAGATCCAGGGAGCCTATCAACATTTCCAAGACTCTAGGGGCCAGATCCTGGACAACGTGCAGGAGAACAGGTGGCTGCATGAGGGGCAGTACCATGGGATCAGGGAGGACTTGCAGGCCATCAACAACACCCTGATCTCCATAGCAGGGGTGCTGGCAGACATGGGCAACATTATGAGGGAGGCAGTCTCACACCAGTGGGCCCCTGCCACTAGCCAGACATCTGAACAGCCTTCCACCTCCGCTGCTGCTAGTGGCTAGGAGGCCCCATCACAGGACTCACAGGCCACCAGTACCCCTCCCCCTGCAGAAGTTAAACCAGCCTGCAAATGTTCCTTGTGATCCAGACAGAAGCCAGAGACACTTGCCAAGACCCCCGCCAGGAAATGAGGCTCTCCTGATTGTCACCCTTTTGTCCTACTCAGTCACCCTGTCCACCTTGAACTGTCATTGCTCCCCTTCCTATGTCCCCTTGGACAATGCACCTGTGCTACAAACAGACTTGAACAATACCCTGTACTTTCCTCCATCATCACCCCATCCCATTGCACCTGCCCCAAATATGTTAGCACTTAAATAAACACCCTTTGAAAAAATAAAATTTGGAGTATGTCATGAATACCAAATATGTATCGATTGAAACAGGTACAAACATTGCAAATTAACTGTACATAGAATGAGAATAGATCAATGACCTGTACCTGGCTGTAGTGATCACACCAGGAGTATGGGGGTCATTTTGACCTCTGCGGTCTTTTTTAAAGACCGCTGAGGGACCGCCGTGCGGAAGACCGCCAGTGGTGGTGGTTTGCCGCTCGGCCTATTATGACCGTTGGCAGCTCTCCGTCATTTTACGGACGGAGAGCCGCCAACAGCCATACTGGTGGGAGGCGGGGAAGTGGAGGTTGTTCCACCTCCACGGCCTCGCCAACAGAACACCGCCCAGCGAATCATGTCCTGTGATTCGCCGTGGCGGTGTTCTGTTGGCGGTGTGGTGTCGGCGGAGCTGCCCCCATGGCTCCGGAGGATCGGCGGACCAGGTAAGTCAATCGTCCGTGAGGGGAGGGGGGTAGGGGTGTTGTGTGTTGTGTGGGTGCATGGGGGTGTGCGTGTGTGTATGTAGAGGGGGTGTGTGAGTGCGTGTGTGCTTGCGGGGTGTTGTGTGTATGGGAATGAGTACGTGTATGTCTGTGGGTATGTCTGTATGGATGTGTGCGTGTATGTTTGAATGTGGGTGTGCGTGTCTGACTGTGTGCGTGGATGTAGGCATGTATGTCGGTGTGTGTGTGCGTGTGTGTGTTGGTGGTGCCTGCGTCGTGTGGGTATGGGTGATGTGATGTTGGGGGTCGGGGTGGGGAGGGGGGCCCTGCCACCTTTGGGGGGTGGCAGGGGTGGTGGGGGGGTAGGGGAGGGAGTCGGGTTGGGGGGTGGGGGAGACCCCTATCAGTGCCAGGGAAGGGATTCCCTGGCACTGATAGTGCTTACCGCCATGGATTTCATGGTGGTTCAAACCGCTGGAAATCCACGGCGGTAAGCCGGGTCCAAATACCGCCGGCGGTCTCGTGACGGCTGCCGGGCTGGAGACCCAGGTCTCCAGCCCAGCGGTCGTCTCCGCCCTTGCGGGCGGAACGTAGAACCGGCGGATGACCATGGCGGAAACCGCCATGGTCATAATTCCACAAAGTAAGACCGCCAGCCTGTTGGCGGTCTTACCGCCGGTTCTCCGCCTTCCTCCTGGGTCATAATGACCCCCTATATGTCAATTCACCAACATCTGCAAAATGAATAGCCAGAGGGAACAGTAAATGGGCATAGAAGTGGGAAATATCAGCATGCCATTGCCACACAGATTACAACTAAAGGCATTGAAATGTAAAGTTACACTGTCCTACCTGTGTGTCATTGGACGTATTGTCGAATAACTGATGTTCTGTTGTCCTCATTCTCATCCTCTGCCTCCTCATCCTCACTGTCCACAGGGTCTACTGCTGCCACACGGGCATCTCCAGTCTCCTCCTCCTGCAGAAAAGTGACACAGCGTCTGAGGGCCAAGTTGTGCAACATGCCACTACTATCTGGCAGACCTTCCTGGGTGAGTAGCACAGGGATCCACCTGTTAGATGGACGTGCCGAAACCTGGCCTTCAGGAGGCCAAAGGTCCTTTCAATGATCTTTCTTGTTCGCCCATGTGCCTAATTATAACGTTTTTCTGCCCTTGTCCTGGCATTCCTCACAGGGGTCAGCAGCCATGACAGGTTTGGGTAACCAGAGCCTCCTGCAAATATTGAGGGACAATATTTAGCCACACACTATTCTATATAGCTCACACCATATCCACACACCAACATATACTGGGTGGGAACCAGGGCTCACCTATTAGCCACACCCTATGCCTCTGTAGTTGGCCCATCATATTTGGGATACTGCTATTTCTCAGGAGAAAGGCATCATGCACCGACCCAGGATACTTAGCACTGACGTGGGAGATGTACTGGTCCGCCAAGCACACCATCTGCACATTCATAGAGTGGAAACTCTTACGATTCCTGAAAACCTGTTAATTCTGCCGGGGGGGGGGGGACAATTGAAATATGTGTTCCATCATTCACCCTAATAATGTTGGGGATATGTCCTATTGCATAAAACTCAGCTTTCACTGTGGCAAAATCCTCAACCTGGGTGAAAACAATGTAGCTGCAAATGTGTTTTATCAGGGCAGACAACACTCATGTCAGCACGTTTGAGAACATTGGCTGTGACATTCCTGCTGCCAAGCCCCACTGTCACTTGAAAGAACCAGTTGTCAGGAAATGCAGCACTGATAGCATTTGACAAAGAGGGGTGATCCCAGTGGGCTGACGGATAGCAGATATCAGGTCAAGCTCCAATTGGGCACCCAGCTCTGTGATTGTGGCCTTGTCCAGTCCATAGGTGAGGATAATGTGCCTGTCCTCTAGTGTTGCCAAGTTCACCAGGGGTCTGTACACAGGGGTATGTCTCATCCCCTATTCATCCGCAGCGGTAGGTATCTAAGGGACACAAGAGTGAGGAGGCTGTCACAAACTGAACATTTGAGCCACAACAGGAATTTTCAATCTGTAAACTTGTAATGGGTCAGTATGATTCATCCATTTTATGCCTATTTCTCCTGTGATGCAGCATAAATCCATAGTGCTGCCCGCTCCTGAAATGGTGTCCACCTGTCCTGTGTGAAGGGACAGGTGGAAGTGAGGTAATTCTGCTGACGTTGTGTGCCGTGGCGAGAGGCGGTCGGGAACTGCTGTGCAACTCCTCATTGGTTAATATTGGCCCCTATGGGGTAAAGTGGCCAATGGTGATCTATGCCAGCGGTGACAGTATGCACCGCCATGGACGTGACTGCCATTTTCTATCTGATTCCTCACTTGCTACCTGACCTTCCATAGGAGAGGACCTACACTGCATGTGCTGCTGTGACCTGTGTCTGGAACCTACCAGGACCCGTGTGACTGGGGAAAGGGCCCCAGCCTTCACTTCGGAGGAGTTGGAGTGACTGGTGGATGGGATCCTACCCCACTACTGACTGCTTTATGGACCTCCAGTCCAACAGGTGAGTACACTGTGGGCACGATGCATATGGCATGGATGCATGGAGTGGTGTGTGTGAAGGCCTCGTGTAAGGGGGTGGGTGGATGTCCTCTTAGCGGCATCCAGCATGTGTGCTGGGCTATGTGTGTGGCATTGGTGATGGGAACGGGTATGATGGGCCATATATGTAACAGGCTGGACTGTTTGTCTAATGGTACTTTCCTGTGTGTACTGCCTCTGCAGATCAGCACCCATCAAAAGAAGGGAATATGATGTGCCATCGTCAAGGAGGTGCGGACCCTGGGGGTCCATGGCAGGCGGAGCACCCACTGTCACAAACTTTGGGAGAACCTGAGACGTTGGGCACAGAAGATGGCGAGGCCCAGCTGGGGATGGCCTCCCAACAAGGAAGGGGTGCCCATCGAACCCTGACCCTCCTGATGTACTGTATACTGACGGTGGCCTATACAGAGCTGGATGGGCACTTTAGGGCATCACAGCAGCCACAACGGGGTGAGTACAGTGGTTCATTACAACTTACAGCTGGTGGGGTGGGATCCGGGTGGTGGATGTATGTCAGTGGGTGCCCCTAGGCCAGGCCTGACATAGCAGCATAGGTCCTCTGGTGGTTAGGGCTCTGAAGGGATGATCCTACCTACCTAGCCTGTAAGCATCCACTACTTGTCAGGGCTGTGTGGGTCCCAGGTGTGCTACAGTTGGCGGTGTGTGCCCCTCCTCATGCCTTGCTGGCTAGCGATATCAGTGGTGGTGCAATACAAAGTGCGTAGGCCTGTTCCCTGTGTCTGAGTGTGCTGTGTATGCCAACGGTGGTGTTGGTGCAGCCATTGACCTATTGTATCCTTTGTCTCTCTCCCCCGCTTTTTTGTTTTGTCATCCTGTCCTTCTGTGCATTAGAATTATCTGGCGGAGGAGCAGAGGCACCGGTGACGGAGGGAGCTGCATCCCTCAGGACCCAGGAGGCAGAGTCCACTGACGCTTAGGGTACCAGTGGGACGGAGGGCGAGGGGAGCACCACGGCGGAGACTAGAGGGGATACTTCAGACACAGATACCTCCTCCGATGGAAGCTCCCTGGTGGTGGCGGACACCTTTGTGACAACCTCAGCTACAGGTACACCGCCACCCCCATTCAAGCACTGTCCACACAGCAGCCCCTCATTGAGTTGCCCGTGCCCGCTCACCCAGGAGGGTGGGCATCTCCTTCGCTTCAGGCACCTCATGCCCTGCCCCAGTGAGTCCTGCTGCCATGGGTGAGAAGGCTACTGACCTCCTGAGATCCATCTCTGTAGGGCAGTCAACCAATGTGAATGCCATCCAGGGGCTGGCAGCCCAGATGCAACAATCTAATGCATTCACACTGGATTGGTGGCCCAAAAGAGATCAATCCTGGCTCTGGCCTCCTCTCTGATGCCAGTCATTGTCCCTGTTTCTACCATCCCCCCTCCAACTTCCACTTCCCGGTCCCATTCTCCTCAACCCCAACCCATCCGAGGCACACATACAGAGGAGCATGCACACAAGACAACACCCAAGAGTGTCACAGGCAAACACAAGCACCACACTTCATCTCACAGGCACTCACACAAACACCATTCATTTGCAGACACTTCAACATCCACTATTTACACTGTCTCCTCCTCCTCCACCTCCACCACCTCCCTCTTAGCACACGTCCACACTTACACCTGCATGCACTACATCATCATCCACTGCCAGCATCATCACCACACCAAGCAGAACACACACCTCACTGGCAGACACCTCCACAACAGCCATGCACACGTCCCCAGTGTCCTCTCCCACTGTGTCTGATCCTCCTCCTAAGGTACACAAACGCAAGCACTCAGACACCCAACAGCCATCCACCTCACAACAGCATACAGCCCATGCACCTGCACCCAAATCCAGCAGACAAACACCTCCAACAACCACTCCCTCCTCCTCCACTCCATTCCATCTCCCTCTTCCCACCCCAATGTCCCTAAGAAATGTTTTCTATCCACCATTGACCTCTTCCCTACCCCTCCCCATCCTGCACGTATGGCCAGGGTAGGAAGAACCCAGCCAAGCACCTCAGCCACACAGTCCACGGGTCCAGTCCATCCACACCTACTCATGGTGGAAAGGAATCCAGGCCACATTTAATGAAGGGGTGTCTGAGAGCCTGCACCAGCCAGCAAAAAGGGGAAGGAGCCTGCACCGGCAGGCAAGAAGGGCAAGGGGCCTGCACCTGCCACCCAAAAGGGCAAGGAGCCTGCCCCAGCAGGCAAGAAGGGCAAGGAGCCTGCACCTGCCACCTGAAAGGGCAAGGAGCCTGCACCAGCAGCTGTCACGGAGCCCCCACCATCATCCATGGTTGTACATCCATCCGAGGGTGCAGGGGATGTGCAGGAGCCTCCCCCCACCACCAGCAGCACCACAGTGCATCCATTTGAGGGTGCAGGGGATGTGCAGGAGCCTCCCCCACCACCAGCACCACCACAGTTCATCCATCTGAGGGTGTAGGGGATATGCAGGAGCCTCCCACCACCAGCACCAGCACTACCACAGTGCATCCATCCGAGGGCGCAGGGGATGTGCAGGAGCCTCCCCCCAGCACCACCATAGTGCATCCACCTGAGGGCGCAGGGGATGTGCAGGAGCCTCCCACCACCAGCACCAGCACCACCACAGTGCATCCATCCAAGGGTGCAGGAGATGTGCAGGAGCTGCCCCCCACCACCACTAGCACCAGAACCACCACAGTGCATCCATCTGAGGGCGCAGGGTGTGTGCAGGAGCCTCCCACCACCACCATCAGCACCAGCACCACCACAGTGCATCCTTCTGAGGGTGCAGGGGATGTGCAGGAGCCTCCCCCCACCACCAGCACCACCACAGTGTATCCGTCCGAGGGTGCAGGGGATGTGCAGGAGCCTTCTACCACCACCACCAGCACCACCACAGTGCAGCCATCACCGCCGGCGGACGCAATGTAATCCTGCCTCCATGGGGTGCTGTGCGGCCTGTCCACTCAAGAACCAGTGGGGTATACACCCACTCTAGAGACTTTGGCGTTGCACTCCCCAGTACCAAGCACAGGGCATGTTGTCCCCTCCAGGACCAGTGGGGAAGACACCCACTCCATAGACTGTTGCCTTGCACTCCCCAGGACCAAGCACAGGGCGTGTTGCCCCCTCCAGTACCAGTGGGGAAGACACCCATTCCTGAGACTGTGGCCGTGCACTCCCCAGGACCAAGCAGAGGGCATATTGCCCCCTCTAGAACAAGTGGTCTTGTTTCCGCTCCCGGCTGAGGTGCCCCCCTATCCCCCTCAGGTGCCTGCCTACTTGCCAACCGATGCCCCTACAGTGTTCTCTCCTTGTTGATGCAGGTGACAAGTGGGGCCTTGGACCTTGACCTGTGGCCATGTGGCCTACGCGAACTGAGGACTGGGCAGTGTCCCTTGTTCTGTACATTTGTAAATAAGTGTTACATTGACTAACTTATTATTTTTTAGTGTGTTGATATTATTACACTCACTTTGGTGAATTCCTTTTGTCCTTGCATTATGCAGCCGATTTCGGGGTATCAACTTGCTTTCCTGTGCATCCGGTTTTGTGTATGGGGTGTGTATGGGGCGCGTGTAGTGCGTGTGTCACTCTCTTTTTCCTCTCCTCCCGTTGTGTGCTAGGCCGCTGTACTCACCGTCGTCATCTTTGCCGACGTTGGTGTTCGTGGTGGAGCAGAACGTAGAATATCATCTGAAATACATGCAGTTCTGGTTCCATGGCGGCGTGGTTGTCCCCTGTGTCTCCAATGGTGAGTCCTTTCACTTCTGAGCTCAGTTTCCACCAGGCTTTTGATGTTGTTGGTACCGTCCCAGAAAGGTGTAATATGGTGGGCAGAACATTGACTTTCGCCTGGCTGTAGGCAGCTACCGCCGGGGTGGCTGTTGTTTCCGCCCTGGCGGTCAGTGTGGTACATTGGATGTCTTTCAGAGATCTTTCCGCCATGGTCATAATTTAGCGGTAATTACGGATGGCCTGTTGGCGGTATTACCGCCACTTTATCACCGACCTCCAGGGTCATAATGAGGGTCTTTGTTTTTTGGGTTTTTTTTGTCTTCAGAATACCACAAGTAGTCTTTGACCAATATACACAATGATGCATCATACATTCATTATCTACATGTGCTTGTATGTGTTTGTGTGTGTATGTAAGTGGTGCATGTATGTGCGTGTATGTGTATGCGTGCTATTATCCCTAGCTAATATCTATATGTGCATGCACTGTCAATGCTGTTTTGATATAGATCCTTACTTATCTACTCTGCCTAATTCGTTGATCTATGTAAAGAAGACCTAAGCTAAATACATTTATGCCACGACTATCGCTCAAGAACCACATAGACAGCAACTATGTACTAAAGATCTGCTGGGCTTAAAATTAAAATACAATTTACTAAGACTTAATGCACAGCAGTATGCCTGAAAGCTTTTCACATGGTTGCCTGAGCGCTAAAGGACGTTTACTGAAATGTATTAGCTGATTGCTTCGTATGTAAGCCATTGATGTACATCATGTAATGTTTTAACATAAGCACAGCTCTTTAAATGTGCGCAATGCCAAATCTGTGGGTAAATTATTTGAAAAATGTACGATCATACATTATTGTATAAGAGCATTTTCAAATGTGTGAGTACTGAGCAGGATCACATAAAGACTGCACTCTTCATAGTTTAAGGACTTTTCTATGCAGATTTTTATTTCAATATCTGTTCTAATTGTCTTGTATCCCAGCTAAATACCAGAATGCAAAATGTTATCCAAAAGTCATCTAAAAGTCACCCAATGCAGTAGGGATTTCTAACTTCTACAATGAATCAAAGCTCTACATGCGATCTAACCACTCTAGTCATTGACATTTGCAACTAAGGGCTTTGTTTTTAGTATGAGGCTGTAAGCAATCTACTTAAGACATCTGGAGCTGTTTTATGGCATTCATTTAAAGTGAATCACCTTTTCCTGCCTTAGATTTACTGTGCCAGTGGACAAAGCTGTATTTCCAAGAGAAAAATATTAACCCATGGATCATCTAACGCATAATTTTATTGTATAATTTTAACTTTAACAATTCAAAAGGAACAAGTTCTCCGGGCATCACAATCTGAAACTTCACAGTCAAAGTGTGTTCCTTTCAATCGCATGCCCAGAGTGCCGATATAAGGGTGTCTCCGAAGAGCATGTATCCCACCCCTGACTTTCTGTACGCCTTAATGAAAGCCCTCCTCTCACATAATTAATCTAAAAACAGTGCTGTATTATGGTGTCACAATTCCTATACTTGCCTACCTTTGTCAGGGGTATAACACAATACAATAGCTTTATATTTAACTCACATTTGGTTTGTGAGGGGTTGTTGCTTGTTTCCCTAGTCACCAGGTTTACAGAAGGGGGGATAACTATAGTTTCTCATTTACGAATGGCTACACTTTTGATGTCCATTCAGTCTAGAAGTTAATAGCGCTCTAAGGGCCATTTGTATGAACACATTTTCCCCTAGACACAAAATGGGTAAAACCGTTTGATACATCTGGCCCTAAATCTGTTATCTGTCCAAGACTAGAAATAATGGGCTTTGTGTATTAAGGGCTACTGATTAGTTTATGGAGTCGCACACTGGTTAATGAATAGTTGAAAGGGCTCTAAAAAATTATGCCTGAAAGCCCACTTGGAGAAATACCCTGAATAGGCTTTAACAATGCTACTAAACAGTTTTTTTTATTTTTTTTTATTTCTGAATCAGAAATAGGAAACCACGATTTCAGTGTTTCAAAGATTTGCAAATATTGAATCGACTCAGAGTGTCCTTTTTGGCATGTATAATTCACCACCAAGTTGAAGCAGGTGATAACCAGTTGCGAACTATAAACAGAGACCCGGAACGAGTCCAACAAAGAAGGAGGAGAAACAATAGATTGTTAGATAGCATGTAACACTTCTTCAGTAAGTAATGGATGCAGTCCATATGAAGTACATGTTTTGCAGGAACGTCAACCTGGACTTAATAGATGAGCTAAACTCAATTATGGGCAGAAAAACCTTGAGTAGTCAGGCTTCACCTACTAATGTCAAGGCCATGTTCCTTACATTTTCTAGAAGAATAATTGAACATCACCAACATGCTCCTCATTCTCAACAGGATTTACCGGTGTAATCAGCTATCGAGGTTTCCTTACGTTATTAGTTGCATTCATGGGACACACGTTTTGACATATCCTCCTTCTGAAACTGTATATCAAATAGGAAAAATTTGCATTAACATACAATAGGTGTGTAAGGGATATGTAATTCTCAGTGCAATAGTACTGATTTGGGTAATTCCGACCCAGGATGTACACATGACTCCTTAATGTTTTGAATTGGTGATGTGTATTATCCCTTTGCTACCTGTTAGGTTAGGTATAGATTTGTTAAAACAATATTTTTACTATATTTATTTGATTAGATATATTCATTATATTTATTTTTGTAAACTAGGAGACAGTGCACATGCCTTCGGGACATGTCTGCTTACAGTCAGCTTGCACCTACCTTTTGCCAGGGAGCTTAGATACAAAATTTTGGACAAAAAATGGACCTCCAGTGGAACGTACCTTTAGCTTTCTGAAGAGTAGGTTCCGGTGACTGTGCAAAAGTGGCAGAGTTCTTTACTATGTACAGGAGACTTGTTGCAAAATGATTGCATGTTTTTTTATTCTACATAACATTGCAACCAGGAGAAGATTACTCAGTGGATCAGATAATGATTCAGACGACTACCCATCGAACCAGATATAGATGGTTATTCAGATGATGATGAAATACAACCTTTCCAATTTACTTCAATTTTGGAGGCAAACCAAGCAATGGAAGGAAGGACATTCCAAACACAAATAACAAATAAGAACTTTAAAGTATGTTTACAATCTATTATTATAACTAAAAAAGAAAAGAGTCTCTCTATGCTAAAATAATTATGTTTTTCTACAAATACAAGAAAGAAAATCCAACCTGGCTTTGATATGGAAGAACACATGTTCAAATATACAAAAGTAAATTTTTGCAAAACAATAGCCACATTTTCTAAATTGTAATTTGACCTGGATCATTCTCTCTTTCTTTTTCTTCCTCAAGAAACAGTAGATATATCTGAAACTGCAACAAAGCCCTATTTCTGTGTATTATGCCTTTTAGTGCAGATTCTCTGCCTTATGTCTAATACAGGGAGATGGCTCAAGCTTGATGATTCCTCAGTTTCTGTAGTCTGTGATGCTGTTGTATCAGAAATACTAGCAGTTTGCAGCTCCCTTGGGAGCATATTTATACTCCATTTGTGCTGAATTTACGTAATTTTTTTAATGCAAATTCAGCGCAAAACTAACTCCATATTTATATTTTGACGTTAGACACATCAAAACATTGGAGTTTGCTCCATTTTTTTGATACATGAACCTACCTTGCATCAATGAGATGCGGGGTAGGCGTTCCAATCTAAAAAGGGTGCTAACCCCAGACCCCATATTTATCCCCCATGCTAAAATGATGCATGGGTGGGAGGAGGGGCTAAATAATGGTGCAAAGCTTGCTTTTAACGCCTGGGTAAGACCAGGCGTTAGAGGACCAGTGGACCCATTTACATGGTTAAACACCATGAAATGGAACCACAGGTGCCCTTCTCAAGCCCCCGGTATACCCTCACCAACACCAGAGGGACACCGGATGATGGGGGACCGCATCCCAGGTAAGTAGGGTAAGTAGAGGAAAGCATTTCTTTTATTAAACTCCCATTGGGGGCCCAACTTGGGGCACCCTGCAGGGCACAGAGTGCAGTGACATGCCCAGGGGACACTGGTCCCCTGTGCTGTCCATTGAGGTGGTGAGCATCACTCCTGTCTTTTTCTAAGACAGAAGTCATGTGGTATAGATGGTTTTGCATCAGAAAATGACGCTAGGTTGGTTAGAGACATTTTTTTTCTCCTCTAACCAGCCTAATGTCAGTTTTTGGTGCAAAACCCCCTTCTCCCATACCGCCACCCCCAGCCGGCTAACGTAATTTGTTTTTACACTAGCCCACCCTTTGCACCAGCTTGCGCCATTCCATGAATATGGAGCCCAGCTGGCATTCAGCAATGGCATGAGCTGGTGCTAAACTTTTTAATGCAAAACTGCATTAGTGTAGTTTTGCATCAAAAAGTATAAATGTGCTGCCTACAGCCCAAACCACTGAATGGAATTACACCAAATTTGGCACAAAGCCAGATTCTGTTCCGCAGATCACGCTTTTTTTGATTTGTTGCAAATCTGATTAGTTGTTTTGGAGAACTTTAAGGCCAAATAAATATAGGTATATAGGGACGTGGATCCTTCTCAGATCCAGCACGGGTCGATCTGCGGATCCAAGCCCCACAGGAATAATCTGATTGTCTGTCCGTAACCTGGGAGAAATGTTGCAACCACCATTTTATTTTGACGGTAAGCAGTCACCGGGGCTGAAATGTGGGTGATACTTGAGTTGATGGGGTCAGGGTACAAGTTCCCTGACCCATGGGGGTGATATAGTTGTGATGATGAGACACATAACGGCTTTGAAATGCAGAAATGATTTTTTTTACACTTCACAAGATCCGCGGATTTACCCGTGGGGCTCAGCGCCTCCCCAGGTGTGAATCTGCAGTTGGATCCATGGAGCTCGGTAAAAGTAAAAAAAAGAAAAGAGTAAATCCTAATAGAGACACTCTCACATTCAGTATTACACACACAAAGACACCCCTACACACCCAGTATGAGATGCAGACAGACACTGTCATACCCACTCTCACACCTACAGAGATGCTGTTCCATCCACTATCACATCCACACTGATACTCTCACACTCACTCTCACACTCAGAGAGACACTCTCATACCCACCCTTGCATCCAGGCACACACAATCACACTCCTTCTCACACACAGACTCTCACGCGTAGTCTCCAACTAACATAGAGCCTGAGTGTCAAACCCAGAGGTGAACTCTGAATCTCACCCACACACCCAGATAGATACGCTCACACCCAGTCTGACATCCAGGCAGACACTGTCGCAACCACTCTCACACGTACAGAGATGCTGTTACATCCACTGTCACATCGAAACAGACAATCTCACACTCTCTTTTACACTCTGAGAGACACTCTCACACCCAGCCTCGCATCCAGGCAGACACTGTCACACTCCCTCTCACACCCAGACACAGACTCTAACATTCAGTCTCACACTAACATAGAGACTCCCACATGTAGTATCAAACTTAGAGATGCATTCTGACACTCACTCTCACACCCAGACATCTACTCTCATAGTCAGTCTGACATCCAGGCAGACACTGTTAGAAGCAGTCTCACACCTACACAGACAGTTTCACACTCACTCTGACACTCTGAGAGACACTCTCACATCCACCCTTGCATCCTAAAAACTGATTTCTTTCTTTTACGAGATCCACGGATCCAAGCGAGATTTGAAAGAAAAGAAGTACATAAATAGAAATCTATATATGTGTAATAGATTCGCTCTGAAAAGATCCTTTGTGTTTACTATGTGTAGGTGTTTACTACTCATGATGGAGGATACAGTCTCTCAATATATGCAGGAAAAGTGTGTTGCCTTTCTCTGTTAGGTGTACTCTGTCATTTCTGTATATACCCTCCATATCAAATTGTATGTTGTTGTGGTATTTAGAAATTCTGTTATGATCCCTGAGGAATGCAGAAACAGTTTTATTGACATGTTTCCTGGATTTCTCAATGTGTGGGCAGAACTGAATTGACCGGTTCCCCTTCAGCCTTTTGCAAATGTTTGAATAAAGGCAGTGGAAAGAGTGTTAATAATTTTCTAAGGGTTTCTTTCATTAGAATTTCCAAACCAACCCCTGTGACTGTGCCAAGGTCATTGCCACCACAGTGCACAATAATAAGGTCTGGATGTTGGCAATCCTTAGTGGCTTAAACCAAAGGGAGTAATTGATTCCACTTTAACCCTATCTGGCCAATCCAAGTAATATCCACATTTGACAAACTTAGGTCCTTGTCAATACCAATTCTTTTTGCACTCTCTGTGGGACAAACACAAAGCTGTAACCCACAATCCACATTTGAGGATCTTGGAGGTAATCTGGAGAAGCACACAAGAGATGGCTGCAGCTGAATGAGGCTGCTATGAAATGAAAATCAGTTGGAAGGGGGGGTAATAGGCGCAGTCTGGAAGAACTCGATTCTATTGGCTATTGTAGATATTTGTTTGGGTGTAGGTAGGTAGTGAGGTTCTGTGAATTGTAAGTATATGCTGGATTGGGCTTAGAAAAATTGGAAAACAGTAAAAATAGCTGTGATATGGCCATTCTAAAAGTTTCAACCACACCTGCTAAACATGGCTTGAAACTAAGCATGCTCTAGTCGGAAACTGCTATAAACTTGTGACTTGGTGCAGTAGAATGGTGTGGATTGTGTAACCATAGTAACAGACCTAGAGGAGCATGAGAGGGAAGGGGAATAGAAAAAAAGAATATAATGTGACTTTGTTTGACCATATATATATATATATATATATATATATATATATATATATATATATATAGCGAGAGAGAGAGAGAGAGAGGGAGAGAGAGAGAGAGAGAGGCAGTAATCATTCATAATGATTAATTAATGTTATGGTTTGGTTTTGTGTTTTAATAAAAGTGTTTATATGGATGAGTATAGTTTTATAATATCAAACAATTATTTCCAGACTTTCCCATGGATCCGCGGATCCACCTGAAAATTTACACCGGGGGACCTTGCTAAGTGTCGCGGAACTAAACAAACCACTGAGAAGTTGTAGAACATTATATTAAAATGAAAGGGAGATTGTGTTTTTTTTGTTTTTTTTGTTTACTGTCCTCATTCATCCCAGGCAACAGGTCTTTTTTTTGTTGTGTTTTTTCTTCGCTCTTGTGATCTACCATCATCCTTGACCCGGGGAGGGAGGGGCCTCCTACTTTCTCTCTCAACAAGTCCACCTCACAATAAAAGTAGAGGTAGAAATTTCGAGAGACAGCAGAGAAGAAATAATCATAGGACAAAATTTATATGTTCACCAATTGTGCCTCCAACCAGGCTTTAAAAGGTAGCCAGAATTTCCTTGACTTAGTAATACCCATTACCATGTCCATTTTAAATACATATTTCACTTGGTCTAACCACTCTTTATAGGAGGGAATAACCCTACCTACCCATTTCCTACAAATAAGGGGAGATTGTGATTGGTTTATTGACTCAGTAACCTTGAAAGGAGAGTTGAAGAGGTTGCCATTACTCGTTGCCTGCTAGGAGAATGGACTTCCATTCTTGTTGTTGGTTTTCTGAGCTTTGTTCAATGAGAAGAAATTCTAACTGGTAGTGAAAGAGAAACATAGAGCACAAGAAAGAGAATCAACAGGTATGAGTAGTGAAATGTACTTTATTTTATAAAGTGTTAGTATATGAATAAATTCATATTAGGTGAAAGAAAGTAAGCAGTGTATTCACAAAATGCTATAAAAGATATAAAGACTAGGTTTGTGATTTATGTAAAGGAATTATACAAGTAATTTATTATATCAGAAAGGTATTCAGCTGAACTTGGATAAGAATGTTTTCATTTTCTATCACTATATTAAAGTGATCCCCCGTGTATGCTGAAGCTAGTGTGGAGAATGCACTAATGGGTAATTTAATGGTAACATTTTTTATATTGTGTTCTAAAAATGTAATGTGTTTGTACAGAAATGGGTATCATATGTATAAAAGCAATATTGAATTCATGCAAAGAGTCACACATGTATTGAGAGGTAATAGAGGTTATTTCACTTTGAGTTAGACATTGATATGAGTGAAGTATATTACTTGAAAATGTAAGACAAAAGTTTGGTTGAGAGCAGGTTGAGCTGTTTTTTGCTGTAGACGCTGAAGGGGTCAGATATACTGTATGAAGGCTGGAGAGGAGGTTAGGTTGCTGTGTCTATGGAAAAGCAAAAAAGATTTTTCATTTTTTTGTGTTAAAAGTGCACTTGCTATGTTAAGGTATATATATACTGTCTAATGTATACTGTTAAATAGATAGAAAATGGTACAAGTATAAAGGCAGACATAATCATTTTGAGACATTAACAACCACTTGTATATTGTCGTGCAAGTAGAAAATTTAAGTACATAGGCTGCAGTAAGAGATGTATTTAGAATGTAATAAACTAAATGCAATATGTAGTTTTGTAAATTGATAACGTAGATTCTTATTTATATAAATTGTGGTTTAAATATGGTTTAGGGTACCAATTGTGAGTATAGGTACACAATTTTATTTTTAAGTTCACTTGGCATACCCAGTTGTATGGTGATGTACATACTGATGCACACAGGCCTGAATACTGTCAGACATCTTGAGAGAGATTAATGCATACTGTAAGAGGCTAAGCAAGACACGTATATGTAGTGACACATGTGGGAGAACAGTAATCTATATAGAAAAGCTGTGAAGAAGACAGTGATACATATAGTGGCATGAACAAGGTAACACTTATGACTATTGAGACACAAGTAGAGATACACTGGTAGACGTAGGTGGAAGTCTTGTGTTCAGTGATGCAGTAATAGCCAATCTAAGATGTACTCTCACAGATACAGGTAAACAGTGATGTATTGTATGTTTGGAAATGTAGTATAAAGTAAACTTTGTATTGGAAAATGTTACTGTTAACATTTATTTTCTACATGTGTAAATATACTTTATTTTTGGTTTCCAGGTATTGGTTTTTTTTTTAGTAAGAAGATTGAGAATGCCTCATATAAGAGAAACTAGGAAAACAAAGAAACAACTGTACTAACTGCTCAAAACTAAAAGTAAAAAACAAAATTAGGTAGAGAAATGTTTAGAAGAAGAAAAGTAATACTGGTAAAAGTACTAAGTACTTTTTCTTTTTATAAAATACCGTAAAGTGCAAAATGATAGAAGGATGAATTAAAAGTGGAAATTTGGAATGTAGTGATGAATTGCAACGTATGGATGTTGTAAGAGTTAGGAAATCTGTAAGGAGCCACAGACTTTTAGACAGCAGCAATTTAAGGAGTTGAGAGTAAAAATATTTTGAAACAGAGTATTTCAACATTTGTGGAAGAAGATAAAGAAGTATAAGAGGCGAAGTGCTATTATGAAACAAAAGCAGTATAGTGAGAATGTAATTGACAAAGCATTTGGAAACATTTTAATTTGATATTGAATAGAATTAAGACATTGGATAACACACTCATGTCCATGAGAAAGAGGAGCTTAAGAAAGAAAATGATTAACAAAGGTAATTTTTTCAAAATGTTTTAAGGTGAATGGATGTAGACATCTAGTACAGAATCATTTTTCTAATGAAGAGAGTTACTTCCAGGGGAATGCAATAGTACATGCAGGTGATACAGGTGGTCATTGTTATGAAGTGAAAGATGGTAATCCAATAGAAACAAGCATTTACAATGCAACGTGTCTCGCGTTTGCTCATTTTAGAGCTGATCGCGTTGTAAACTCCTAACCCGACTTTTCACCTAT
Organism: Pleurodeles waltl; assembly: GCF_031143425.1. Lineage (NCBI taxonomy): Eukaryota > Metazoa > Chordata > Amphibia > Caudata > Salamandridae > Pleurodeles > Pleurodeles waltl. The sequence goes on from NC_090436.1 coordinate 511,022,646, forward strand.
CGGGCAAAAGTGCATTTATGTACATAACCCGAAAAAGTTAAATTAACTATGTAAAGCGCTCGACGTCTGCCAAGCGAGATCGCGCTCGTAAATTAGAGAAAAAGAAGTCCACGAGCCCGATGGAAAACAGTGAGCCTCGCATGTTTTCTGTACTTGGTCGCTGCGCTCGAGGAGGGCTAGCTATCAGAAAAGGCATGACGTATGCATGCCTTCGACTAATGAAAGCAAGCAGATTTTATTAGGCAAGCCCACGAACCAATAAAAAACACTGACATGAAGTTGACAGGGCTCCGAGCCCTTTTCTAAATACTAAAGCGTCTCGCTGCGATACGCATGCGCGTGCGCATGCAATGCAGGCTCGACCCTAAAAAAGGAGATAGTTGCTAGGAATGTTGAAGAAATGATAGCTGAGGAGCTACAAGGAACACATAAACAGTCTCCTGTGAAGAAGTGGAATTGTAGTAGTATTTGTAGTATCAGTCAGGAGTCAATTAATACATTGAAAACATTCTTAAGAGAATACCCAGGTGTACCGTAATGCATACACTAAAACACCTAGGTGACAGTGATCCATCCAGGGACACACGGACATATACACTGGAGCAGTCTAAAGCAAAAAATTAAAATGCTCAAGAATTAGATCTTTGCAGAGTTAGTCTTTCACAGAAAGTGTGTCAAAGTAATTTTCATTACTTTAGAGTGCTAGCTGTGCATCATTCAAAAATTTGAAATTTGGTAATGAGACTATATTATGTGAAGACTCCAGCTTTATGTTTAGGGGATTTGAATAGAGCTCTCTTATACAGTACTATAGCAGAGGTTGAGAAAGTTTTTGAAGACATTCAGTTCCATTTCTTTGGCCCTGAAAAAGAGAATAGGGAAAATGGCCAGGTACTGATTGAAGCTGTACAGGAAATAGACACAGAAATTAATATTGAACATTTTAGAAAATAAATAGACAAATTCAATTCACTGTGTTCTGAGAAACCTGAGTATATTTGTGCCTCTTGTTGATGTACTCACTACAAAAACCAAACTCGTTATGTAGATGTATTTTCTAAAACTGAAGAAGATGATAATAGTAAGTGGCAGTAATTTGGTGCATATCTATTTGTGGAAGAACGCTTTGATTTATGTAAGTATTATTACGATACATTACAAGAGAGTAAAATGCCAGCTTGAGCAATTCATAACAAATTTGAGTTGGTACCTATGAGAGATGAACTTAATAAATTAAATGTGTATGAATCAATTTTAATACAAACTATTTATCGATTTGGAGCAATTGCTCGAATTGAGCCAAACACAGGGAAACTGCCACCAACAGAACTACAAAGAGGTCTAAAGGAAAGAGCAGTATATTTACCTCTAAATTTAAAAAACATGTTGATACTGTGGGAATTGAAAAATACATAAATAAACCACTGATTATTATAGAAAATGGAGTTCCCACAAAAAGTAAAAAATATGGCAAGAACTAGATGTGAATAAAGTGAAAAAGCTACAATTTATCTGAAAAAAATATAACATTTTATTATACTAACATTGATATTATTGGACATGTAACCTATTTTGAAATAGTACAGTCTAGTGGACAGATTGAAAAAGTGGACAAGCAGAAGTCAGAAGAAATATATGAAAACTATAGTATTCATCCACTATATTCCAAAGATGTTTTAAGGGATTCTATTGATTTGTTTCAAATGAAACAAGCTGGATGAGCTCCTTTGAGTGCCTGGGAAAAAAGTGTAGCAGCTTGTTGCATTCCACATCTATTTCCTACAGGAGTAGGTGGATGTTATGAAGACAGACCTGTACAAATACCAGCAGATGAGTACAGGTCAACAAGACTATGTTCAGAGGGTCCTAGGCCTCGACAATGTATTCCTTATATAGGTGGTCATTCCAACCTCGGCGGTAAAAGGCGGTTACCGCCGTTCAGAAGACCGCCATAACACCGCCGCGGTCGCGGTACACCGCCACGGTCATTCTGACACAACAGGCAAACCGCCAAAATACAGACATCCACAAAAGTCCGCCACACCAAAGGCCAGCGAGAAACTGGCGATGACCAAACCTCCACAGTCACGCCAACAGAAAAACGCCCATGCCATTACGACCCACGAATCCATGCGCTCAAGATACACACACACTTACAAAACACAGCCACATTGGACAAATAGAAATACACACACCTGATCCACATACACACACCACTCCCACACACCCAATACAACATAAAACACACACCCACATCACCCACAAACCCCCACTCCTCGAGATTTGTGAACACGCCCTGAGGAAAGAGAACCGAGCACCCAGAAGCGCAATTCACTGTCACTCTGCAATATTACCACGCACTTCAAACAACACACCAATACACAGCACCACACTTAGCACCACACAATCCACCCCACACATCACCCACACCACCCCATGGCACCGCAAAGACACCCCAGGTTTACTGACGATGAACTCAGGGTCATGGTGGAGGAAATTGTACGGGTAGAGCCACAGCTCTTCGGGACACAGGTGCAGCACACCACCATTGCCAGGAAGATGGAGCTATGGAGCAGAAGAGTCGACAGGGTCAACGCTGTGGGACAGCACCCAAGAAATAGGGACGACATCAGGAAGCGGTGGAACGACCTACTGGGGAAGGTGCGTTCCATGGTATCCAGGCACAACATCGTGGTGCAGAAGACTGGCGGCGGACTCCCACCTCCTCCCCCAGAATTTACAACATGGGAGGAGCAGGTCTTGGCGATCCTGCATCCTGACGGCCTCGCAGGAGTAGGCAGAGGAATGGACTCTGGTAAGTCTAATCTTAACTACTTCATCCCCCCCCACCCCACCAGCATGCCAACTCATACCCCCACCCTCACCCCCATCACACCTACTCCTTGCAAATGTCTCACCATCACAACCCACCCATCCCAACACCAAGCCCTGCATGCGACCACAAAGCAGGGACACCCATCACCTAAGCATGCCCACTGCACACCCCCCGTCCCCCAAACCACCGTCACAAAAGCCCCCACAAGGGAATGCCAGCACTGGGGTACACAGGCACCCACCCATTGCACGCTATGGCACACACAGAAGCAATAACCATACCTTTATACCCCTGCAGGACCCGAATGCCACGTCACCGCGCAGGAGGGTCCACAAATGTCCACTCCACCCCCAGAAGAGGCCCACAGTGATGACAGCAGCTCTGTCTCCCTGGATCTAGATGACCAGCACAGCCCATCGGGGACCTCTGGACAGTTGGTTCCCCTCAGACAGCCACAGCCCACAGCAGACCTTCCGCCCACTGGGAACACCAGCACAGCACCCACCCAGCGGGCCCATACCTCTGTCCCCAGGACACGTCAATCAGCAGTGTGTCCACCACTACAGGGAACCCAGGTTAACCCACCACCCCAACAACAACAGGGACCTGGGGGCAGTGGTAGTGGGCACACGGTCCAGGGAACAGAGGCCCATGGAAATAGGGGAACTGGGAGGGCTGCTGTGCGACAGGGGGGGGACAGGCCCAGGGAACCCACTCTCCACGAGGCCCTCTCCTCCATCATGGGAGCATACCACCACTCCCAGGAGAGGATGTCCACGGTCCTGGCCAGGTTTCAGGAGATCCAGCTTCTGCAGGAGCAACAGTATATGGGGTTCAGGGAGAAACTAAGAAACATCTGTTCCGCCATGGGCACCATCGTAGTGGCACTGAATCAGGTAGTCACCACATTGCGGGACACTCTGGCACCACAAAGGGCCCCTGTCACTAGCATGGACCAAGAACTGCCTACCACCTCCGCCGGCGCTAGTGGACAGGAGGCCCCGACACAAGACCAACAGGCCACCAGAACCCCACCTCCTGCAGAAGGAGAACCACCCCGCAAGCGGGCCCTGAGATCCAGGAAGAAGACAGAGTAAGATGCCAAGACCCCCGCCACGAAAGGATACCTCCCTGATTGTCATCCCACTGTCTCACATTGACACCCTGTCCAACCTTAAACTGCCCCTGCTCCACTTTCCACAGGCATTTGGACATTGCACCTGTGATACTGATAGTCTGGACTCTGCCATGGACAATCCTCCACCATCACCACTCACCGATTTGCAACCACCCACCAATTTAGAGCACTGTAATAAACACACTTATTGCACAGAACAATCAGGAGTCTGGCTGTTATTTGGAACAAATGTATTAGATATGACCGTGCCAAAATGCTTATTTTCATTGTGATGCCAACATACCAATGTCACACAGCTGTAGTCCATGGGGAAACAAAGCAGATGTCACGCAGTGGGGCCCACAGCTCTGAAATCTGAAGGGAAAGTCACAACTCAGTTACCATACACTGGGGGAAAAGGACAGACAGTAGAGAGGTAGTAGGGGTTAAGTAAATGTTATATGCCTGGGGGGATTCTTACCTGTGTGTCATTGGAAATACTGCAGTATTACTGTGTTCCTGTTGTCTATGTCGTCCTCTTCGCCTTCCTCCTCTTCACTATCCACAGGCTCCACAGCTGCTACAACACCACCATCTGGACCATCCTCCTGCAGAAAAGGCACCTGGCGTCGCAAAGCCAGGTTGTGAAGCATACAGCAGGCCACGATGATCTGGCACACCTTCTTTGGTGAGTACATTAGGGATCCACCTGTCATATGGAGGCACCTAAACCTGGCCTTTAGGAGGCCGAAGGTCCGCTCTATCACCCTCCTAGTACGTCCATGGGCCTCATTGTACCGTTCCTCTGCCCTTGTCCGGGGATTCCTCACTGGAGTCAGTAGCCATGACAGGTTGGGGTAACCAGAGTCACCAATTAGCCACACACGGTGCCTCTGGAGTTGATCCATCACGTAAGGGATGCTGCTATTCCGCATGATGTACGCATCATGCACTGAGCCAGGGAACTTGGCATTAACATGGGAGATGTACTGGTCAGCCAAACAGACCATCTGGACATTCATGGAATGATAACTCTTCCTGTTCCTGTACACCTGTTCACTCCTGCTGGGGGGACCAAAGCAACATGGGTCCCATCAATGGCACCAATGATGTTGGGAATATGTCCAAGGGCATAGAAATCACCTTTCACTGTAGCCAAATACCCCACCTCAGGGAAGACGATGTAGCTCCGCATGTGTTTGAGCAGGGCAGACAACACTCTGGACAACACCTTGGAAAACAGGGGCTGGGATATCCCTGATGCAATGGCCACAGTTGTTTGAAATGACGCAATTGCTAAGAAATGAAGTACTGACAGAACCTGCACTAGAGGGGGAATCCCTGTGGCTTGGCGGATAGGTGACATCAGGTCTGGCTCCAGCTGGGCACACAGTTCCTGTATAGTGGCTCGGTCAAGCCTGTATGTCAGTATGACATGTCTTTCCTCCATTGTTGACAGGTCCACCAGCGGTCTGTACACTGGAAGATTTCTCCATCTCCTTGCATGTCCCAGTGGACGGTGCCTATGAAGGACAACAGCGAGCACAGAGTCAATCAAACCACAGGTACGTTCCCACAGCTTGCACATAACACAAATCCCTATGCATTGTATGGCTTGTGTGAGTGTCGCAGTACAAATTCAGCCATGTGGGCCCTTGAAATGGCAGCTGCTTGACCTGTGAAGTGCGACAATGGGATGTGAGGTCAATGCGCTGGCGTGGGACACCGTGGCGGTAGGCGGTCGAAGACCGCGGCGCAACGCAGCATTGGTTAACATTGAACCCTATGGGTTTCAGGAGCCAATGACGATGTGCGCCGGTGGTCGCGGTACGCACCGCCGCGGGACGTACCGCCGCGGGCGTAACCGCCATTTTCTATCAGCTTAATCACTCAATACCTGATCTTCCACAGGAGAGGACCTACACTGCAAGTGCTGCTGTGACCTTGGTCTGGAAGAGACAATGGCTCATGCGACTGGGGAAAGGGCCCCTGCCTTCACTGTGGAGGAGTTGGAGAAACTTATGGATGGGGTCCTCCCCCAGTATGCGCTACTCTACGGTCCTCCAGACCAACAAGAAAGGACACTGGGACCATGCTTTGTGGGCTATGCCTGTGTTGAGTGGAGCATGTGCCACATGGCAAGGGTGGGGATGGGGGGCCACTCACATGGAGCATGCAGAAGGTGATGATTATACTTCTCTCCCTGTACATGTCACATAGGTCAGCGCCCACCTGAGAATCGACATTTGGCGTGCCATCGCCAAGGACGTCCAGACCCTGGGGGTCCACAACAGACGAGGCACCCACTGCCGGAAGAGATGGGAGGACATCCGCCGCTGGAGCAGGAAGACGGCGGAGGCTCGGCTGGGGATGGCCTCCCAACGTGGGAGGGGTGCCAGTCGGACTTTGACCCCCCTGATGTCCCGGATCCTGGCGGTGGCCTACCCCGATTTGGATGGGCGCGTGAGGACATCACAGCAGACACAAGGGGGTGAGTACACTCTCACTCTGGTGACTTTGCGCGCAGTGGAGGTGTCTGGATGGGGGAGGAGGGCTGTGGGTATCCCAGGGCCAGGGCGATTTCTGTAGGCTAGGCCCCTCCGTAAGGCATGGCCCCGTGCCCCCGCCCCCCACCTCTGTAGGGTGCCAAGTACAGGTATCCATGGCCCTGTGTCATCTATGTGTGCAGTTGTCGTACATAGGCTTGTAGGCCATGTCCCACGGATTGCGTAGTGGACCCCAAGTGCGCGGCGTAGTGCAGGGGGCTTCTGTGTCTGTCCTCTCTGCCAATGCATGCACTCAACATGTCTTTATTTCTCCCCCCCCTTTTTTGTGGTCTTCCTGTTCATGTGTGCATTAGCATCATCAGGCGGATGAGAAGTGGCATCGGAGCACGAGGGAGCTGCATCCCATATGGCCCTGGAGGGCCATGCAATGGAGTCCGAATACACCAGTGGGACGGAGGGCGAGGGGAGGTCCACAGCGGGGACTCGTGCTGATGTCAGTGACAGCGACTCGTCCTCTGAAGGGAGCTCCCTTGTGGTGGCGGCAACATCCGTGCCCCCCGCAACAACAGGTACAGCCGCCACCCAGCGCACCAGCACCGCCCTCCCAGCAGCCCCTCAGCATTTGCCCCGTGCCCGCTCACCCAGGAAGGTGGGCATCTCCTTCGCCCCAGGCACCTCAGGTCCTGCCCCTGTCACCCCTGCTGCCCTCAGTGAGGAGGTCATTGACCTCCTGAGGACCATCATTGTTGGGCAGTCTAGCCTTTTGAATGCCATCCAGGGTGTAGAAAGGGAGGTGCACCAGAGTAATGCATACCTGGAGGGCATTCATTCTGCTCAGGCTGCCCATCAGCGATCGTTCAACGCTCTGGCCTCAGCACTGACGGCAGCCATTGTCCCTGTCTCTAGCCTCCCCCCTCCAACTTCCTCCACCCAGACCCAATCCCCTGTACCTCTGCCTATCCCAGACACACCATCAGACCAGCCTGCACACACCTCAACACCCAAGGGAAGCTCAGCCAAACATAAGCACCACACATCACACAAGCATTCACACAAGCAACATCCACATGCAGACATACCAACAGCCACTGCCTCCACTGTGTCCCCCTCCTCCTCGTCTCCGTCCTCCCTCCCTGTGAAGTCTCCACTTACACTTGCATGCACAACATCTTCAGCCACTACGTCCATCACCAGCACACCCACCAGAACACTCCGCACACGTGCAGTCACCACCCCCACTACCATTTACACGTCCCCTGTGTCCTCTCCCAGTGTGTCTGTCACCCCCTCTTCCAAACTACACAAACGCAGGCAGCCACCCACCCAACAGCCATCCACCTCACGACAGCCTCCAGCCCAAGCACCTGCACCCAAAGACACCAGACTTCACACTCCTATGACCACATCCTCTTCCTCCACTCCCATACCCACTACACCTACCCGTCCCTCTCTTTCGAAATTGCTTTTCCTTGCCAACCTTAACCTCTTTCCAACAACTCCCCTACCCCGTCCATCTCATAAGACTCCAATCAGCACCTCAGCCACCACAAAACCGGTACCTATAAAGACTGTTTGCCATGGACTGTGGAGCCCCCCACCCTCAAGGGCAGGCAGTTCAGCTAGGAGCCAAGGCACGGCCAGCCCACCCCCGGAAAAGCATCCGAAGATTGCCAGTGCCCGGCGCGAGAGGCCAAAGACACCAGGGACCAAAATAACCTACCATGGCTCTGGCAGGAAGTGGGGTGCCACCTGGCACACTGCCAAAGGTGGGAAAGGGCCACAGGTGAACAGGGAAGGGTGGGAAGGGCAGCACGCCCGACAAGTCCGGCAGCAGGCCAGCTGCCCAGGTGGGCCCCACCAGCCCCATCCCAGGTGTGCAGGAGGACACCCACAGACCCGGTACTGCAGCCCAGGAGGGCCCCGCAAGCCACGTCCCAGGTGTGCAGGAGGACACCCACAGGCCCGGTACTGCAGCCCAGGAGGGCCCCGCAAGCCAACAGACAGATGGGCAGGAAGGCCCCACCAGCCACATGTCAGGTGGCGAGTGACATCCATGCCATGGCCGGATCCGCTGACCTGGACACTCATCTCAAGCACCGCTGAACTGTGCCCTACATCTCAAGCACCGCTGAACTGGGCCCTTCATTTCAAGCACCGCTGCACTGGGCACCGCCGTCTCAAGCACCGCTGAACTGGGCCCTTCATCTCAAGCACCGCTGCACTGGGCACCGCCATCTCATGCACCGCTGAACTGGGCCCTTCATCTCAAGCACTGCTGCACTGGGCACCGCCATCTCAAGCACCGCTGAACTGGGCACCGCCGTCTGAAGCACAGCTGAACTGGGCCCTTCATCTCAAGCACCGCTGCACTGGGCACCGCCGTCTCAAGCACCGCTGAACTGGGCACCGCCGTCTCATGCACCGCTGAACTGGGCCCTTCATCTCAAGCACCGCTGCACTGGGCACCGCCGTCTCAAGCACCGCTGAACTGGGCACCGCCGTCTCAAGCACCGCTGAACTGGGCCCTTCATCTCAAGCACCGCTGCACTGGGCACCGCCGTCTCAAGCACCGCTGAACTGGGCACCACCGTCTCATGCACCGCTGAACTGGGCCCTTCATCTCAAGCACCGCTGCACTGGGCACCGCCGTCTCAAGCACCGCTGAACTGGGCACCGCCGTCTCAAGCACCGCTGAACTGGGCACTTCATCTCAAGCACCACTGCACTGGGCCCTTCATCTCATGCACCGCTGAACTGGGCCCTTCATCTCAAGCACCGCTGCACTGGGCACCGCCATCTCAAGCACCGCTGAACTGGGCACCGCCCTCTCATGCACCGCTGAACTGGGCCCTTCATCTCAAGCACCGCTGCACTGGGCACCGCCGTCTCAAGCACCGCTGAACTGGGCCCTTCATCTCAAGCACTGCTGCACTGGGCACCGCCATCTCAAGCACCGCTGAACTGGGCACCGCCGTCTCAAGCACCGCTGGCCCATTGGCAGAAGGGGCAGGCCCTCATCTGTGTCGGGCAGGGCTGCACGAAGCACTCTGGGCACCAGTCCCCCTCCAGAACCAGTGGAGACTGTCATCCACTTGTGAGACTGTGGCTTTGCACTCCCCAGGATGGCACAGTGGGCAACCCACCCACTGTATAGACTTGAAAGACTGTGGCTTTGCACTCCCCAGGATGGCACCGTGGGCAACCCACCCACTGCAGAGACTTGAGAGACTGTGGCTTTGCACTCCCCAGGATGGCACAGTGGGCAACCCACCCACTGCAGAGACCTGAGAGACTGTGGCTTTGCACTCCCCAGGATGGAACAGTGGGCAACCCACCCACTGCAGAGACTTGAGAGACTGTGGCTTGGCACTCCCCAGGATGGAACAGTGGGCATGGAGGCCCCTTGTGGATCTGGCGTTGTGGACTCATCTGGCTGAGGTGCCCCACCTTCCCTTCCCCCTGAGGTGCCTGTAGTTTTGCTATCTGATGCCCCTGCAGTTTTCTCTCCGTTGGTGTCAGGTATCCTGTGTGGGCTTTGCCCATGTGATTTGGGCCCAGTGGTCCACGGACAATGCCTGCAAAAATTATCAGACTTTTAATATTTATGTATATAATAGTTTTAGATGTGTGATATATTTATAAGCCAGTGATACAATATATTCGACAGTTGATGATCATTTCCTTTTGTCTTTGCATTCTTCCGGGGAGTTTGGAGGTGAAACTGTGATGTATTGCTATGCATTGAGGTGTGTGTTGTAGTGGGTGAGGGTGTCGCGTATGTGTGTCCCCGTAATTTTTTCCCTCCCCCCTCCCCTGTGTCATAGGTGCAGTACTCACCGTTGTCTTCTGCGCCGGCGTTCGTGCTCCTGGTAGAGGAGCAGGAAGACAATAGCTGGGAGGATGTGGAGTTCGGGTTCCATGCTGTCCAGATTCCTCGTGGGGTGTATGGAGGTGAGCGTTTTCCGTTCGAAATGGCTGTTTCCGCCGTGTTTTTATCGGCGGGGCTACCGCCCTGGAAAAGGTGGCAGATTGGTGGGTTGTGATAGGGTGGGCAGTACTTTGTCTCCCGCCTGTCTGTTGGTGGTGACCGCCGCGCTGTTTGTTTGTCCCGCCGTGGCGGTCGGAGTGTTGAAGTGGCGGTCTCTGTTGGCGGTTTCCGCCAGGGTCAGAATTCCATTTGTTTAACCGCCAACCTGTTGGCGGGTTGCCCGCCGCTTTAAAACCGACCGCCAGGGTTGGAATGACCCCCATAGTCTATCTGTTATTTGAGATTGATTTTTCTGGACTCTCATATGCTGTTAACCATATTTGTAATACTGGGGCGTGGATTGCCCGTTCTGGAGTATGGCCGCCATTTGGTGAGGCTCTGCTGGATGGGAGCGGTAATCAGCCAATTTTCCTGGTGGGAGAGACCCTCGAGGTGCCTTGTTTGTGGGCACTCAACCGCAGGATATCTGTGGAGCGCTCGATTGGCAAATTGGCCCAGCTGGGAGGCTTAGTCTGACCTGCACCAGCAGCACGGTGGCTGATCCGGCCTCGAAGTCGGACGGGGATGCCTTGTATGGGGAGGTGGCAGCCACGGACGTGAAGCAGCGAGAGGTGGCATTTGGACCTCTTACCCCCCTCAGCTCCACCACTCATATTGAACGCTGGTGGAGGTGGGTGGCGGTGTCTCCGGGCCCCTTGTGGGGGTGTGGGAGATCTGGTGTTGCGGGGGATGCCCCGGCTGCAGGCGCAGTCGAGGCATGGAGCAACGGGAGACGTTGGTGCTTGGCCTGGCCTGGCGATCCCACCTGCTGTCTGCCCTTGTTTCAGGAAAATAGCGCAGGACCCCATGGCTGCTGGACTCTCGATTTGTGCGGCCTGGAGAGGGGGCCCTCAGCTCTAAGGAGTAACGGCACATGGCTGTGGACGTGCGGCGGTAGAGCTGGAGGCTTTGTTCCCAGGAGGACATTGTGTACCTGGCCTGGAGATGGCTGGGGACCGTGAGATGGCCGCCGGAGTGCCCTGTCAGGAAAACATCCACCTGGATGGTGAGCTGCTGGTTGGGCTGCTGGAGATTGAATTGTATGGCGGAGCCTGATGTGCAGCCGGGGACCATTTGGTGTCCATTTGGTGAGGAGCGACTGATGGGCTGAGAGCTGAGGCACTGCTGGTCTAGATACTCGCTGGTGAGAAATGACTGCGAAGTGAGCTGTCCCCGAAAGGGTCAAGGTTTAGCTAAAATGGGGAAAACTTATCTGAAACAGGCAAAATTGACCTTTGATGGAAAAAAGAAGAGCAGCCAAGTGGGACAATCAATGGAGGAACCGCTGCAGGAAGATGACCCTCAGCTGCCCTCAGTCAAGTCTGGACCTGAAGCACAGTCTGGCAGCTACAGACACCAAGCTGGATCATTTAACCGACCGAATGGACCGAATGAAAGATAGGGTGGATGACCATGATGCCCATCTGGAACAGGTGGAATCTAGGGTATCAGAAATGGAAGATGGCCAGAACCGAGATAGCGAATGACTTCTGCAAATGGAACCGGTGCTGGAGGTCATACAGAACAAAAATGAGGACTTGGAAGCTATATCCCCGCGCAATAACATTTGCATCTTGGGGATGCCAGAGTTGACAGCTATGGGGCGGATGGAGGAATATGCGGAGGCAATGCTTGCGGCGCTCTTCCCTGGCAAACTCTCTCCTGTGATGGTGGTGGAGCAGGCGCGTAGGCCGCTGGGCCCGCAGCCGCCACAGGGGGCACCGGCAATGCCTGTTATTGCGCGCCTGCTTAATTACAGGGATAGGGACACAGTCTTAAGAGTAGCTCACGACCACGCCCCTTCATCTACAATAATAACAAACTCAGCATTTTCCGAGACTATACTCCTGGTGTACAGGTGATGCGACGGACGTTCCTCCCGATTAAGCGCACTCTGAGCAATACGGAGCCCAAGTACTCCCTCATTTACCCGGATAAGCTGCGTGTCCAGCACAAAGGCAAATTAAATTTTTTTATGGACCCGAAGCTGGTGGCCAGGTTTGCCAAGGGCAATCCCAAGAGGGCTACTCCTGAGTCCACGCTGGCACCTGACGAGGCTGGGAATCATTTAAGTGACACTGACTCAAAAAGGACCTACATGGTGGAGCGAAGTGGATTTGGAGGATGCCAATCAGTGAACTTTTGCCCAGTGGATATCTGTCTTGCTATGCTTTTTGTACTGCTTGATGGCTCCTGCCCACCCACCCATGCTGGGTGGGCTGACCGACAGCCATGACATCGCCCCGATGGATGAGTCCAAGTCTTTAGTATGTGTCTTGAATTGGTTGATGTTTGCTGGTGGGAGTGGGTGCAGGGTGGTATATGTACGATTGGTTCAGCTTGGTATGTTGGTTTTGACTTTCTTTCCCTTCCCATTCCCTGCCCTGCAACTGCTCTTACTCCTGTCCGCAAGGGGTGGGGTGGAATGACTGTATGATTGATTGTGATGGCTTCTAAAAATATGACTCCTGTGCGCTGCCTGACGTGGAATGTCCGGGGGCTAAATGATGGATGCAAGATGAGACTGCTATCAGCTTATATGTAGCGCCATGTGATAGATATATTCATGCTTCAGGAAACTCACCTGATGGAGGCCTCAAGGTCCAGGGTGAGGGCTCACTGGATTGGTGAAAGTTATTTGGCGGTGTATTCCTGCTATGCTCGGAGAGTGGCTATATTACTCCGAAAGGGACTGCAGTGGCGCACTTATAAAGTGATCATGGACCCACAGGGCCGATATGTTATGTTACGAGGCACACTACAGGACAGGCCTTTTCGTTTAATGTCAGTCTATGACCCCAATGTTGATGACCCGGAGTTCTCTGGTGAGTTATGGCGATTAATGAACACCTTGGGCTCTGGCTTTCTGCTCTGGGGGGAGATTTTAATGTGGTGCTGGACTTTGAGGCAGATCGGGAGAGCCGGGCTAAGCTGCAACATGTGGCGGCTGCAAAAGCCTTGTCCTCAGTTATGGCAGGGGGGGCCTTGGTGGATTTATGAAGGGCCAAACATGGCACGGATAGGAAGGGAACATGCTTTAATTATGTACACAATAGCTGGTCCTGCATTGATAGGTGCTTCGGTTCTAGAGATGTTGATATTTGGGCTGAGGCTATTCAACATATGCCATGAACCTTTTCGGACCACTCCGCCGTCCTGCTGGAGCTGGCGATCCCCGGGGGCCCCCGCCGTTGGTTCTCGTGTAGGTTGCCTTAAGGAGTGCTACGCGACCAGGCCTTTAGAGAAGAGATTCGCACTGCTATAGTTGACTATTTTGCTGCCAATCGGGGCTCGGTTGCTTTGGTGGGTACCTTGTGGGAGGCATTTAAAGTGGTGATCCGCAGGATCTGCATTGCCAAACAGCATGGGGTACTGAGAGCGCTCTGTCGCGACTTAGCAGAGCTAGAGGCACAGCTGTCAGGGCTGGAGAAATGACTGGATGTGAATAGCTCCGGAGAGCTTCTGGCCAAGATGAGGGAGACAATGAAAAACTATGAGGAGGCGGCCCAATGTGAGATCTGTTTTCTGGTAGAGAGGGCAGGGCACGTAGATATGGAGAGGGTGAGAGAACTGGCAAAATGCTAGCTGCTATGCTCCAAAGACCGTGGGCAGGGAATTATATTGTGGAACTCCGATGGGGTACGCCACACTGGCACGGAGGATGTTAAGCAGATCTTGACTGATTTCTATTCTGATCTATATGCAGAGGGGACAGAGATACGCTCTCCGACTCCCGCGGAGTACTTTGAGGACATAAGTCTGCTCTGGCTGGAAAATTGTCATTGACGGTACCTGGATGTTCCCTTCTCCATAGAAGACGTAATACAGGCCATATGCAGTCTGCTGGGAGATAAGCCTGTGACCGGTGGCCTTTGATAAGGAGTATGCAAAGCTATTTGCACCGCACCTGGTGGAGGTCTATGCGGAAGCGATTGACGGAGGTATGCCCCCCCCTGCACTGTGGGTGACAATCTTGAAGCCCGGGAAGGACCTGCACTGCTGTGCCTCAGCTAGACCTTTATCACTAATAAACATGGACAATAAGGTCCTAGCGACACCTATTACGACTAGATTGCAACCCCTGCTTCCTTCCCTGGTATTGCCGGGCCAATAAGGGTTTGTGCCTGGATGCTCCACATCATATAACCAATGTACATTTTTCGCAGTACCTAACATGATCGGGCCGGATGAGAGAGTGGCGGCGGTGTTCCTTGATGCCACTAAGGCATTTGACTCTCTAAGGCGTGGTCATAAATGTTTGGCCTGCTTGCGAGGGTGGGGCTAAGCCCTCGGTTTATTCAATTGATTTGTTTGTTATACACAGCTCCTCTTGCTAGACTGAGAATTAACGGGGCGGTTGACCTCTTTCATTGCTGCTGTTTGCAGGGGCGATAGAGCCACTGGTGGCACGATTGAGGCAGCACCATAACCATAAGGGGTTGGCGTTCAGGCAACGACCAATACTTGTCTCTATGTATGCAGATGATGTTGCACTCTGTGTTCATGACCCACATCTCCATCTTGATACACTGATAAACAAGATAGTGCATTTTGGTCAAGTTTCTGGGATCTGTCAACCACAACACAGAGATGCCCTTCTAGATACCCTCTCAGATGGGCTGAGGGGCCTGTGAAATATTTGGGCTCATGGCTTAGCAGAGAGGCAGACGAATTGTGGTCAACCAATTAAGGCAGAGCCATAATGTGGCTCGAAGATAAGGTGGCGATCTGGCGGTTGCTGCCGCTTTCGCAGACGGGCTATATAGCAATAGCTAAGATGAGGGTGCTGCCCAAGTTCCTTAATTTACTTGTTAATATACTTCTAGTTCTCACAACTGGCTTCCTAAAGAGACTTCGATCTTTATTCATCGCTTTTGCCTGGGCGGGTAGACAACTACGAATTTCATGGGAAAGATTGACGTTGCCGTTCGAGCAGGATGGTTTGGTGGCTCCGGATCTGGAACTTTACTAGAACTGTGCACAGGCCCATTTTGCGCACTTCTGGCTGTATCCTATTAAATATTTACCACAACTGGCTCCGGAGGGGGATTCCATCTGACCTGATCGATTATCTGGGGCAATTGGTAGGCCGCTCAAATCCAGACTGAGAGGGATAGATACTGTGGCATGCACGATGCAAGCTTGGAGAGCTCTTCTGAAAAGGGCAGAGGTGGAGGAGCCCTTTGCGCCTTCAATGCCGGTGAGGGATATTATTGAACTGCAGCTCTCAAAGGAGTGGCGGGTATGTGAGCACCTGCGTATTCTCAATATGTCCACTCTGGAGTCTTGGTTTCCGGGTGGGGTTGTTTGTCTCATCGGAGGCTGCGCTGGGCGAGATGCATGATAATGCACTGTACCGTTTACTCGTCCTATGAATTAAGGCTGCAATACAAGCGCGATACCTCTGTTTCCCTGAGGCACCTCCAGTGTGCAGTGCATTAGAGTTTGTGTATAAACTACCTTCCCCACATGAACTGATCAGGGGCCTATATGCTTGTATGCAGAATACGACGGTCCCGAGTAGGACCATGGCTGAGGTGAATTGGGAGAGGGATATAGGTGAAACTCTCTCAGACGAAGTATGGCGATATTGCTAAATGCAACTGCATGAACTCTCCCCTAACTATAGATTGAGCTTAATTCATTTCAACTTCCTACACCGTTTCTACTATATGCCAAGCAGATTAAAGAAAATGGGTGTGAGATCGAATGCTCACTGTGAGAGATGCTCGACTCAGAGGCAGCCTTTCTGCACCTGGCGTGAAGTGCTGCAGTGCTATTGGACAGAGGCTGGAGGGGATTGGTAAGATGGTTGAGCAAGAGGTCCGCATACCCCCAAGGTTGCTCTCTTGGGATATGTTAGAGACATGCCCCCAGAACATAGGAAATTGACAGTATTGCTGCTACTGCTAGCTAAATGCAGAGTTGTGGTGTGCTGGAGGAGGAGGCAGATACCCCGGTGCAGAGAGTGACTTGGGAATGCTGCATATTGTCAGGAACAACTCATGGTCTATTGGGAGCTGATGCCAGCCAATTCTAGGCCCGAGACATATGGGCCCCCTTGAGATCTTACCTTGTGACTCGACCTTGAGGAGAAACTGGTCAACTGACTCATAGAACTAGAAACTAGGCAGGTGGCGAGATCCTCTGGAGAAATGCGATGTAGCTAACCCCTCTGAAGGGGTGACACAGTGACTATGCAGGCCCCCTTCTCCCGTTCTTCCCCACCCTCCTCCTGTTTCTTGTTTGTTCTTTTGTTCGGTGTTGAGAGTGAGATGTTGATCACCATAGCCACATGATATTGTGCTGGCACATCCAAATATTAGCAGTACTTCTCTCACTGCTCCTTTTTGTGACTGTTATTTGATTGATGCAGAAGACGTCGATATCCTACAATTTCCCATTGGTTTTAATGCTGTGTTTGATACCTCATCATGAGATTGATTTGTCTGGACTCTCATATGCTGTTAACTATATTCTTATGACAGGAGTTAATCTTCAAAAAATTTCTGCAAGAGATTTTGTGGATAAGATACAAGAAAAAAATCAAAATGTGGAGTAAAACGTAGTCAATTTGATGGCTTGTCAACATGGTACTAAAGAATACTGGTACCGCCATCATGGAGAAGTTAGATGTATGATATATAATCTAAGTTCTTGTACTTGGTTTGTAACACTTAGGCACTCATTACAAGTCTGCCGGTCTGTACGGAAGACCACTGTGGCGGCTGCCGCCAAAAGACCACTGCTGCCATGTTACGAGTCACAGACAAAAGATCCTCCAAACACAGCCAAAGATCCGACACCGCGAGGCTGACCTAGGGTGGGAGAGAGGCAGTCCCACCACCAGCACTGACACACCAACAACATTCTGCCCTCCCTCCTATGATCCACAAATCAGCACAGAGATCCTTCCATGGTGGTAAACCATTTGTGGTGCGATCCGCCGCGATAAAAAAACACCTCCAACAACACCCAAGCCACATTGGACAGTACGGACACCCCACATCAGAGACACATACACACATCAGATACACCCACACACCCCCACACATCCCACAATCCATTGCAAAAGGAACGATTCACACAGTCCCAGAGACACTGCTATACCCAATAAACAGCACATATACACCATTGGCACACTCACACGTCACCCACAGCACAACTGCACACAAACACCACAACCTACCACCACACCAACTGAACCACCCCATACATCCGATCAAGTACCAAACACACCACCTTGTGCACAATACCCCCCAGAATCCACTTCACTACCACCATGTCCCCTCAAAAGCACCCACAATCCACAGACGAAGAGTTGAGGGTCATGGTCGATGAAATTGTCAGGGTAGAGCCACAACTGTTCGGAGCACAGGTCCTGAAAACAACCATAGCCAGGAAAATTGAGTTATGGTGGAGGATTGTCGATAGGGTCAATGCAGTGGGAAACCATCCATACACAAGGGAGGATCTCAGGAAGAGATGGAACCACCTATGGGGGAAGGTGCGTTTCACAGCATCACAACACCACATTACCATCAACAAGACTAGCGCTGGGTCCCCCACCTCCTCCCCCAGAGTTTATATCATGGGAGGAGAAGGTCTTGGACATTCTGCATCCTCAGGGCCTAACTGGAATAATCAGAGGACTGGATTCTGGTAGGTCACTAACCCTCCCCTGCCATCAATGACTCTTGTACAGCAGGTGTCCCCACTACCCTATCACCCCCTAATTCAACCTACCTGACACTTCTTCCCCCCACTCAATCACCCAATGCCCCTCCCCTGCATGCCACACCCTCTCACTGCCACCATCCCCACACAGTCCACCCCTTTTGCACGTATAGCACTCACAATGGCAAGCACTGCAACTCCCACAATGCATGACTGCCCACACATGAAAAGCTGCCATTACCACTTCACAGTGGAACACCTAAACCTAAAACCATTGCACCACCTACAATAACTGGATGCTTCAACTGCATACCACTACGTGGCAATGACAGCTATGCTATTGATGATCCACAACCCTCCATGGAACATGAAACCAATTTCACAATCCATCACCCTCTAACAATGTCTGCAGTGCTGCATCTGTCATTGCCATCATGGGAAAGCAAGTCAAGCCACTGTATGCATCAGACAATGATACAAACAAGTACACCTCCACAATGTAACTTTCCGCCTCTCCATCCACAGGTACCCCTGCCACCTGCAGAGGATGCTAGAGACAGACAGCCCTCCCTAGGATGAAGGCCTCAGTGAGGACTGCAGCTCTGGATGTCTGGACATTGATGACTTACCTGGCCTATCTGGACATCTGGTCAGTCTACCACCACCAGCCTCACCCTTCCCACATCTAAGGCCCCCATCCCTATGGTAACAACACAGGCCCTCGTCCCCATACCTGTGTCTCAAGGACTGTTTAATCAACAGTGTGCCCCACATTACAGGGACCTGAGTCTACCCACTCACACCCAAGACGATGAAGGTGCTGGTGTAGCTGGGAGTGGACACACCATGCCAGGGGCAAAGGGGCCCAGGGCAAGTGGGAGTGGGCACCTATGGGACAAGTGATGGGGCCCCCAAGGGAAAGGACTGGCCAGGAGGCCATCTCCCAAGTCGTGAGAGCATATCAGCAATCCGAGGACAAGATAGGACAGATACTCTCCACCTTCCAGGAGAACCAGAGGCTGCAGAGGGATTACCACCAGGAGGCCATGCAGCAGTGGCAGGCTCACAATGCCACCATGGCCTTCATTGCAGGGGTGATAAACGAACTCACATCCATCCTGTGCGTGTCCTCCTCCCATCAGCAGGCCCCTTCCACTATCCACATACTATCTGTGCGATCCACTTCTGCCTCATCTAGTGGAATGGAGGCCCTGTCAGAACACCCACAGGCGACTAGCACTCATCCCTCAGTGGCTAAGGAACACTCCCACAAACAAGGTAGTCCAGCCAAACATCCTGCAGGAGCTGATGCCAAGACCAAGACCAATCTAGGAAGTGAGGCTCTCCTGAACATTCTCCTTTGTGTGCCACTGACACACCCTGTTGACTGTCCACTGTCATCTCTCCATTTTCCTATGGCCCTTGGATACTTGGCCCACACTACCTACAGCTGGGCCAACTGCTCTGATGATTTCATCCACCATGACCCCACTCATTACCCATTGCACTTGTAAATCACAACAAACATCATTGCGCACAGCTACTGCTAACATGTCTTTATTGTAACATGTATGAATTAAATGTTGTAGAATATGTCAGCTTTCTTAAACCATTGATCTTCAAAAGTCTGTCAGATTGCCAGAAGAGGGAGGCATGTGCAGCAACGTGGTAGTAGAACACACTCATCCTCAAATCCTATGAAAAGGGAGCCGCAAATCAAGGCAGGAAACAGAGTATCACCACCCACATTACCTGCAAATACACCAAGACAGGGACAACCATCACAATAGGAGGCACTGTTGCCCAGCAGACACACATGCAGTACATTGTCGTCCTTCCTAGTGCAAGTACCCAAGCGGCATGTGAACACAAAATACCATCGCGGATTTACATTTTCAAGAAATCCATTCCCAATGGACCATCCCTCTCAGCTCACAGTACCCAACTAAAGCCACGTTCCACTGTCAATATGAGTTAGCTTCCATATCTCTCCATTGTGTACAGTGAGGATAAGTTGCTATAGTGTTGACACAAACTTGGTTGCCAGTCCATTTGCAGATGACACTATATTACTGAGACCATACAGCATGGCCAAACCCTTGCAAATGTGATGGCAGCCAACAGCACAGTAAACATAGCACTGACATATGAACAGTAACACCTCCCCTGATGGCCAAAATGGTATTGCCACAAACCCACACAGAGGGCTAGCTGCACTTAACACCTCCACTGATGGCACACACCAGCATGAGCTATGTCACAAGACAGACAGGAGTACAGTTCACATGCAAGACACTTGACACATACCCGTAGATCATTGGAAGTATTGTTGGATCAACTCTGTCCTAGAGTCATCTACATCCTCATCATCTGCCTCCTCATCAGTGTCTATGTCACCATCATCAGCCACAGGTCCAGCTGCCATCTCCTCAACATCCAGTAATAGTATGTGACATCTCAGAGCCAGATTGTGTAGCATGCAGCAGGCAACTACTATCTGGCAGACCATGAGTGGTCTGTACAGCTGGGCACCTCCTGAGGCACGTAGACACCAAAATCTGGCCTTTATCAGCAGAAATGTCCTCTCGATGACATGCCTCATCCTGTTGTAGGCCTCATTGAAACAGTTTTGACCATCTGTTGTTGGATATCTCACTGGTGTCAGCAGCTATGGAAGGGTAAGATAGCCAGGGTCACCTGTGTGCACACAGGTCGCACCTATCACAGTACCGGTAGAGACACAGGGTAGAATGTGAAGAGAGGTGTCATTAGAGTTGCACACATACTGTTGGATACGTACAAATGAGCCAGGCCCTCTCTCGCTGCAGTTGTGCCATCAAGTGTGGGACACTGCTCTTCCTCAGGATGGAGGAATCATGCACAGAGACTGGAAACGTGGCCGTCACTTGTGAGATGTACTGGTCAGAGAGACACAATACTTGGACATTGATGGAGTGAAAGCTTTTTCTGTTCGTGTACACTTGTTCATTGGACCTTGGGAGGAACCAAAGCAATGTGGGTGGCATCTATGGCTCCTATCACATGAGGGACATGTGCCAAAGCATAGAAGTCAGATTTTACAGTGGCCAAATCCACACGATGGGGGAACCTGATGTACCTGTTCAGATGTTTCAGTAAAGCATACAGTACATTGTTCAACACTATACTGAACATAGGCTGTAACATCCCTGCTACCAAGCCCACTGTCATCTGCAATGAGCCTGAGGCAAGGGAGTGTAGCACAGATAAGACCTGTACTGTGGGGGGGTATGGCATAGGGATTACGGATGGCTGACAAGAGAGCCAGTTCCAACTGGGTACACAGTTCCATGATTTTCTGACGGTTCAGACGTTAGGTCTGAATGATGTGTCTTTCTTCCAGGGTAGCAAGGTCAACTAGGCGCTGACACTGGTACATGTCTCATTCTCCCCATTGCACGGTATCTAGAAATGAGAGAGAGGAAAGGCCATACGTTGATGCTGATAGTTCACATGCCACCTAACACTATACATGTAGCTTTGTGACACACACATTTGGTTAGGCAGTTTATGAGGCAGCAGGTGACTGCACATGTTGTGCCATAGTTATCAGTACACTCACTTGACTATCCATAAATGTCACATGTGTGAACCTTGCTATGATGTATGAACATGGTTAATCTATGCACATGTCACTACAAATCATACATGATGCACTTATCATTCACCTATAATACACTAGCTACATGTAAAATGGCAGCTGCCTGTCCTGCAAGCACTGGACAGATGGAAGTGACCTAATTCCACTGCATTAGATGTCATGGCAGTAGGCTGCTGCAACCGCCGTGCAACTCCTCATTGGATACAATTGTTGCCTATGGAAGACAGGGGCCAATGATGATCACAGCCGGCGGTAACAGTCATGTACATGACAACCGTGACTGCCATTTTGTGTTGCATAGCTCACTTGACTCCTGCCACTCATGGAAGCAAGAACTCCACTGCGTGAGCTGCTGTGTTCTGTTTCTGGGAGCCATTACACCACATCCTGCAGGAGATAGGGCCCCTGTCTTTAACCAGAAAGAACTGGAAATGCTCGTAGACTGGGTCCTACCCCTGTATAGACAGTTGTATGGAGCACCTGAGCAGAAGGTGAGTCCAATGTTCCTGTCCTGTCTGATGGTAATGTGTGTGGGGTTGAAAAGTGTGGAGACGACCCACATGGAGTGGACACATGCACATGGCAAAGGAGGAGGTGCGGATGTGCCGTAAAGACACGTATGTGTGGTCATGAGATATGTCTGATGTGTGAAGTCCACTGCTGTTGGTGTTATGCCACTCTACATGACTTTCTCCTTCTGTACCTCTCACCCTGACAGGTCAGCACGCATTCAAAGAAGGGGATTTGCTGTGCCATCGCCAAGTGTGGACCCTAGGGGTCAATGCCTGGCTGAGCACCCGCTGCAGTAAGCGGTGGCAGGACCTGAGACGCTGGGCCCAGAAGAATGTGGAGCTCTAGCTGGGGAAGTCTTCCCAACAAAGGAGAGGCCCCCATCGGACCCTGACCCCCTAATGGCCCCCATTTTGGTGGTGGCCTACCCTGAGGTGAATGGACACTTGAGGGAAGCACAGCAGCCACAAGTGGGTAAGTATAGACGTATACATCCCTAATGGTAGGCATGCATGGGTTTGGGTAGCCTACTAGTGGGTAGATGTTGTTTAAATCATTAGTAGTTGCACATCGGCTATGGATATGAGCCACCCTGGCACACATTGTTTTGGATATGTGTGCCAGTACCATGCAGATGGTGACTCATGAGGGTAGGAACTTGATTTTTGGATACTGCCTCCTGACATTTGTCAGCTTTTGGGTGACCAGCTCCTTCCATCAGCATCAGTATACCTGAGGTATCAGGGCTCTGCCATCACTAATAGTCTGCCACTATGACAGAGGTCATTGGTGTGATCTCAATCAGCTGCCTCAGACTTTTGTTTAGATGGCTGCATGGGACAAAATGTTACTGGCCACATTGTTATGTTTTTGTTGGCATGCTACCTTGCCATGCAGGAATCGGTAAAGTAAGGAGTACAGGGTAGGTCTATGTAAATGACAATGGGTGTGTGGCAAGTACTGTGCTACTGTGCATTGTATGACCATTCATGTAGTCAAAAGTGCAAATGTTCCCACATTAGCTGGGTTAGAGTGCAGAGCCTCTGTCTCCCCTCTGATTTCCCAAAGTTGAGCAGTTCAATATAAAGGCATGTGATAGCATGACACCCCAGCAGATGTTTTGGTTGTCAGGCTGTGTGAATGATGTGTAGGTGCTGACCCATTGCACCCTTTCTTTCTCTCTCACCCTCCCTTTCCTCCTCTGTCTTTGTGTGCATCAGCATCATCAGGTGAAGGAGAAGAGGTACCTGCGAGTGGGGAAGCAGCAGCCCACGGGACCCAGGAGACTGATACCAGTGGAGCCGAAGGGACCAGTGGGACGGAGGGCGAGGGGAGTGCCATTGGGGAGACCTGATCTACCACATCCACTCTGGATTCCTCCTCCTATGGATGCTCTCTGGTGGTGGCAGGCCCATCTAGGACAAGCCCAGCACCATCCTTGTCTGCCACCCCTCTTACTAGCACCACCGTCCCTGTAGCTCCCAAACCAGTTGCCTGTGCCTGCTCACCCAGGAGGGTGGGTGTCTCCTTCACCACAGGTACCTCTGTCCCAGTCAGCCCTGCTGCCCTCAATGAGGACACTATTGACTTCCTGAGGTCCATCTCAGTGGGACAGTCAACCATTGTGAATGCCATTCAGGGTCTGGCATCACAGGTGCAGCAGACCAATGTCTTCCTGGAAGGCATTCACGGTTCCCTGACTAGCCTGCAGAGATCTTTTCAGGCTCTGGGCTCCTTGTTGACAGCAGCCAGTGTCCTTTCATCTTCCGTTCCCCCTCCAGCTACCTGTGCCCAATCCCATTCCCCTTTCCCCACACCCATTCAGGGCACACAGTCAGATCAGCATTCATCCACCTCAACAGACACAGTTCACAAGGACAAACACAGCACTACAAGTCCCACCACCACCATGCACACAGACAACAGGCACATACAGACACAACAGCATCGACTCCCTACATGGATTGCCCCTCACCTCCTCCCTTACAGACACTACACAACTCACACCTGCTTTTATCACATCAACACTTCCAGATCCATTCACAAGTCCCCTCATGCCCACTGTCACCACAATAGCAGACCCCCATACATCTACCCCATTTACCAAATGCACACTCACCACCGCTACCGACAACCCGCATGCAGCTCATCCACTTTACATGCAGGCACCGCCCCAGCAGACACTTACACATCCACCCTGTCATCTCCCTGCATCTTCCCCTCTTCCCACTTAAATGCCCTCACTTACCCGCCCAACAAACACTCAATCTATCAATCAGTTTTTGTAAAGCGCAGATACTCACCCGTGAGGTTCTCAAGGTGCTGGGAGGGGGATCTCATCCGAAGGTCTACATCTTGATGTTGTTCCTGAGGATGGTGAATGATGGACTTTGTCTGAGGTGTAGGGGGAGGTTGTTCCAGCTCTTTGCTACGATGTAGGTGAAGGATCATCCTCCGGCGGTGGTTTTACAAATATGAGGGATGGTGGCCAGGGCCAGCTGGGTGGACCGGAGGGATCTGGTGGGGGTGTGGAAGAAGACGCAGTGTTTCAGGTAGGCTGGTCCTGCATTGTGCATGTCCTTGTAAGTGTGGGTGAGTAGCTTGAAGGTTATTCGTTTCTCGTCCGGGAGCCAGTGGGGGGTCCTCATGTGTTGGGAGATATGTCCTCGGCATGGGAGGTCCAGGATTAGTTAGGCAGAGGTGTTCTGGTTGAGTTGAAGTTTTTGATGTTTCTAGTCAAGGTGCCGGCGTAGAGGGCATTGCTGTAGTCGAGCTTGCTTGTGACTAAGGTATGGGTGACTGTCCTGCGGCAGTGTGCTGGGATACTTCTGAAGATTTTCCAAAGTTTGCGGAGTGTGTGACAGCAGGAGGAGGCGACTGAGTTTACCTGGTGGATCATGGATAGGGAGGAGTCAAGGATGATGCCTAGCTTGCAGGCAAAGTCAGTAGGTGCCGGGGGGCTCTGAGGGATGTGGGCCACAAGGAGTCATCCCGAGCTGAGGTGGCGTTTCTGAAGATGATGAGCTCAGTCTTGTCGGAGTTGTTGGAGTTGAGCTTGAGGCAGCTTTTACTCATCCAGGTGGTGACTGCTCCCATTCCTGAGTGGTAGTCCTTTTGGCTGTGCAACGCCAGTTTCCCTCCGCTGGAGGCATGCAGCATGCAACGCCCCCCTGGGGATTTTGACCCCCTCTCCACCAGATTTTACATGGCGGTTGCACCACCATTTAAAAGCTGGGGGCGATGGGGTGCAGGGGTCCCTATGGGGGCCTCTTCGAGCATTTCACTGTCAGCTTAGCAGACATTGAAAAGTGTGACGGGTGCTGTTGCACCCTACCCACTGCAACATTGCCACCGGCTCGATTATGAGCCAGCATCAATGTTATGGGCTGTTTCTCTCTGCGCTAGAGTTCGGAAACTCTGTTTCCGCCCACTGGCCCAACTGGAAACTCGTAACTGGGCTGTGGGGAGGTCACTGCACTGAGGGTGTCTTAACCGCAGGAGTTTGGTGGGCAGCCTTTTCCACCTGCCAAATTCATAATGAGGGCCTTAGTAAAAAAAAACTGAGATGAAGGAAACATGGGAGGATATTTCTGCAGAAAAGTCTCTATGAAAGAAATTGTACAGTTTCAGCTTGAAAATGAGATAAGTTATTATGAGTGTTGTGATAGACTGAGTTCAGCTAGCTTGTTTTCAATGTCTAGAGGCATTGTAAGGGTTAGGTTAGGCTTGAGGATCACACAAAACAGAGTTTTGAATTTTTTTTCAGAAATTCAGCACTTAGCAGAATTTAATCCAGAGAGCGCAGATATTATCAAATCTAATATGTTAGGCACATACTATTGAAAAAGAAGTGTACACTTTTGTTAGACTTGGCATCCTTGGCGTGGTCTCCCCTAAGTTTTTGCCTCTGTTTCCCTGGTTGTTGATGTGTGCTGGACTCTGTTCTTGCTGTTTTTGTTACTCTCTGCACTTTACCACTGCTATCTAGTGCTAAAATGCAAGTGCTCCTATATAAAGTCCCTAGTACAGTGCCCTAGAGGTGCCCAGGGCCTGTAAATCAAATGCTACTAGTGAGCCTGCAGTACATTTGTAGATCTGTACACATGGCTCAGACCTGCCACTGCAGTGTCTGTGTGCAGTTGTAAACTGCCAATTTGACTTGGCAAGTGTACCCACTTGCCAGGCCTAAACCTTTCCTTTTCTTACATGTAAGACACCCCTAATGTAGGCCCTAGGTTGCCCCAGGGGCAGGGTGGAGTGTATGTTTAAGGTGGGACATTTAGTAATGTGTTTTATATGTCCTAAAAGTGAAATGCTGCCAAATTCGTTTTTCATTGTTGCAAGGCCTACCTTTCTCATAGGTTAACATGGGGGCTACCTTTCAATATGATTAAGGCATAGATTCCCTTTGGGAGCAGGTAGACATGAGGAGTTTGGGTTTTTTGAACTCACAATTTAAAAATACATCTTGTAATAAAGTTTCTTTTGAGATTGTGTGTTTGAAAATGGCACTTTTAGAAATTAGGTATTTTCTTGCTAGGGAGGAGGAGGAGTTGTCACTCACACCTGAAAGGGCTGTGCCTGCCCTCACACAATGCAGTCTCCAACCCCCTGCTGTGGGCATGGGGCCTGGCTTGGGCAATACACGATCTCGCAAACAAAAGAGACTTTCCCTTGAGGTAGGCCTACTTCAAAGCCCAAATGGGTATAAGAAGAGCACCCAAACCCCTGGAAATTAGATCACTTATGGAATCAAGAGGAACCTCTGCCAAGAGCTGAAGAGCTGAGGAGAAGTGCTGTCCTGCCTGTGACTGTGCTTTGTGGAGCTATCCTGTAGTTGCTGCTTCTGCCTGTGAAAGGGGAGAAAGACTGGACTTTGCTGTGTATTCCTGCTTGTGAAGAATCTCTAATGGCTTAAACTGAGCTGGCCTCCTGTTGTTGAAGTCTTAGGGCCATCAAAGACTTCCCCTGTCAGCACCTGGTTTCTCTGTTGAGACTCCTTCCCTTCCAAGTGGTACCCTATCCAGTTCCTGGGCCCTTGACAGGTGAAGCTGACAGTCCTGGGCCCTTGACAGGTGAAGCTGACAGTCCAAGGCTGAAAATCCACCCCCAGTCCGCTGTGCGGGGCAATTTTCGATGCACCTTCCGAGACGTGGCTGAGAAACAATGCGCCGCCGCCTTCGCGGCTGAAATCTATACTCCACCTGCATCGCGGCTGGAAGATCGATACAGCATGGCTGGAGAAACAACGCTCAACCCCTCGCTAACAGAGGCTGATAACGACGCAAACCGCATGCAGCGTGGTTTTGTGATACCGTGCGACCGGATTTTCAATGCAACATCACTGGGTGCAGAAAAACAACGCAAATCCTGCCCCGACCCAAGGTGCCTGTCTGGATCGACGCATTGCTCTCTTGCAAGAGAGGAAAAACGACACACGCCGACCCGACCGGAGGAGAAATGTCGCACGGTCTCACTTGCGAGTAAGAAATTGACGCATTGCTGCCCTTTTCCGACACACATTCACCTGTGCGGTGTTATTTTGACGCTACCTAGGTACTTTTGAACGCTATCAAAGTTCTCACTCTTTACAAAAGGATTTGAGACTCTTTTTGCTTTTGTTCTACTTGGCATTTCTTCAGCTATTCAAACCTTGGCGATCTGAAACAGAGTTACTTGGACAATTTGACTGCTATGAAGATTCTTTCAAATCTGTGAAAAACACTATTCACTGTGCAATATTTCTAAGCTATATGAAAATGTTAAATGAAGAAATTGAACAAAGTGTAACAATTGCTACTGAAATTTCAAATAAAATTTCACAAAGCGGCCAAAGTTCTGCACCTCTTAGTCAAGATCCTCTTGGACAGCCAGTAATACAAAGTGAAGCAGCCATAGCAATGAATGAAGTTGAGACAGCAATGCAACAAGTAAGAGAAGAAAATGTTACATTGCAGGATTTAGTAGACCAACTCAATAGTGAGAAGAAGAAAATATATATGGAAGTCAAGAAAAAAATAGACAGTGAATTACTGCATTAAAGTAATCAATGTAAGTGTTCAAGTTTCAAACCAATTCTTTTATATGTCAGTTGACAAGTATGTACTGGAAAAAGCTTGTAATACAAGTTCTAACAACATATCTACAGAAGATTACAGACTCCATTTTACTGTGTGTAGCAACAGCTGCTAATGGATTAGCTGCACAGAATATCAAAGGAATTGCCTTGCATCGTTTACTAATGCTCCCTGTAGAGTACAACAATAAATTTGAATACCAAAGGTTATCTGGTGAAGCTGGCCATGAAGTTTCAAGAGTTTTGAAGGAACTAAGGGCCTGATGTATCAAGCTTCCTAATAGCGATTACCAAATTGCGATTTTTTGCAAATCGCAATTAAGTGATCGCTGTTGGAATGTATGAAACTCCTGGAGTTTCATATAGCGATTTTTAAGGGCTCACAAATGGACATACCTCATTATTATGCATGAGGTAGGTCACAATTTGCGACCCATTGCGAATGGCTACAATCACAGGGATGGTGGCCTGCTGGGCTCACCAGACCACCATCTCTATGATTGCTTTTAAATAAAGCAATCTTTTTTTTTAAATGCATCCTTTTTTCCTTAAGGGAAAACAGGATGTATTTAAAAAAGAAAAATGAAAAGTTTCCTTTTAATTTTTTAAGAGTTGGCAGTGGTCTGTGGGACCACTGCCTGCTCTTAAAGAATGTTTTTGTATGCATTCACAAAGGGGATGGGGTCCACATCCCCTTTGTGAATTGGTTACCACCAATTTGAAATTGGTGGTAACTGCGATTGTTTTGCGAACGCATTCGTGATCACAAAACAATCATACATACGTCTGCGATTCGGAATGAGGAAGGGACGCCCTTAACACGCCCCTTCCTAATACCGAATTGGTATGTAGTCGCAAATCCAATTTGTGATTGGGTAACAAGTTACTGAACCACAAATTGAATGTGGTACATACCAAAATGCAGTTTTTGCAATCACAAACGGCTTGTTGGGCCTGTTTTGATTGCAAAAGTGTTTGAAACATCTGGCCCTTATGCTTTTAATTATTGATGAGGTGAGCATGGTGTTAAACTTGATGCTTGCCTTTGTGCATTTGAGAATGCAACAAATATTAAAAACTGACTGTGATGTGTTCTTTGGAGGAAAGAATTTGAATGTTTTTGGTGATTTGTTGCAACTTACCTCTGCGAAAGGACAGCCTTTATTTAAGACTCTATCACATGAAGAAACTCATAGTTCTTTAGGAAGCATTGGAAATGTAAATATCTCGGTAAGTTCTCAATACAAGGAACTGATTAAAACCATGCGTCCAGCATCCAATAAGGAATAGGTAAGTATTTTGAAGGACATTAGAGTTGAAGTTCTGTCAAAAGAAGGACAATGTTGTCTAGAAACACACCTTATAAAGAACATATTTCCATCCAATAAAGTGCATCAAAGCTAATGTCTGAATTTATTCAAGAAAAAAGGTAAATTCTATGCTTAATGCCTACCATTCAAGAATGCACACTTCTTAATGAAAAATTACTACTACTAAAGAATGAGCAAATATTGGAGTTGATATCAACTGATAAAAAGAAACACCAAGAGTAACAATACTATTCAATGATAAACTACAGTCAAAACTAGATTCTTCAGAACAATCTGTTTCCGAAACTGCATGATTAGAAAAGTGTTTGCATGTTTGTAAGAACTGTAGAGTAATTTTATGGTGTCATTTAAATGTTGTAGAAGGATTAGTTAATGGAGCTATTGAAAAAATAATAGATTTTATTCTGTATCCAAGCAGAAATGAAGTTCAGTGTCTGGCAATTAATTTGATGATCTTGAGGATATGAAACAGATACCAAGATCTGTTGCGTGTTTCTTATTTGTGAAAGACCTGTATGTAAGTAGGAAACAGTTTTCTATATCTTCAGCTTATGCTGTAACAATACATAAGTTTCAATGTTTAAGTGTAGATGAAGCTTTATTAATATAATATTGGTAGCACTGTATTTAAGGAAGGTATGTCTTATGTAGCATTATCACGCATAAGAAGTTTGTCTGGTTTGTATCTAATAGACTTTGATGACAGTAAAGTAAATGCTGATTCCAGTTGTGAATTGGAGTACAACCATTTAAGAACCATGTATGCTCCCTACCTAGAGCAGTATCCTCTTTTAAAAAAACCTACTATCTTTCCAAAATGAAAAATGTAAAAAGAAGGTACAGGATGTTCTAGAGAAAAAGAAGAAAAGAGAAAAGAAAGAAGTTTCAGAGAAAAACTAGTGTAAAAGTAATGATGAAATTGTAGGTTACCATTTATCAAACTTTCCTGGAGTCCTACAAGAAAGGAAACGCTTCTTGCGTCCCCACTTGAGGAAAGTAGGTGTTCAATCTTATACTGCTGCATTTGATTATCTACAAGGTTTGGGTAATGTAACTGTTTTTGAGACAGTGTTGACCCTCATTTTAAGCATTTTAGAAACTTGCTCTATTTATCCATGACCTGAAGCAATTTTTTCAATAGTGGTAAACTTTATTGTCTGATATTTAAACCTGGCTTTTATGATTTGTGTGGGAAAGTTGGTTATAGGCTCTATGTTATGGGATATGATTATCTATAGGGTCTGGACTATGTAAAAGTGAGTGAGCCATAATCTAACTCTATTCCAAGCATTGTGAAAAAAAACACTTTTATTTACATGGCAAATTTCAATGTGTTATATCTATTTTGAATGTAACTTTTATGGCTCACTGTAGCTGAATAAAGTATTTACTGACTGACTGTCTGGAGTCAACTGCTACACTAATGTAGTTGTTAATGCACTGTTCTCCTTACCTACTCTGGTCAATGAACTTAAAGAGAAAAGGGAAAAACAATCATGCTCTGCATTATTGGCTTTGTTAGAATGGTTGTTGAGTGATAGAACAAAAACATACTTTGCATCTTCTATTAGAGATATTGCAGATATGTGCTCTGGATCTGTACAGTTTAGACAAAATACTTAAAAAGATGCACAATAATTTTTGATGGCCCTACTAGAAATTTTAGGAGATGGGATGGTACCTATTGATTAACTACTTAGGCTAAGTTACTCATGCCAGCATGACTGTGGAAAGTGTTCATTTTCTTCAACAACGGAAACAGATTTAGAAAAACTTATCTACCTAACTCTACCAGATTCAAAAACTGTCAGCTTTGAAAAGTTGTTTAAAGATGCTTCACAAAGTAATACATGCATGAAGTGCAACTCAGACCGTCTTTTAAATGTAAGTTTGAGCACAGGAAAATCTGGGAAGTATATTGTCTTGATCCTAAAAAGATGTAAACCAGATGGAACCAAATTGGAAACTCAGATCACAAATTTTAAAGCAGGGCAAATCTCAATTTCTGGTAAAAAATATATCTGAACAACTTTTATTTTCCATGAGGGAGTAAGTATTACATCTGGACATTACACCATTTACATAAAGAATTCAACTGAATGGACAGAGTGTAATGATAATAAGCTTATATTTAAGCAAATATTACCATATAAATTACCAATTTCTTACCTTCTGTTTCATGAACCAAAGTTCTAATGAAAATTACTAATGGAGGAATGGAACAGTAAATGTATGGGAGTCTTAAAAGTAGAATATAAGGCATCATATGGCCCAACAAGGGTGATGTCTTTCTAAGGGATTATAAATGTAGAAATATTTTTCGTATTGGATGGAAACTGGACACAAACTACTAAACTGAAAATGGACATTGCAATAGTGAGAACTGCAATAAACATCTACTGAAGATAAAAAACTGATGAACATACTATAGTCCTCTTTAATGGATGAGTGGAGTTTCTGACATCATGTGCTCTTCCAATGGTGATGTTTAAAGACACGTTTTAAACTAGTAGTGTGATTCATACACATGTTACATTAAAAACATGTACTATTATTTATATATTTGTGAACTATAGGTGACAGAGTTTGGTTAATATTGCTAGTGAGTACCACACATAGGGGGTCATTCTGACCCTGGCGGTCTTGGACCGCCAGGGCCACGATTGACGGAAGCACCGCCAACAGACTGGCGGTGCTTCAATCCCCATTCCGACCGCGGCGGTAAAGCCGCGGTCGGATTGCCGGGGCCGGCGGTCATCCACCGTTTTTGCCCCGGCTGGGAGAATCCGCCAGGGCAGCGATGCAAGCAGCGCTGCCCTGGGGATTCTGACCCCCGTACAGCCAGCCTGTTTCTGGCAGTTTTCACCGCCAGGAAGAGGCTGGCGGTAATGGGTGTCCTTGGGCCCCTGGGGGCCCCTGCACTGCCCATGCCACTGGCATGGGCAGTGCAGGGGCCCCCTAACAGGGCCACGGCCTGCTTCTCACTGTCTGCATGGCAGACAGTGAAAAGCGCAACGGGTGCAACTGCACCCGTCGCACCGCCGCAACACCGCCGGCTCCATTCGGAGCCGGCTCCTGTGTTGCAGCCTCATTTCCGCCGGGCCAGCGGGAATGTCAGAATGGGGGCCGCGGAATTTTGGCTGCGTGGCGGACAAATGGCGGTTTCCGCCGCCGCCCGCCAGAGTTGGAATCACCCCCATAGTTATGTTAATTTGAAATAACTTTCTGTGAAGTTATGTATTATTTCAAGTCTTTATGACTATCACTCCCCCCCAGTGTTCAAGGTTGAGTATCTATATTCACTCCTTATGTGGTTCAAAAGTATAGAAGCTGAGAACAGTGGATTAGAAAATTTAATATGTTTAAATCAGATTTGTAAATTTATATACAGTGCTAAATATTTGCCATGTGTTAAAATGTGCTATATATTATTTTTTATTAAATTGAAAACTTTGAATGGATAACTTAATACAATCAAAGTTTAACTTCTATTTATGATTTTGGTATTTTTAGGCATGTAAAAAATTTATTTTACTGTAGTAATGTAGGTAATTATGTACATCTGTGTCTGTCCATAAATATACACAATTACAGATAGGTAATGATAGTAATAGAGGAATACAGTGATGTAAATATGGGTGTATATATATATATATATATGTATGTATGTATATATATATATATATATATATATATATAAATATATATGTATATATATATATATATATATATATATACACACACTAAGGTACTCAGAAAACACTGATGTGTAACCTTAGAAACTTTAATAAAGACTATTACATAGAGTGATGTTGAAGGATACACAGGAATAGACCCTCAAACATCTAGTAATGCACTGATGCATTCATTTAGACACACAGGTGCACTGTCATGTATACACTAAGACACCCAGGGACACTTGTATGCATAGAATGATATACACAGACACACAATGATCTGTAGACTAACACACCTACATACACTCTCATGCACTTAGTGATACACCCAGGCCAATAGTTATGCAAATAGTAAGAGAACTAGTTAGACTGTCATTTGTACACTGAGACACCCAGGTACATACTGATGCATACACCAACATATCCAGCCACAGACTTATATACACTAACACATCCACATAGACTGCCCAGCACACATTGACACACCCAGGGACACTCTTTTACATACATTAACACACAAAGGCACACAATGGTCCTTACATTAACACATGCAGGTACGCTCTCATGCAGATACAGAGGCACCCAGGGAGACACTTATGGATATACTAACTAACCCAGGTACATTGTCATTTTTACACTGACACTTCTAAGTGCACACAAATGCATATACTAACACACCCAGCCAGACAGTTATGTATACAGTGACACACTCATGCACAGTCCATAGCATACAGTACCACACCGAGTGAGAAATTCTCTTACACATATAATAATACACA
The DNA here is from genome assembly GCF_031143425.1 of Pleurodeles waltl. NCBI lineage: Eukaryota > Metazoa > Chordata > Amphibia > Caudata > Salamandridae > Pleurodeles > Pleurodeles waltl. The sequence goes on from NC_090436.1 coordinate 511,056,823, forward strand.
AAGGTACACAGCAATGTATAAACTGACACACCCAGGTGCATTCTTATTCACATAATTACACACTCAGACACGCACTTATGCATATACTAACACACCCAGGTACACTTTCATTCATACAGTAAGACACCCTGGTGCACACTATTCCATACACTGACAAACCCACATGGACACTGATGTACACACTGATGCATCCTAATACATACTAATACATATACTGACACACTTAAGCACACACTGATGCATACACTGACAAATACGGGCAGAAACTTATGCATACACTAAGACAGCCATGTACAAACTTATGCAATCACTGATACAGCCATACAGATATTATTGCATACACTGAGACACCCAAATGCAAAATCATGCATACACTGAAACACCCAGGCCTACATGATTGCTGTTGGAAAGTGGATTATTGGTAACGGCATGTAAGTACCTACACTTAGCAATAGGCTACCAACCCCCACTAGGTTCAGTTAGGTCTCAATAAATTAACACCAGCTCAACCCTTAGGAGCTTGGCATTAAGCAACCAGGTTTAACGTAGGAGACAAGGGCCTTATTATGACTTTGGTGGACGGAAAAGCCATCTTCCGAAGTCCCGACGGGTAGGTTGCCACCAGTGTGGCAGCCTCCCTACCGGGCCCATTATGAGTCTCCCACTGGCCCAGCGGGTGGAAACTCACTTTCTGCCCACTTGGCCAGAGGGAAAAGGCCTACAGCATTGTCTCTGGCTCCTAATAGAGACGTCAATGCTGTGGTGCGTAGGGTGCACCAGCACCCGTCGCAATGTTCATTGTCTGCATCGCAGACAGTGAACATTGCGATGGGCTGGCCAGGGGAGCCCCTGCACTCCCCATACACTGCCCATGCCCATTCACCCCATCTCCGCCAACCTTTTCATGGTGGTGTTACCACCATGAAATCGCTGGCACAGAAGCGGGTTGTAATCCCCAACTGCCCTGGCGGATTACATTAAATTGTAATCTGGTAGTGCTGGCCATCCGAATACGGTGCTACCGATGCAGGGTCGTAATGAGGCCCAAAGTGTGTGAAGCATTCAAGTATAACAAAACAGTAATAAAATAAAACACAGGAAACAGTTTAAAAATCTAAAACCAATTTATAAAACTAGGAAATACTTTTATCTTTAATTTGACACAAAACAAATAAAACCGGATAAGAGGAACCGGAGATATGAATTTTTTAAGAAATAATGTTTTCTAGCACACAGAATCTAAAAGCGCCAATCTGGTCATCTGGTCGCACCTTGGCCAGAGCAAAGTCACAGTTTCAGGCCTCCCGCGATGGAGCCCTGCTCATCTACAGCAAGCGGGAGGCCTCTGTCAAAAGTATGCCTTCAGACTTAGTCATTTTCTTCAGCATAACAAAGTCACCAATCCGATCCAACCTCCCTGGAGCCCTCTTCATATGCGCATGGCAGGAGACCTCGGTGAAGATTTTTAAGTTTGGATTTAGACGATTTTTTTCAGGACGAAAATCTTCATCTGGGTCAAAGCTGAATTTTGATCCAACGTCACTGGAGCCCTCCTTGGATACGCCTCGTGGGAAGTCCCGGTCAACTTTTTACCTTTGGACTTAGTCACTTTTTTGGAGCTTTTTCTCTTTGACGTCAGACGATCCTCCACAGAAAGCCAATTTTGAGTCGACATCATTGGATTGCCTTTCAAGGGCCCCCCGGTGAAATCCTGGAATTGTGGGACTCCAGAGCTTCTCAGCGGGACGAAACTGCAAGTCAGGCCGGGTCTCGGTCGACGTAAGCTGGCTTGACTGACGATTGCAGGTCGGACCATTTATGGAGTTTTTTTCAAAAAGTTCTCCAAACTTCTGGATCTTCTTCCAGAAGGTATTTGAAGGTCCTCTAGGAGTCCACAGCTCACCCCAAGGTTCCAGAAGCTCTGAGTTGCTCCTTGAGGTTTAGGACTCCAACTCCCAGAATGCACCTTGCTCAAACTCTAAAATGACTACTGGACAGTGGTTAGCTCGTCGTTTCCTTCAGGATTTGATGCAGGGGACTTTGGTTAGCTATTTTTCAACTGAAGCAAGCAGGGAGTACCTTCTCGAACCAGTTGAAGCCAGGCAAAGTCATTTAAGTGGTGAAGCTGAAGTGAGCAGCTGGTACAGTCCTTCAGAGAGCAGTGCCCAGGTGCAGGCCATGGGTCTAGCAGGGCAATCCTTCTTCTTCTACTTGTCTTGTTCCAGTAGGGATCTGAAGTGTGGTACAGCTCTGTCATGTTTATCCTTGCTCCTGGGGTAGAAAGCAGGGGTGCCTCTGTCCACTGACATGCAGACTACCACCCTTTTGTGTGACCACTTCCTGGGAAAGTGTGGCAAAAATAAATCCCAGGGAGCAACATTCCTCCAAAATCCAAGAGAGCATAAATTAAATCTTAGAGTTTAGATTTGGCTGAGCCCACCCACTGGTGTGGCTATGTTTCCCTTAACACATCCCTTTCCAGCCCTCTCTTAATCTAATCAGGGGGCACCTGATTGTCTGGGACTGCAGGAAATGTCTTTCCCTCCTTTGAAGTCCAGTTTGACTGCTCAACCCCCCATCCTGTTCTACCGTCTGCTGAGCCAAATCTCCTCCCACTAGATGCTCTCTTTATTTCAGCACTGGCCACTAACACATCATCAAGGCATCCTTGATCAGTCAGCCAGAGCCTGACCAATCAGGGAAGGGCACTACAGGGCTGACGTTGGTAACTTTTAGCACACATTCAAAAACTCTTCCACTGTTCAAATTATAATAAATTCAACAGTTACAAGTTGTTGGATTTCTTATAAATTTAAATTTAATACTGAACTTGCTATATCTAGCTCCTTGCTATGGGAAATAAGACTTAATTATTTTAAAATAAAGTCTCTCCATGTTAGCCTATTGTAGGAGGCTGGCCTGGCTTATAGTGGGTACCTTGTGGTACTTACACCTCGTGCCAGGTCCAGTTATCCCTTATTAGTAGATTAGAAGTATTCTAGCAGCTTAGGCTGATAGAGGTAGATATAGCAGAGCACCTTAGGCTGAACTAGGAGACATGCAAAGCTCCTACCATACCACTTATATCACTTAGCACTATATCCTAAGAAAACACAATACTCAGAGTTACTAAGACTAAAGGTACTTTATTTTAGTGACAATATGCCAAACGTATCTCAGAGGATATACTCCATTAGGAGGTAAGTAATATACACAAAATATACACACAAACCAAAATCAGGTAAGTAAACAGTTAGAAAAGTAGTGCAAACACTGTAGAACACAATAGAATGCAATAGGAGACAATAGGCCCAGGTGCAACACAAACCATATACTGCAAAAGTGGAATTTGAACCACAAATGGACCCCAGGCCTAGTGTAGTGTGTAGACGGTCACTGGGAGTGTAAGAAAACACTAAGGGTGTCCAAGATACCCCACCACAAGACGCTGAAAAGTAGGAGTAAAGTTACCCTACTACCCCAGAAAGACAGTAAAGTCGAGATAGGGGATTCTGCAAGGACACCAACTGACTGCAAAGCACTGAAGACGGATTCCTGGACCTGAGGACCTGTAAAGGAAGGGGACCAAGTCCAAGAGTCACACAGTGTCCAGGGGAGGCAGCAGCCCACTAAACCCTGGATTAAGGTGCAAAAGGGCTGCCTCCGGGTGGAAGAAGCTGAAGATTCTGCAACAACGGAAGGTGCCAGGAACTTCTCCTTTGGTCAGAAGATGTCCAGCGGCATGCTGGAAGATATAGAGTTGTTTCCACGCAGAAAGACCACAAACAAGCCTTGCTAGCTGCAAGAGTCACGGTTGAAGGTTTTGGGTGCTGCCAGGGCCCAGGAAGGACCAGGAGGTCGCTCCTTGGAGGAGGAGACAGAGGGGGTGCTCAGCAACACGGAGAGCCAACGCCAAAGCAGGCAGCACCCGCAGAAGCACCTGAACAGGCGTTCAGAAGATCTTAGCGTGATGGTTGACTCAGCACAACAAAAGAGGGTCCCACGAAGTCGGAGTCCACCTCAGCAAGTTGGGCAATGCAAGACAGAGTGCTGGGGACATGGGCTAGGCTGTGCACAAAGGAAGTCTTGCAAAAGTGCACAGAAGCTCGAACAGCTGCAGTTCATGCAGTACACAGGATTACTGTCTGGCGTGGGGAGGCAAGGACTTACCTCCACCAAATTTGGACAGAAGGACCACTGGACTGTCAGGGACACTTGGACCCAGCTCCTGTGTTCCAGGGACCACGCTCGTCAGGATGAGAGAGGACCCAGAGGACCAGTGATGCAGAATTTTGGTGCCTGCATTGGCAGGGGAAAGATTCCGTCGACCCACGGGAGATTTCTTCTTGCCTTCCGGTGCAGGGTGAAGGCAGACAGCCCTCAGAGCATGCACCATCAGGAAACAGTCGAGAAAGCCGTAAGGATAAGGCACTACAATGTTGCTGGTAGTCTTCTTGCTACTTTGTTGCAGTTTTGCAGGTGTCCTGGAGCAGTCAGCGGTCGATCCTTGGCAGAAGTCGAAGCAGGAAGTGCAGAGAAATTCTGGTGAGCTCTTGCATTCGTTATCTGGTGAGATACCCACAGGAGAGACCCTAAATAGCCCTCAGAGGAGGATTGGCCACAGAGAAAGGTAAGCACCTATCAGGAAGGGTCTCTGATGTCACCTGCTGCCATTGGCCACTCAGAGGTGTCCATTGTGCCCTCACACCTCTGCATCCAAGATGGCAGAGGTCTGGGACACACTGGAGGAGCTCTGGGCACCTCCCCTTGGGAGATGCTGGTCAGGGGAGTGGTCACTCCCCTTTCCTTTGTACAGTTTCGTGCCAGAGCAGGGCTGGGGGGATCCCTGAACCGATGTAGACTGGCTTATGCAAGGAGGGCACCATCTGTGCCCTTTAAAGCATTTCCAGAGGCCAGGAGAGGCTACTCCTCTCAGGCCCTTAACACCTATTTCCAAAGGGAGAGGGTGTAACACCCTCTCTCAGAGTAAATCCGTTGTTCTGCTTTCCTGGGACTGGGCTGCCCAGGCCCCAAGGGGGCAGAAACCTGTCTGAGGGTTGGCAGCAGCGATAGCTGCAGAGAAAACCCCGGAAAGTTAGTTTGGCAGTACCCCGGCTCTGTGCTGGAGCCCCGGGGATGCATGGAGTTGTCACCCCAATACCAGGATGGTATTGGGGTGACAATTCCATGATCCTAGACATGTTACATGGCCATGTTCGGAGTTACCATTGTGACGCTACATATAGGAATTGACCTATATGTAGTGCACACGTGTGATGGTGTCCCTGCACTCACAAAGTCTGGGGAAATTGTCCTGGACAATGTGGGGGCACCTTGGTTAGTGCCAGGGTGCCCTCACACTGAGTAACTTTGCACCTAACCTTTACTAAGTGAGGGTTAGACATGTAGGTGACTTGCAGTGTAAAATGGCTGTGAAATAACGTGGACGTTATTTCACTCAGGCTGCAGTGGCAGTCCTGTGTAAGAATTGTCCGAGCTCCCTATGGGTGGCAAAAGAAATACTGCAGCCCATAGGGATCCCCTGGAACCCCAATACCCTGGGTACCTAGGTACCATATACTAGGGAATTATAAGGGTGTTCCAGTGTCCCAATCAGAATTTGTAAAATTAGTCACTAGCCTGCAGTGACAATTTTGAAAGCAGAGAGAGCATAAACACTGAGGTTCTGGTTAGCAGAGCCTCAGTGATACAGTTAGGCACCACACAGGGAACACATACAGGTCATACTTTATGAGCACTGGGGTCCTGGCTAGCAGGATCCCAGTGACAAAGGCAAAAACAAACATACATTCAAGTAAAAATGGGGGTAACATGCCAGGCAAGATGGTACTTTCCTACACCTATGGAGCCCATTCAGGACATTGGGTTAAAACAAACGTAGCTATTTTTCCCTCACCAGGGCTATTAAAACATCTTTTTATAAAGTCCCAGCTTAAAGTTACATTGCACCCTACCCTGGGGGTAATTAAGGCTTATATGTAAAGATAAGGTAGCTTAGGACTTTGAAAGTACTTTTAGGTGGTCATTACAACCCTGGCGGTCGGTGTTAAAGCGGCGGTATTACCGCCAACAGGCCGGCTGTAAAATATTTGCAATTACGACCGTGGCGGAAACCGCCAACAAAGACAGCCACTTTAACACTCCGACCGCCACGGTGGTACAAACAAACAGCTTGGCGGTCCCAGCCAACAGACAGGTGATAGACAATGTACCGCCCACACTATTATGATAGGCCAATCCGCCACCTTTTCCGGGGCGGATTCACCGTGGATAAAAACACGGCGGAAACAGGAATCCCGAAGGAAAAACGCTCATCTCTACACACTCCACGAGGAACGAGGACGCCGTGGATCCGGAACTCCAAATTCTACCTGCAATAGTCTTCCTGCTCTTCTACCAGGAGCACCAACGCCGGCGCTAAGACCACGGTGAGTACTGCACCTACGACACAGGGGAGGGAGGAGGCAAAAAACAGGGACACACACACGCAACACCCCCACCCTCACCCACTACAACACACACACTAATGCATATCAATACATCACAGTTACACCCCCCAAACCTCCGGAAGAATGCAAAAACAATAGAAAATGAGTGTAACCATTGTAATATATCAAAAGCAAGTAGGCAGAAATATACATATACACCATGTACATAATATATACCAAGCATAGTAGTCCAGGTAGTGCACTAAGAAAGTCCGTGGAACACTGGGACCACACGGTATGGGCGAGGCCCACACAAGATCCCCGACCATGACGAAGAGAACACTGCAGGGGCATCAGAGAGCAACTAAACAGGCACCTCAGGGGGAGGGAAAGAGGGGGCACCTCAGCCGCTTGAGTGCACGACGCCAAATCCACAAGGGGGCCACATGCCCACTGTTAAATCCTGGGGAGTGCAAAGCCACAGTCTCTCAAGTCTCTACAGTGGGTGGGTTGCCCACTGTTCAATCCTGGGGAGTGCAAAGCCACAGTCTCACAAGGCTCTACAGTGGGTGGGGTGCCCACTGTTCAATCCTGGGGAGTGCAAAGCCACAGTCTCTCAAGTCTCTACAGTGGGTGGGTTGCCCACTGTTCAATCCTGGGGAGTGCAAAGTCACAGTCTCTCAAGTCTCTACAGTGGGTGGGTTGCCCACTGTTCAATCCTGGGGAGTGCAAAGCCACAGTCTCACAAGTCTCTACAGTGGGTGGGTTGCCCACTGTTCAATCCTGGGGAGTGCAAAGCCACAGTCTCTCAAGTGGATAACAGTCTCCACTGGTTCTGGAGGGGGCATGGTGCCCAGAGTGCTTCATCCTGCTAAGGGCAGAGGTAGTGGATGTATCTCTCCACTGGTTCTGGAGGGGGAATGGGGCCCAGAGTGCTTCATCCTGCTAAGGACAGAGGTAGTGGATGTATCTCTCCACTGGTTCTGGAGGGGGCATGGTGCCCAGAGTGCTTCATCCTGCTAAGGACAGAGGTAGTGGATGTTCAGCGGTGCTTGAGGCGGCGGTTCCCTGTTCAGCGGTGCTTGAGGCGGCGGTGCCCTGTTCAGCGGTGCTTGAGGCGGTGGTGCCCTGTTTAGCGGTGCTTGAGACGGCGGTGCCCTGTTCAGCGGTGCTTGAGCTGGCGTTGCCCTGTTCAGCGGTGCTTGAGACGGCGGTGCCCTGTTCAGCGGTGCTTGAGATGGCGGTGCCCTGTTCAGCGGTGCTTGAGATTACGGTCTCCATTGCAGGGTCTCAGCTGCTGGCGGTCCTTCATGGCCCAGCGGGGCTTTTTCTGGCGGTCCTTCATGGCCCAGCGGGGCTTTTGCTGGCGGTCCTTCATGGCCCAGTGGGGCTTTTGCTGGCGGTCCTTCATGGCCCAGCTGGGCTGGTGCTGGCGGTGGCCTCCTGGGCAGCTGGGCTGGTGCTGGCAGTGGCTTCCTGGGCAGCGGGGATGATGGCGGTCTTCTCCTCCGTGCTGCTCTTCCCAGACTTGCCAGGTTTCTTGTGGCCCTTCCCCACCTTGGAAGGTGTCACAGCTGACTCCACACTCCCACCTGTACCCCTGGGAGCAGCTTTGGTGGCTCGAGTCTTCCCCCTGTCCCGCCGGGCACTGGCCAACTTTTGATGCTTCACAGGTGGGGGACTGTCTGTGCTGTGGCTCCGTGCCACACTGGCTGCCCTGGTGGCCGGTGCACTCCAGATTCCGGTGACTACAGGCACCACTGGTCCCAGAGATGTTGTGGCTGAGGTGTTAGTTCGCGACCTATGAGACGGACGGGGTGGGGGAGGTGTGGGAAAGAGGTCAAGGTTGGACAGGAAATGTTTTTTGGACACACTGGGACGGGTAGCTGGAGGGGGTTTGGGAGTGGAGGAAGAGGTGGTGGTTGTAGGAGGTGTACGTTTGGTGACTTTGGGTGAAGGTGCATGCACTGGAGGCTGTTGTGAGGTGGATGACTGTTGGGTGGGTGTGTGCCTGCGTTTGTGTATCTTGGGAGGGGCTGTCACAGACACACTGGGAGAGGACACAGGGGATGTGTGAATGGTAGTGGGGCTGGTGACTGCACGTGAGCGGGGTGTGGTGGTGGGTGTGCTGGAGAGGGACGTAGTGGCTGTAGAGGTAGTGCATGCAGGTGTGAGTGTAGACGAGACTGGGAGGGAGAAGGGAGACGAGGAGGAGGGGGACACAGTGGAGGCAGTGGATGTTGGTGTGTCTGCATGTGTGTGATGCTTGGATGAGTGCCTGTGGGATGTGAGGTGCTTATGTTTGTCTGAGCTTCCCTTGGGTGTTGACGTGTGTGCATGTTGGTCTGTAGGTGTGCTTAAGATAGGCTGAGGTACAGGGGATTGGGTCGGCGGTGGAGGAAGATGGAGGGGGGAGGCTAGAGACTGGGACAATGGCTGCCATCAGTGCTGAGGCCAGATTCTGAAAAGCTCAGTGAAGGGCTGCCTGACCAGAATGAATGCCCTCCAGAAATGCATTGGTTTGTTGCAACTGCCTCTCTACACCCTGGATGGCATTCAAAATGGTAGACTGCCCAACAGCGAGGGACCTGAGGAGGTCAATGGCCTCCTCACTGAGGGCAGCAGGGGTGACTGGGGCAGGGCCTGAGGTGCCTGGGGCGAAGGTGATGCCCACCCTCCTGGGTGAGCGGGCACGGGGCAAAGGCTGAGGGGCTGCTGGGAGGGCGGTGCTGGTAGGGGGGTGGTGGCTGTACCTGTAGATGCGGGGGGCACAGATGTTGCCGCCACCACAAGGGAGCTCCCATCAGAGGATGAGTCTGTGTCGCTGGTGTCTGCTCCTGTCCCCCGCCGTGGAGCTCCCCTCGCCCTCCGTCCCACTGGTGAATTCAAACTCCGTAGTGTCGCCCTCCAGGGCCATGTGAGATGCAGCTCCCTCATGCTCCGGTGCCACTGCTCCTCTGCCTGATGATGCTAATGCACACAAGAACAGGGAGACCACAAAAAGGGGGGGGGAAGACAGAAGAAAGACATGTTGAGTGCATGCATTACCGCTACCATTGGTGGACACGACAGACACAGAAGCCCCCTGCACTACGCCACGCTCTTGGGCTCCACTGTTCCATTCCTGGGAAATGGCCTACAAGGCTATGGACGACATCTGCACACATAGATGATAAGGTGGCATGACTAGGTGTACTTGGCACTCTACAGAGGTGGGCTGGGGTGCCACATGGCCTGCCTTACGGAGGGGCCTTGCCTACGGAACTCGCCCTGGCCTAGGGAAACCCACAGCCCACCTCCCCTACCCAGACACCTCCACTGCGCACAGACTCAGCAGAATGAGAGTGTACTCATCCCCTTGTGGCTGCTGTGATGCCCTAAAATGCCCATCCAACTCCGGGTAGGCCACCGCCAGGATCCTGAACATCAGGGGGGTCACGGTGCGATGGGCACCCCTCCCACGTTGGGAGGCCATCCCCAGCTGAGCCTCCGCCGTCTTCTTGCTCCAGCGGCGAATGTCCTCCCATCTTTTCTGGCAGTGGGTGCTCCGTCTGTGGTAGACCCCCAGGGTCCGGACGTCCTTGGCGATGGCACGCCAAATATATTTTTTCTGGTGGGCGCTGACCTACATGAAATGTACAGGGGAAAAAGAGAAGTTATTACCAAGTGCACCGTCAAAGTGATTGGCCCCCATCCCTACCCTTGCCATGTGGCACAGTCATTCACCGTCTTTCATGCACGCAGCACTCTCCCCCCTTCCTTCTTACATCCAGCCCTCTCCACAAAGGCATAGCCCATACAACATGCTCCCTGTGTACTTACCTGTTTGTCTGGAGGACCGTAGAGTAGCGTGTACTGGGGGAGGAACCCATCCACGAGCTTCTCCAACTCCTCCGATGTGAAGGCAGGGGCCCTTTCCCCAGACACTCGAGCCATTGTCTCTTCCAGACCGAGGTCATAGCAGCACTTGCAGTGTAGGTCCTCTCCTGTCGAAGATCAGGTATCGAGTGATTGAACAGATAGAAAATGACGGTCACGTCCGCGGCGGTGCATACCGTCACCGCCGGCGTACATCGTCATTGGCTCCTGGGACCCATAGGGTCCAATGTTAACCAATGCAGCATTGCCTACCGCGACGGTGTACAACGCCAGCGCAGTTACCTCACATCCCATTGTCCCACTTTAGAGGTCAGGCAGCCGCCATTTCAGGGCCCCACATGGCTTCATTTCCAACTGCGTCACACCAACCTAGGCCTAGACTCAACACACATACAGGCCACCTTTTGTGTATGATTGGTGTTCTGTGTAAACTGTGGGTACGTACCTCTGAGTTGTTTGACTCTGTGCTCGCTGTTGTCCTTCATAGGCACCATCCGCTGGGACATGTGAGGAGATGGCGGCATCCTCCGGTGTACCAACCGTTGGTGGACCTGTTGACAATGGAGGAGCGACATTTGATTATCACATACAGGCTTGACCGTGCCACAATCCAGGAACTGTGTACCCAGTTGGAGCCAGACCTGATGTCAGCAATCCGCCATCCCACAGGAATCCCCCCTCAAGTGCAGGTGCTGTCAGTGCTCCATTTCCTTGCAAGTGGGTCATTTCAAACAACAGTGGCCATAGCATCAGGGATGTCCCAGCCTATGTTTTCTAACGTATTTTCCAGACTGTTGTCTGCCCTTCTGAAACACATGCGGAGCTACATCGTTTTCCCTCAGGTGGAGGATATGCCCTGGGACACATCCCCAACATCATAGGTGCCATTGATGGGACCCATGTGGCTTTGGTGCCCCCCCACAGGAGAGAACAGGTGTACAAAAACCGGAAGAGTTATCATTCTATGAATGTACAGATGGTATGTTTGGCAAACCAGTACATCTCCCATGTGAATGCCAAGTTCCCTGGCTCAGTGCATGACACCTACATCCTGCGGAATAGTAGCATCCCTTATGTGATGGGTGAACTCCAGAGGCACTGTGTGTGGCTATTAGGTGAGCACCTGGAGGCAAGTCAGTGGGAATGGATGTCTGGGTCTGGGGATATCCCTCCAGGTTAGTGCGTGTCTAACAGTTGTCCCTCACCATTTGCAGGTGACTCTGGTTACCCCAACCTGTCATGGCTACTGACCCCAGTGAGGAATCCCAGGACAAGGGCAGAGGAACGCTACAATGAGGCCCATGGGCGAACTAGGAGGGTGATTGAGCGGACCTTCGGCCTCCTGAAGGCCAGGTTCAGGTGCCTCCATATGACAGGTGAATCCCTATTCTACTCACCAACGAAGGTGTGCCAGATCATCGTGGCCTGCTGTATGCTTCATAACTTGGCTTTGCGACGAAAGGTGCCTTCTCTGCAGGAGGATGGCCCAGATGGCGGTGTTGTTGCAGCTGTGGAGCCTGTGGACAGTGAAGACGAGGAAGCAGAGGAAGAAGACATGAACAACAGGGACTCAGTGATCCAGCAATATTTCCAGTGAGACACAGGTAAGAGTACAGACCTGCCTACTACATGTACTTTAACACTACTACCTCTCTACTATCTGTCGTTTTCACCCAGTGTATGGTCACTGAGTTGTCACTTTCCCTTACGATTTCACAGATGTGGGTCCCACTGTGTGACATCTGCTTAGATTCCTCATGGACTAGAGCTGTGTGACATGGGTATGTTGACATTACAATTGAAAGAGCATTTTGTCACTGTAATTGCTAATACACTATTTCGAAATCACAGACAGACTCCAGATTGTTTTGTGCTTTAAGGGTGTTTATTTAAGTGCTCAATATTGGAGGGGGGAGTGAAATGGTGAGGGTTGATGGCGGAGGAATGTCCATGGCAGAGTCCAGTCTATTAGTCTCACAGGTGCATTGCCCAAATGGGCATAGGAAGTGGAGCTGGGGCAGTTAAAGTATGGACAGGGTGACAAAGTGGGACAGTAGGATAACAATCAGGGTAGTCTCATTTCTTGGCGGGGGTCTTGGCATCATGCTCTGTCTTTGACCTGGATCTCAGGGACCGTTTGCGGGGTGGTTCTCCCTCTGCAGGGGGTGGGGTGCTGGTGTGGTGGTCCTGTGGTAGGGCGTCCTGTCCACTAGCGCCGGCAGAGGTGGTGGGCAGTTCATCGTCCATGCTAGTGTCAGGGGCCCCTTATAGTGCCACAGTGTCCCTCCTGGTGTTGAGTACTTCCTTCAGCACCCCTATGATGGTACGCAGGGTGGAGCTGATGGTTCTGAGTTCCTCCCTGAAACCCATATACTGTTCCTCCTGCAGGCGCTGGGTCTCCTGAAACTTGGCCAGTACCATTGCCATCGTCTCCTGGGAGTGGTGGTATGCTCCCATGATGGAGGAGAGGGCCTCGTGGAGAGTGGGTTCCCTTGGCCTGTCCGCCCCCTGTCGCACAGCAGCCCTCCCAGTTCCCCTGTGTTCCTGGGCCTCTGTCCCCTGGACCGTGTGCCCACTACCACTGCCCCCAGGTCCCTGTTGTTGTTGGGGTGGTGGGTTATCCTGGGTTCCCTGTAGTGGTGGACACACTGCTGATTGACGTGTCCTGGGGACGGAGGTATGGGCCCGCTGGGTGGGTTCTGTGCTGGTGTTTCCAGAGGGGGGAACGTCTGTGGTGGCCTGTGACTGGTTGAGGGGAACTGACTGTCCCGAGGTCCCCGATGGGCCGGGCTGGTCATCTAGATCCACTGTGGGCCTCTTCTGTTGGTGGTGTGGACATGTGTGGACCCTCCTGTCCGGTGACGTTGTGTAGGGGTCCTGCAGGGGTATAAAAGGATGGTTATTACATCTGTGTGTGTCATGGTGTGCAATGGGTGGGTGACCGTGTACCCCAGTGCTTGCATTCCTCTCTGGGACCTTGTGTGAGGATGGTTTAGGAGGTTGTATGGGTATGTGCAGTGGGCATGCTTTAGTGATGGGTGTCCATGCTTTGATGTTGCATGCAGGGCTTGGTGTTGGGATGGGTGGTTTGTGATGTTGGGACATATGTGAGGAGTTGGGGTGCTGGGGGTGAGGGTGAGGGTGGGGGTATGTGATGGCATGCAGGTAGGGTGGGGGATGTAATAATTAAGATTTGTCTTACCAGACTCCATTCCTCCACCTACTCCTGCGAGGCCCTCAGGATGCAGTATCACCAAGACCTTCTCCTCCCATGTTGTTAGTTGTTGGTGAGGAGGTGGGGGTCCACCGCCAGTCTGCTGAACTGCCAGGTGGTGCCTTGAGACCATGGAACGCACCTTCCTCCATAGGTTGTTCCACCTCTTCCTGATGTCCTCCCGATTTCTTGGGTGCTGTCCCACTGCGTTCACCCTGTCCACTATTCTTCGCCATAGCTCCATCTTCCTTGCTATTGAGGTGTGCTGCACCTGTGCTCCGAATAGCTGTGGCTCTACCCGGACGATTTCCTCCACCATGACCCTGAGCTCCTCCTCCGAGAACCTGGGGTGTCTTTGCCGTGCCATGGGGTGGTGTAGGTGATGTGTGGGGTGGAGTGTGTGGTGTTAAGTGTGCTGATATGTAGTGGTGTGTTGTGTGAGGTGCGTGGAAGTTCTGTGGGTGATGCTGTTGTTCTTGCTGGTGCTATCTCTCTCTGGCCTTCTTTCGGAATTTTTGGTCGTGGGGGTTTGTGGGTGATGTGGGTGTGGTTTTTATATTGTAATGGGTGTGTGGGAGTGGTATGTGCATCAGGTGTGTGTATTTCGATTTGTCCAATGTGGCTGTGTTTTGTAAGAGTGTGTGTATTTTGAGCGTGGCGGTGTATACCGCCAATGGAATACCGCGGTTGAAAGACTGCTGCATGGATTTGTGTGTCGTGATAGTGTGGGCGTATTTCTGTTGACGTGACGGTGGAGGTTTTGTTTTCGGCAGTTTATCACTGACCTTTGGTGTGGCGGACTTGTGTGCATGTCTGAATTTTGGCGGATTCCGAAATGTGGGTCATAATAGCTGTGGCAGAATTCCACGGGCGCGGCGGTGTGTTGGCGGTGTTCTGCACAGCAGTAATCGGCTTTTACCGCCAATGTTGTAATGACCGCCTTAATTCCAAAGTCGAATTTGGGGTTCATTAACCTTAAAAGCAGCGAACAAGGCAGGCCTGCCTTTAAAATGACACTGGGCACCAGAGCAGTGCACCAATGGGTGTACTATTTATGCTGGGGTCCCTAAACCTACATGCCTTACCAGATAATAAGGACCTATAGGTAGGTTGGTACAGTCAATTAGAATTAGCATAATTAGCATATTCCATTTTACAAAGAATTTTTTTTTAAACTTACAAATTCACTGAGAAAAACAGGGACGTTATAATAAGGTTCACATGTTACACACACAAAACCATAGTTTGTTTTTCTCAGTGAATTTGTAAGTTTTAAAAAAAATTCTACTTCCAAACTATATTGTCCCTGTAACACGTTTTTTTCAGTGAATTTGTCTGGTTTTCTAAACGTATATGAATTCCTAGGAGTTATTTTTCAACTAAAATGTATGTATAAAACACACCTAACTATGTTAACCTTAGGTTGTTAAAGTGATTTTAATCTGGAAATGATTTAGGTAACCAAAACTATTTAAAACTATGAAATTACATAACTTTAATTATTTTGAAAACAAAAATCAAAAATTGTATTATTTTTTTTTTTGATTTGCGGATTCGCTGCAAGTCCAATCCATGCACGCTTCCTCTTCTGGGTTCTGCGGGTAACCACGGATCCAAGGAGATTTCTAACAACACTATAAAATTGACTTCAGAGGTAAGCAATTTATTAAAAAAACATAGAAATGTAGTAGCACTGTGACACAAGGTCTTTGAATCGCATGTGGCAGAGCAACAAATACATTTGATTGGTTGGAACCACTGTCAGCCTCTTTTACAAGAAGTTCCTTTCAATTTCTTCTTCTTTTTGGTGTGTCTCCTTAGTCTTCACACCTCTGCAAGCACAGGTGAAAATCTTTCTTTTTTGTGGCTTTCTTGTGATTCTGTTTCCTAAATGGTGTAATGCCTCGACTCTTTTGCAACACTGGCGACGAGGATGAGCGGAGAAGAAATACTTTTGGCTCAACGTCCTGAGACGGTCATAGGCGGCAGCGTTGAGACGCCGCCATGAGATGGTCAACGGCAGCATTTGCCATCTTTCCTGGCGGTGCCTTCACCTCTTGGCTCTGGATTTGCCTTGAGGTACAGGGAAAATTACTTTAATTTCACCAACCGTTGGCGCTCATGAACTCTCCTTTCCTATTCGAGAGTTCTGTGGTTACCTCTTCTTCACACGCCCCAGGATTGTTGCTATGTTTACATAGCAATGTCACTAGAGAGCTCAGCGACACTTCCGTCTGGTGCCTTCCAGCGCCTTACTGCTCTGTCTACTGCTACTGTTGCCATGGTTACATGGCATCCATGACTTGCTTAACGGAGTGACGGCCGTTTTCTGTTTTTTGTACTCTGCCTACTGCTGTTGTTGCCATGTTTACATGGCAACGGTGACTCGCTGAACGGGATCACAGCGGTCTGCTTTACTGTTCTGTTGTTTTGCCCGTTGAGACGCCTCCATGAGATGCTTTTTTCCACTGTTTTTTTTTTCTTTTTCTTTCAGTCCTGGCTTGGAGCTTCTGGAAGTTTCCTCTAGTACATCGCTGATGTACACAGCATAACCTTGCATATCTTTCTATGTACTGTATCCTTTGATTGGTGGATCGCTGATGTGCACAACTTTTAACTTTATACGTGTACATCGTGTAACTTGAAGTACTTTTTCAACACTGATATGCACAGCTTTTAAACTTTCCTGTGTATATTGTGTGTGAAACAACCCTTCCTGACCTTGTTAATGTGATTTTAATTGCAATTGTGATTTGTTTGTTTATGTTTTGTGGGTGGTGTGGTTGAAGTAGCAATATGCAGAACATCACAGCTCCTCCATTCTTTTTTTCTTCTCTGTGTGAACCTCCTATCAAATGGGCAAAGTGGAAAAAGGTGTTTGAGAGTTATGCTAAGGTATGCAGAACGTCACTGAGTGCTGAACATCGAACTGCATTATTACTTAACTGTTTTGGGTCGGAGGGTCAGGAAGTATTTGATCACCTTCCTGATGTTCCTGATAGTGAAGCAATAGATCTCAATGAATTTGAGATTTGTATACACAAATTAGATAATCACTATCTGCCCAGAGTGAGCACCATCCTAGAACTTTATTACTTTGGTAAGAGATTGCAAAGGGAGGGTGAGTCAATTGAAGACTATGTGACGGATCTTAGACATCTTGCCTCTTCGTGTAAATTTCCTTCTTCAACCAATGAGAGTATAAGAGATCAATTTATGTTAGTCTGTAACATCAAGAAGGTTCGTGAGGAATTATGGCTCAGGGATGAGCCCTCTCTTGAAGATGTATTGGTGGTTGCTAAAAGAATAAAGCATACTCTAAAATGTGTAGATGTGATAAAGAAGGATTCCTCTAGCGTGGTCTGTGCCGTTTTGGACAGTAAAAAGAAAATGTTTGCTTCTAAGAAGAAGGTACCTAGTTCTTCTTCTACAGGTGGAGAGAAAAGATGTTTTCGGTGTGACAAATTAGGGCACTTTGCCAATGATACAAAGTGTCCGGCTCTTAGGGCAGCGTGTACCTTTTGTAAGAAGCAAGGGCATTTTTCCTCTGTTTGTAGATTAAAGAAGGCTAAACAAGGTGTATGTGAGATTCATACTGACAATGATGAGCTCTTGGTTCCAGATGGTTTTGACTGTGGACAAATTGTACTTCAGGTAGGTAAAGGTAGAGGTCCTCTTGACTCCATTTTAGTTGAAGAGAAGGAGACTCACGTTTTGTTTGATTCTGGTGCGAAAACCACAATTGTGTCTAATGATTTCTTCTGTCGTTGTCTTAAAGGCAGCATTACTCTTCTTAAACCGGACATCAGACCATGTGCTTATAGTGGTGAAGTGATACATTTGCATGGATATTTTGTTGGTTTAATTGAGTACAAAGGTCGCTTTACTTCTGGGAAAATGTATGTATCAAAAAAAGGAGACAGTATCATTAGCTGGTGGCATCAAAAGAAGCTTGGTGTAATGTTAGATCCTAACAGTGAAAATCCCATTGTATTGAAAGATGATTCCTCTATTGAGTGTGTGTCAGATGTTGATTTGGATTTGCAGCAAGTTTTATCTCAAGAATTTCCCAAAGTTTTTAGAAGTGAATTGGGATGCTTGAAGGGATAGCAACATAAGATTAAGATTGTTCCATGCTCAATCCCATTTTTCAGTAATGTTCGAGATGTTCCTGTTAATGTTAGGGAAGAAATGCTAAGTGAGTTGAATAAGCTTAACCGCTTAGGTGCAGGCGTCGGCCACTGGCCGACGCCCACACACCCTCCCTGGTGCGGGTCATGACCAGTGGCCGACACCAGAAAGGGCATTAATAAATCCTCGGGTGCGTCGCACCCGAGGATTTTTTTTTATTTTTTTTAATTCCCTGGGGAGACATGGAAGCTACCGTGTCTCCCCCCGCCCCCCACCCGCCCCGTTGCAAAGGTGTTTTCCCCATCGAACCTTAGGTTGTTAAAGTGATTTTAATCTGGAAATGATTTAGGTAACCAAAACTATTTAAAACTATGAAATTACATAACTTTAATTATTTTGAAAACAAAAATCAAAAATTTTATTATTTTTTTTTTTGATTTGCGGATTCGCTGCAAGTCCAATCCATGCACGCTTCCTCTTCTGGGTTCTGCGGGTAACCACGGATCCAAGGAGATTTCTAACAACACTATAAAATTGACTTCAGAGGTAAGCAATTTATTAAAAAAACATAGAAATGTAGTAGCACTGTGACACAAGGTCTTTGAATCGCATGTGGCAGAGCAACAAATACATTTGATTGGTTGGAACCACTGTCAGCCTCTTTTACAAGAAGTTCCTTTCAATTTCTTCTTCTTTTTGGTGTGTCTCCTTAGTCTTCACACCTCTGCAAGCACAGGTGAAAATCTTTCTTTTTTGTGGCTTTCTTGTGATTCTGTTTCCTAAATGGTGTAATGCCTCGACTCTTTTGCAACACTGGCGACGAGGATGAGCGGAGAAGAAATACTTTTGGCTCAACGTCCTGAGACGGTCATAGGCGGCAGCGTTGAGACGCCGCCATGAGATGGTCAACGGCAGCATTTGCCATCTTTCCTGGCGGTGCCTTCACCTCTTGGCTCTGGATTTGCCTTGAGGTACAGGGAAAATTACTTTAATTTCACCAACCGTTGGCGCTCATGAACTCTCCTTTCCTATTCGAGAGTTCTGTGGTTACCTCTTCTTCACACGCCCCAGGATTGTTGCTATGTTTACATAGCAATGTCACTAGAGAGCTCAGCGACACTTCCGTCTGGTGCCTTCCAGCGCCTTACTGCTCTGTCTACTGCTACTGTTGCCATGGTTACATGGCATCCATGACTTGCTTAACGGAGTGACGGCCGTTTTCTGTTTTTTGTACTCTGCCTACTGCTGTTGTTGCCATGTTTACATGGCAACGGTGACTCGCTGAACGGGATCACAGCAGTCTGCTTTACTGTTCTGTTGTTTTGCCCGTTGAGACGCCTCCATGAGATGCTTTTTTCCACTGTTTTTTTTTTCTTTTTCTTTCAGTCCTGGCTTGGAGCTTCTGGAAGTTTCCTCTAGTACATCGCTGATGTACACAGCATAACCTTGCATATCTTTCTATGTACTGTATCCTTTGATTGGTGGATCGCTGATGTGCACAACTTTTAACTTTATACGTGTACATCGTGTAACTTGAAGTACTTTTTCAACACTGATATGCACAGCTTTTAAACTTTCCTGTGTATATTGTGTGTGAAACAACCCTTCCTGACCTTGTTAATGTGATTTTAATTGCAATTGTGATTTGTTTGTTTATGTTTTGTGGGTGGTGTGGTTGAAGTAGCAATATGCAGAACATCACAGCTCCTCCATTCTTTTTTTCTTCTCTGTGTGAACCTCCTATCAAATGGGCAAAGTGGAAAAAGGTGTTTGAGAGTTATGCTAAGGTATGCAGAACGTCACTGAGTGCTGAACATCGAACTGCATTATTACTTAACTGTTTTGGGTCGGAGGGTCAGGAAGTATTTGATCACCTTCCTGATGTTCCTGATAGTGAAGCAATAGATCTCAATGAATTTGAGATTTGTATACACAAATTAGATAATCACTATCTGCCCAGAGTGAGCACCATCCTAGAACTTTATTACTTTGGTAAGAGATTGCAAAGGGAGGGTGAGTCAATTGAAGACTATGTGACGGATCTTAGACATCTTGCCTCTTCGTGTAAATTTCCTTCTTCAACCAATGAGAGTATAAGAGATCAATTTATGTTAGTCTGTAACATCAAGAAGGTTCGTGAGGAATTATGGCTCAGGGATGAGCCCTCTCTTGAAGATGTATTGGTGGTTGCTAAAAGAATAAAGCATACTCTAAAATGTGTAGATGTGATAAAGAAGGATTCCTCTAGCGTGGTCTGTGCCGTTTTGGACAGTAAAAAGAAAATGTTTGCTTCTAAGAAGAAGGTACCTAGTTCTTCTTCTACAGGTGGAGAGAAAAGATGTTTTCGGTGTGACAAATTAGGGCACTTTGCCAATGATACAAAGTGTCCGGCTCTTAGGGCAGCGTGTACCTTTTGTAAGAAGCAAGGGCATTTTTCCTCTGTTTGTAGATTAAAGAAGGCTAAACAAGGTGTATGTGAGATTCATACTGACAATGATGAGCTCTTGGTTCCAGATGGTTTTGACTGTGGACAAATTGTACTTCAGGTAGGTAAAGGTAGAGGTCCTCTTGACTCCATTTTAGTTGAAGAGAAGGAGACTCACGTTTTGTTTGATTCTGGTGCGAAAACCACAATTGTGTCTAATGATTTCTTCTGTCGTTGTCTTAAAGGCAGCATTACTCTTCTTAAACCGGACATCAGACCATGTGCTTATAGTGGTGAAGTGATACATTTGCATGGATATTTTGTTGGTTTAATTGAGTACAAAGGTCGCTTTACTTCTGGGAAAATGTATGTATCAAAAAAAGGAGACAGTATCATTAGCTGGTGGCATCAAAAGAAGCTTGGTGTAATGTTAGATCCTAACAGTGAAAATCCCATTGTATTGAAAGATGATTCCTCTATTGAGTGTGTGTCAGATGTTGATTTGGATTTGCAGCAAGTTTTATCTCAAGAATTTCCCAAAGTTTTTAGAAGTGAATTGGGATGCTTGAAGGGATAGCAACATAAGATTAAGATTGTTCCATGCTCAATCCCATTTTTCAGTAATGTTCGAGATGTTCCTGTTAATGTTAGGGAAGAAATGCTAAGTGAGTTGAATAAGCTTAACCGCTTAGGTGCAGGCGTCGGCCATTGGCCGACGCCCACACACCCTCCCTGGTGCGGGTCATGACCAGTGGCCGACACCAGAAAGGGCATTAATAAATCCTCGGGTGCGTCGCACCCGAGGATTTTTTTTTATTTTTTTTAATTCCCTGGGGAGACATGGAAGCTACCGTGTCTCCCCCCGCCCCCCACCCGCCCCGTTGCAAAGGTGTTTTCCCCATCAAAGCAGGAAGCAGCCTTGCGGCCGCTTCCTGCTTTGATGGGGAAAACGGCCTTTTCCACGTTCGGGAAGGCCTCGTAAGAAAGGGGAGACTCTCCCCTTTCTTACGAGGCCTTCTGAAACTGTTTCCTGGCCCCCGATCGCAGCACAGCTGCGATCGGGGGCCAGGAAACCCCACTAGACACCAGGGATTTCACTTTTGGGGGGCACCCCCCCCGGAAAACGGGCCGCCCCCCCCCATAATTGTTTTTTTGAAAAAAAAGGTAGGTGCCCCCTGGGGGGGGGGGGGGGGGGGTGGCGCGATCGCGCCCCCCGAGGGGATTTTTTTTTTTTTCAAAACAATAAAAAAATCAAAAAAATGAAATGACAGGGGGTCGCCCGTGGGCAGGGTGACCCCCTGTGGGGGGATTTTGTTTTTTTTAGATGTTGTAGGGTTTCCCTGGGGGCCATTTTGGCCCCCAAGGAAACCATACAACAACTAAAAAAAAATATATGTATATATCTATATATATCTATGTAGATAGATATATCTAGGTACATGGATATATCTATAGATATATCTATGTAGATATATATATATATATATATATATAGAGGTAGATCTGTATCAAAGAGATTTATAAAGCGCGCTACTCACCTGTGAGGGTCTCAAGGCGCTGGGGGGGGATGGGGGGAGGGAAAGGGGCTGGGAGGTTCACTGTTCAAAAAGCCAGGTTTTGAGGCCCTTCCTGAAAAGAAGTAGGTTTTGGGTCTTGCGAAGGTGGGTTGTGAGTGCGTTCCAGGTTTTGGGTGCAAGGTAGGAGAAGGATCTGCCCCCGGTGGTGGTGTGTTTGATGCGGGGGACAGAGGCGAGAGAGAGGTCAGCTGAGCGGACGTTTCGTGTGGGGGTGTGGAAGGTGTCTCTCGTTGAGGTAGGCAGGGCCTGTGTTGTGGAGTGATTTGTGTGCGAGGATGAGGATCTTGAAGGTGATCCTTTTGTCAATGGGGAGCCAGTGGAGGGATTTGAGGTGTGGAGAGATGTGTTCGTGTTGGCGGAGGTCGAGGATGAGTCGTGCTGCTGAGTTCAGGATGCGTGTAGTTTGCGCTTGAGTTTTAGAGTGGTGCCGGCGTAGAGGGTGTTTCCGTAATCAAGCCTGCTGCTGATGAGTGCGTGAGTGACAGTTTTTCTGGTCTCTGTGGGGATCCATTTGAATGTTTTTCAGTATACGGAGTTTGTTGAAGCATGAGGAGGTAAGAGCGTTGATTTGTTGGGTCATCGAGAGGGAGGAGTCTAGGATGATGCTGAGGTTGCGTGCGTGGTTGGCGGGGGTGGGTGCAGGGACTAGCGTGGTGGGCCACCATGGGGGGTCCCAGGTGTTTTTGTGTGGGCCAAAGAGGATTATTTCAGTTTTGCTTGAGTTGAGTTTCAGGTGGTTGGCTGTCATATATATATCACTTTTGTCAATATGTGTGTGGTTTCCCTGGGGGGAAAAGGGTCCGACTTGTCTAGTGGCAGTTTTAGTGCCATAAAGAAGGGCAGAAGGTTTATATGCCTACTGCAAAGAGCACATCTGTATTTTATGTAAATAGCTGACTACATTAGTAAAGTCTATGGAGAGATGAAGGGAACTTTTGCTGGGTGGTAATGAGGGAATCCGAGGAGGAGGGAGTGGGAGCACCAATAATGATTGTTGGACTGGGCGCAGGAGGTGCTAAAGACTGTGACGAATGGTATGTGACAAGGTGTTTTTTGAGTGTCTTGAAAGTACGTGCTGATTGAGGGAAGAAGCGCAGGTAAGGTGGCCTCTACTGTTGCACGTATCTCACACACACCATCGATTTTGTGACTGTCTACGTAGGCTAGTGTTTTAGAGCAACAGTTTAGCCAATAGCAGAGATGGCATCTTGATGGATGACTGCTGCCTGCACTCGGGTTATAGAGGACCGCTCTGACATAGGATCAGAGACTGAGACATCAGATACTGAGACAGCATCTGAGGGATAGGACAATGGCGCAGACTCTGGGAGTGATTTTTCAGTCAGAGGAGTCCCATTCGAAAACTCCTCTTCCAGTACATTATGAGGGAGGTGATGAGGACAGTCCTGCTGTCCCTTCGCAAGCTGTTCGTGCAACTGGGTAATAGTGGGTTAGGCCAACCCAGAGAGCAGGTGAATGCGGCGGCAAGCAGAGAGAGAGTGCTCTCTTGGGAGCTCACCAATTTAGTTCAGCCCCAAATTCCACCACCCAAATCATATTGTGGAGACATCAAAATTGTCTATGGCAAAACAAACTGGTTTTGTAAGGCAGGCACCTGTGTTTTTGGTCCTGGATTCGGCGGCCATATAGAGAAACACACTAAACCCAAACATTTCTGGAAACTAGACATTCGGGGGAGTCCACAGAGGTGTCACTTGTGTGGATTCCCCAAAGTTTTCTTACCCAGAATACCCTGCAAAGCTGAAATGTTTAAAAAAAACTCTATTTTTCTCGCATTTCTGTCACACAAACTACAGGAATATGCTGGGATCCACAACATTCCTACCACCCAGTGACTCCTCACCTGTCCTGATAAAAACACTACCCCACTTGAGTGCCTACACCTAGTGCCTGTGTCAGGAATGGATCACCCCAGGGTCAACAGCTGCCTCACGTAAGGACCAACATTGACCGTTGTGTGATCTATTCCTGTCGCGGGCGCTAGGCCTACCCACACAAGTGAGGTATCATTTTTATCGGGAGACTTGGGGGAACGCTGGGTGGAAGGAAATTTGTGGCTCCTCTCAGATTGCAGAACTTTCTGTCACCGAAATGTGAGGAAAACGTGTTATTTTAGCCACATTTTGAGGTTTGCAAAGGATTCTGGGTAACAGAACCTGGTCCGAGCCCCACAAGTCACCTCATCTTGGATTCCCCTGGGTTTCTAGTTTTCAAAAATGTGCTGGTTTGCTAGGTTTCCCCAGGTGCCGGCTGAGCTAGAGGCCAAAATCCACAGGTAGGCACTGTTTTCTATGAAAAAATGTGATGTGTCCACGTTCTGTTTTGGGGCATTTCCTGTCGCGGGCGCTAGGCCTACCCACACAAGTGAGGAATCATTTTTATCGGGAGACTTGGGGGAACGCCGGGTGGAAGGAAATTTGTGGCTCCTCTCAGATTCCAGAACTTTCTGTCACCGAAATGTGAGGAAAACTTGTTTTTTTAGCCACTTTTTGAGGTTTGCAAAGGATTCTGGGTAACAGAACCTGGTCCGAGCCCCACGAGTCACCCCTCCTTGGATTCCCCTAGGTCTCTAGTTTTCAGAAATGCACAGGTTTGGTAGGTTTCCCTAGGTGCCGGCTGAGCCAGAGGCCAAAATCTACAGGTAGGCACTTCTCAAAAAACACCTCTGTTTTCTTCCAAAAATTTGGATGTGTCCACGTTGCGCTTTGGGGCGTTTCCTGTCGCAGGCGCTAGGCCTACCCACACAAGTGAGGTATCATTTTTATCGGGAGACTTGGGGGAACGCCGGGTGGAAGGAAATTTGTGGCTCCTCTCAGATTCCAGAACTTTCTGTCACTGAAATGTGAGGAAAACTTGTTTTTTTAGCCACTTTTTGAGGTTTGCAAAGGATTCTGGGTAACAGAACCTGGTCCGAGCCCCGCAAGTCACCCCTCCTTGGATTCCCCTAGGTCTCTAGTTTTCAGAAATGCACAGGTTTGGTAGGTTTCCCTAGGTGCCGGCTGAGCTAGAGGCCAAAATCTACAGGTAGGCACTTCTCAAAAAACACCTCTGTTTTCTTCCAAAAATTTGGATGTGTCCACGTTGCGCTTTGGGGCGTTTCCTGTCGCGGGCGCTAGGCCTACCCACACAAGTGAGGTATCATTTTTATCGGGAGACTTGGGGGAACGCCGGGTGGAAGGAAATTTGTGGCTCTTCTCAGATTCCAGAACTTTCTGTCACCGAAATGTGAGGAAAACTTGTTTTTTTAGCCACTTTTTGAGGTTTGCAAAGGATTCTGGGTAACAGAACCTGGTCCGAGCCCCGCAAGTCACCCCTCCTTGGATTCTCCTAGGTCTCTAGTTTTCAGAAATGCACAGGTTTGGTAGGTTTCCCTAGGTGCCGGCTGAGCTAGAGGCCAAAATCTACAGGTAGGCACTTCGCAAAAAACACCTCTGTTTTCTTCAAAAAATTTGGATGTGTCAACGTTGCGCTTTGGGGCGTTTCCTGTCGCGGGCGCTAGGCCTACCCACACATGTGAGGTATCATTTTTATCGGGAGACTTGGGGGAACGCTGGGTGGAAGGAAATTTGTGGCTCCTCTCAGATTCCAGAACTTTCTGTCACCGAAATGTGAGGAAAATGTGTTATTTTAGCCACATTTTGAGGTTTGCAAAGGATTCTGGGTAACAGAACCTGGTCCGAGCCCCACAAGTCACCTCATCTTGGATTCCCCTGGGTTTCTAGTTTTCAAAAATGTGCTGGTTTGCTAGGTTTCCCCAGGTGCCGGCTGAGCTAGAGGCCAAAATCCACAGGTAAGTACTGTTTTCTATGAAAAAATGTGATGTGTTCACGTTCTGTTTTGAGGCAATTCCTGTCGCGGGCGCTAGGCCTACCCACACAAGTGAGGTATCATTTTTATCGGGAGACTTGGGGGAACGCCGGGTGGAAGGAAATTTGTGGCTCCTCTCAGATTCCAGAACTTTCTGTCACCGAAATGTGAGGAAAACTTGTTTTTTTAGCCACTTTTTGAGGTTTGCAAAGGATTCTGGGTAACAGAACCTGGTCCGAGCCCCGCAAGTCACCCCTCCTTGGATTCCCCTAGGTCTCTAGTTTTCAGAAATGTGCTGGTTTGCTAGGTTTCCCCAGGTGCCGGCTGAGCTAGAGGCCAAAATCCACAGGTAAGTACTGTTTTCTATGAAAAAATGTGATGTGTTCACGTTCTGTTTTGAGGCAATTCCTGTCGCGGGCGCTAGGCCTACCCACACAAGTGAGGTATCATTTTTATCGGGAGACTTGGGGGAACGCTGAGTGGAAGGAAATTTGTGGCTCCTCTCAGATTGCAGAACTTTGTGTCACCGAAATGTGAGGAAAACGTGTTATTTTAGCCACATTTTGAGGTTTGCAAAGGATTCTGGGTAACAGAACCTGGTCCGAGCCCCACAAGTCACCTCATCTTGGATTCCCCTGGGTTTCTAGTTTTCAAAAATGTGCTGGTTTGCTAGGTTTCCCCAGGTGCCGGCTGAGCTAGAGGCCAAAATCCACAGGTAGGCACTGTTTTCTATGAAAAAATGTGATGTGTCCACGTTCTGTTTTGGTGCATTTCCTGTTGCGGGCGCTAGGCCTACCCACACAAGTGAGGAATAATTTTTATCGGGAGACTTGGGGGAACGCCGGGTGGAAGGAAATTTGTGGCTCCTCTCAGATTCCAGAACTTTCTGTCACCGAAATGTGAGGAAAACTTGTTTTTTTAGCCACTTTTTGAGGTTTGCAAAGGATTCTGGGTAACAGAACCTGGTCCGAGCCCCACGAGTCACCCCTCCTTGGATTCCCCTAGGTCTCTAGTTTTCAGAAATGCACAGGTTTGGTAGGTTTCCCTAGGTGCCGGCTGAGCCAGAGGCCAAAATCTACAGGTAGGCACTTCTCAAAAAACACCTCTGTTTTCTTCCAAAAATTTGGATGTGTCCACGTTGCGCTTTGGGGCGTTTCCTGTCGCAGGCGCTAGGCCTACCCACACATGTGAGGTATCATTTTTATCGGGAGACTTGGGGGAACGCTGGGTGGAAGGAAATTTGTGGCTCCTCTCAGATTCCAGAACTTTCTGTCACCGAAATGTGAGGAAAATGTGTTATTTTAGCCACTTTTTGAGGTTTGCAAAGGATTCTGGGTAACAGAACCTGGTCCGAGCCCCACAAGTCACCTCATCTTGGATTCCCCTGGGTTTCTAGTTTTCAAAAATGTGCTGGTTTGCTAGGTTTCCCCAGGTGCCGGCTGAGCTAGAGGCCAAAATCCACAGGTAAGTACTGTTTTCTATGAAAAAATGTGATGTGTTCACGTTCTGTTTTGAGGCAATTCCTGTTGCGGGCGCTAGGCCTACCCACACAAGTGAGGTATCATTTTTATCGGGAGACTTGGGGGAACGCCGGGTGGAAGGAAATTTGTGGCTCCTCTCAGATTCCAGAACTTTCTGTCACCGAAATGTGAGGAAAACTTGTTTTTTTAGCCACTTTTTGAGGTTTGCAAAGGATTCTGGGTAACAGAACCTGGTCCGAGCCCCGCAAGTCACCCCTCCTTGGATTCCCCTAGGTCTCTAGTTTTCAGAAATGCACAGGTTTGGTAGGTTTCCCTAGGTGCTGGCTGAGCCAGAGGCCAAAATCTACAGGTAGGCACTTCTCAAAAAACACCTCTGTTTTCTTCCAAAAATTTGGATGTGTCCACGTTGCGCTTTGGGGCGTTTCCTGTCGCAGGCGCTAGGCCTACCCACACAAGTGAGGTATCATTTTTATCAGGAGACTTGGAGGAACGCCGGGTGGAAGGAAATTTGTGGCTCCTTTCAGATTCCAGAGCTTTCTGTCACCGAAATGTGAGGAAAACTTGTTTTTTTAGCCACTTTTTGAGGTTTGCAAAGGATTCTGGGTAACAGAACCTGGTCCGAGCCCCGCAAGTCACCCCTCCTTGGATTCCCCTAGGTCTCTAGTTTTCAGGAATGCACAGGTTTGGTAGGTTTCCCTAGGTGCCGGCTGAGCCAGAGGCCAAAATCTACAGGTAGGCACTTCTCAAAAAACACCTCTGTTTTCTTCCAAAAATTTGGATGTGTCCACGTTGCGCTTTGGGGCGTTTCCTGTCGCGGGCGCTAGGCCTACCCACACAAGTGAGGTATCATTTTTATCGGGAGACTTGGGGGAACGCCGGGTGGAAGGAAATTTGTGGCTCTTCTCAGTTTCCAGAACTTTCTGTCACCGAAATGTGAGGAAAACTTGTTTTTTTAGCCACTTTTTGAGGTTTGCAAAGGATTCTGGGTAACAGAACCTGGTCCGAGCCCCGCAAGTCACCCCTCCTTGGATTCCCCTAGGTCTCTAGTTTTCAGAAATGCACAGGTTTGGTAGGTTTCCCTAGGTGCCGGCTGAGCTAGAGGCCAAAATCTACAGGTAGGCACTTTGCAAAAAACACCTCTGTTTTCTTAAAAAAATTTGGATGTGTCAACGTTGCGCTTTGGGGCGTTTCCTGTCGCGGGCGCTAGGCCTACCCACACATGTGAGGTATCATTTTTATCGGGAGACTTGGGGGAACGCTGGGTGGAAGGAAATTTGTGGCTCCTCTCAGATTCCAGAACTTTCTGTCACCGAAATGTGAGGAAAATGTGTTATTTTAGCCACATTTTGAGGTTTGCAAAGGATTCTGGGTAACAGAACCTGGTCTGAGCCCCGCAAGTCACCCCTCCTTGGATTCCCCTAGGTCTCTAGTTTTCAGAAATGCACAGGTTTGGTAGGTTTCCCTAGGTGCCGGCTGAGCCAGAGGCCAAAATCTACAGGTAGGCACTTCCCAAAAAACACCTCTGTTTTCTTCCAAAAATTTGGATGTGTCCACGTTGCGCTTTGGGGCGTTTCCTGTCGCGGGCGCTAGGCCTACCCACACAAGTGAGGTATCATTTTTATCGGGAGACTTGGGGGAACACCGGGTGGAAGGAAATTTGTGGCTCTTCTCAGATTCCAGAACTTTCTGTCACCGAAATGTGAGGAAAACTTGTTATTTTAGCCACATTTTGAGGTTTGCAAAGGATTCTGGGTAACAGAACCTGGTCCGAGCCCCACAAGTCACCTCATTTTCGATTCCCCTGGGTTTCTAGTTTTCAAAAATATGCTGGTTTGCTAGGTTTCCCCAGGTGCCGGCTGAGCTAGAGGCCAAAATCCACAGGTAAGTACTGTTTTCTATGAAAAAATGTGATGTGTTCACGTTCTGTTTTGAGGCAATTCCTGTCGCGGGCGCTAGGCCTACCCACACAAGTGAGGTATCATTTTTATCGGGAGACTTGGGGGAACGCCGGGTGGAAGGAAATTTGTGGCTCCTCTCAGATTCCAGAACTTTCTGTCACCGAAATGTGAGGAAAACTTGTTTTTTTAGCCACTTTTTGAGGTTTGCAAAGGATTCTGGGTAACAGAACCTGGTCCGAGCCCCGCAAGTCACCCCTCCTTGGATTCCCCTAGGTCTCTAGTTTTCAGAAATGCACAGGTTTGGTAGGTTTCCCTAGGTGCCGGCTGAGCCAGAGGCCAAAATCTACAGGTAGGCACTTCTCAAAAAATACCTCTGTTTTCTTCCCAAAATTTGGATGTGTCCACGTTGCGCTTTGGGGCGTTTCCTGTCGCAGGCGCTAGGCCTACCCACACAAGTGAGGTATCATTTTTATCGGGAGACTTGGGGGAACGCCGGGTGGAAGGAAATTTGTGGCTCCTCTCAGATTCCAGAACTTTCTGTCACCGAAATGTGAGGAAAACTTGTTTTTTTAGCCACTTTTTGAGGTTTGCAAAGGATTCTGGGTAACAGAACCTGGTCCGAGCCCCGCAAGTCACCCCTCCTTGGATTCCCCTAGGTCTCTAGTTTTCAGGAATGCACAGGTTTGGTAGGTTTCCCTAGGTTCCGGCTGAGCCAGAGGCCAAAATCTACACGTAGGCACTTCTCAAAAAACACCTCTGTTTTCTTCCAAAAATTTGGATGTGTCAACGTTGCGCTTTGGGGCGTTTCCTGTCGCGGGCGCTAGGCCTACCCACACAAGTGAGGTATCATTTTTATCGGGAGACTTGGGGGAACGCCGGGTGGAAGGAAATTTGTGGCTCTTCTCAGATTCCAGAACTTTCTGTCACCGAAATGTGAGGAAAACTTGTTTTTTTAGCCACTTTTTGAGGTTTGCAAAGGATTCTGGGTAACAGAACCTGGTCCGAGCCCCGCAAGTCACCCCTCCTTGGATTCCCCTAGGTCTCTAGTTTTCAGAAATGCACAGGTTTGGTAGGTTTCCCTAGGTGCCGGCTGAGCTAGAGGCCAAAATCTACAGGTAGGCACTTCGCAAAAAACACCTCTGTTTTCTTAAAAAAATTTGGATGTGTCAACGTTGCGCTTTGGGGCGTTTCCTGTCGCGGGCGCTAGGCCTACCCACACAAGTGAGGTATCATTTTTATCGGGAGACTTGGGGGAACGCCGGGTGGAAGGAAATTTGTGGCTCTTCTCAGATTCCAGAACTTTCTGTCACCGAAATGTGAGGAAAACTTGTTTTTTTAGCCACTTTTTGAGGTTTGCAAAGGATTCTGGGTAACAGAACCTGGTCCGAGCCCCGCAAGTCACCCCTCCTTGGATTCCCCTAGGTCTCTAGTTTTCAGAAA
Organism: Pleurodeles waltl; assembly: GCF_031143425.1. Lineage (NCBI taxonomy): Eukaryota > Metazoa > Chordata > Amphibia > Caudata > Salamandridae > Pleurodeles > Pleurodeles waltl. The sequence continues at coordinate 511,087,145 of NC_090436.1, forward strand.
TGTGCTGGTTTGCTAGGTTTCCCCAGGTGCCGGCTGAGCTAGAGGCCAAAATCCACAGGTAAGTACTGTTTTCTATGAAAAAATGTGATGTGTTCACGTTCTGTTTTGAGGCAATTCCTGTCGCGGGCGCTAGGCCTACCCACACAAGTGAGGTATCATTTTTATCGGGAGACTTGGGGGAACGCTGAGTGGAAGGAAATTTGTGGCTCCTCTCAGATTGCAGAACTTTCTGTCACCGAAATGTGAGGAAAACGTGTTATTTTAGCCACATTTTGAGGTTTGCAAAGGATTCTGGGTAACAGAACCTGGTCCGAGCCCCACAAGTCACCTCATCTTGGATTCCCCTCGGTTTCTAGTTTTCAAAAATGTGCTGGTTTGCTAGGTTTCCCCAGGTGCCGGCTGAGCTAGAGGCCAAAATCCACAGGTAGGCACTGTTTTCTATGAAAAAATGTGATGTGTCCACGTTCTGTTTTGGGGCATTTCCTGTTGCGGGCGCTAGGCCTACCCACACAAGTGAGGAATAATTTTTATCGGGAGACTTGGGGGAACGCCGGGTGGAAGGAAATTTGTGGCTCCTCTCAGATTCCAGAACTTTCTGTCACCGAAATGTGAGGAAAACTTGTTTTTTTAGCCACTTTTTGAGGTTTGCAAAGGATTCTGGGTAACAGAACCTGGTCCGAGCCCCACGAGTCACCCCTCCTTGGATTCCCCTAGGTCTCTAGTTTTCAGAAATGCACAGGTTTGGTAGGTTTCCCTAGGTGCCGGCTGAGCCAGAGGCCAAAATCTACAGGTAGGCACTTCTCAAAAAACACCTCTGTTTTCTTCCAAAAATTTGGATGTGTCCACGTTGCGCTTTGGGGCGTTTCCTGTCGCAGGCGCTAGGCCTACCCACACATGTGAGGTATCATTTTTATCGGGAGACTTGGGGGAACGCTGGGTGGAAGGAAATTTGTGGCTCCTCTCAGATTCCAGAACTTTCTGTCACCGAAATGTGAGGAAAATGTGTTATTTTAGCCACTTTTTGAGGTTTGCAAAGGATTCTGGGTAACAGAACCTGGTCCGAGCCCCACAAGTCACCTCATCTTGGATTCCCCTGGGTTTCTAGTTTTCAAAAATGTGCTGGTTTGCTAGGTTTCCCCAGGTGCCGGCTGAGCTAGAGGCCAAAATCCACAGGTAAGTACTGTTTTCTATGAAAAAATGTGATGTGTTCACGTTCTGTTTTGAGGCAATTCCTGTTGCGGGCGCTAGGCCTACCCACACAAGTGAGGTATCATTTTTATCGGGAGACTTGGGGGAACGCCGGGTGGAAGGAAATTTGTGGCTCCTCTCAGATTCCAGAACTTTCTGTCACCGAAATGTGAGGAAAACTTGTTTTTTTAGCCACTTTTTGAGGTTTGCAAAGGATTCTGGGTAACAGAACCTGGTCCGAGCCCCGCAAGTCACCCCTCCTTGGATTCCCCTAGGTCTCTAGTTTTCAGAAATGCACAGGTTTGGTAGGTTTCCCTAGGTGCCGGCTGAGCCAGAGGCCAAAATCTACAGGTAGGCACTTCTCAAAAAACACCTCTGTTTTCTTCCAAAAATTTGGATGTGTCCACGTTGCGCTTTGGGGCGTTTCCTGTCGCAGGCGCTAGGCCTACCCACACAAGTGAGGTATCATTTTTATCGGGAGACTTGGAGGAACGCCGGGTGGAAGGAAATTTGTGGCTCCTTTCAGATTCCAGAGCTTTCTGTCACCGAAATGTGAGGAAAACTTGTTTTTTTAGCCACTTTTTGAGGTTTGCAAAGGATTCTGGGTAACAGAACCTGGTCCGAGCCCCGCAAGTCACCCCTCCTTGGATTCCCCTAGGTCTCTAGTTTTCAGGAATGCACAGGTTTGGTAGGTTTCCCTAGGTGCCGGCTGAGCCAGAGGCCAAAATCTACAGGTAGGCACTTCTCAAAAAACACCTCTGTTTTCTTCCAAAAATTTGGATGTGTCCACGTTGCGCTTTGGGGCGTTTCCTGTCGCGGGCGCTAGGCCTACCCACACAAGTGAGGTATCATTTTTATCGGGAGACTTGGGGGAACGCCGGGTGGAAGGAAATTTGTGGCTCTTCTCAGTTTCCAGAACTTTCTGTCACCGAAATGTGAGGAAAACTTGTTTTTTTAGCCACTTTTTGAGGTTTGCAAAGGATTCTGGGTAACAGAACCTGGTCCGAGCCCCGCAAGTCACCCCTCCTTGGATTCCCCTAGGTCTCTAGTTTTCAGAAATGCACAGGTTTGGTAGGTTTCCCTAGGTGCCGGCTGAGCTAGAGGCCAAAATCTACAGGTAGGCACTTTGCAAAAAACACCTCTGTTTTCTTAAAAAAATTTGGATGTGTCAACGTTGCGCTTTGGGGCGTTTCCTGTCGCGGGCGCTAGGCCTACCCACACATGTGAGGTATCATTTTTATCGGGAGACTTGGGGGAACGCTGGGTGGAAGGAAATTTGTGGCTCCTCTCAGATTCCAGAACTTTCTGTCACCGAAATGTGAGGAAAATGTGTTATTTTAGCCACATTTTGAGGTTTGCAAAGGATTCTGGGTAACAGAACCTGGTCTGAGCCCCGCAAGTCACCCCTCCTTGGATTCCCCTAGGTCTCTAGTTTTCAGAAATGCACAGGTTTGGTAGGTTTCCCTAGGTGCCGGCTGAGCCAGAGGCCAAAATCTACAGGTAGGCACTTCCCAAAAAACACCTCTGTTTTCTTCCAAAAATTTGGATGTGTCCACGTTGCGCTTTGGGGCGTTTCCTGTCGCGGGCGCTAGGCCTACCCACACAAGTGAGGTATCATTTTTATCGGGAGACTTGGGGGAACACCGGGTGGAAGGAAATTTGTGGCTCTTCTCAGATTCCAGAACTTTCTGTCACCGAAATGTGAGGAAAACTTGTTATTTTAGCCACATTTTGAGGTTTGCAAAGGATTCTGGGTAACAGAACCTGGTCCGAGCCCCACAAGTCACCTCATTTTGGATTCCCCTGGGTTTCTAGTTTTCAAAAATATGCTGGTTTGCTAGGTTTCCCCAGGTGCCGGCTGAGCTAGAGGCCAAAATCCACAGGTAAGTACTGTTTTCTATGAAAAAATGTGATGTGTTCACGTTCTGTTTTGAGGCAATTCCTGTCGCGGGCGCTAGGCCTACCCACACAAGTGAGGTATCATTTTTATCGGGAGACTTGGGGGAACGCCGGGTGGAAGGAAATTTGTGGCTCCTCTCAGATTCCAGAACTTTCTGTCACCGAAATGTGAGGAAAACTTGTTTTTTTAGCCACTTTTTGAGGTTTGCAAAGGATTCTGGGTAACAGAACCTGGTCCGAGCCCCGCAAGTCACCCCTCCTTGGATTCCCCTAGGTCTCTAGTTTTCAGAAATGCACAGGTTTGGTAGGTTTCCCTAGGTGCCGGCTGAGCCAGAGGCCAAAATCTACAGGTAGGCACTTCTCAAAAAATACCTCTGTTTTCTTCCCAAAATTTGGATGTGTCCACGTTGCGCTTTGGGGCGTTTCCTGTCGCAGGCGCTAGGCCTACCCACACAAGTGAGGTATCATTTTTATCGGGAGACTTGGGGGAACGCCGGGTGGAAGGAAATTTGTGGCTCCTCTCAGATTCCAGAACTTTCTGTCACCGAAATGTGAGGAAAACTTGTTTTTTTAGCCACTTTTTGAGGTTTGCAAAGGATTCTGGGTAACAGAACCTGGTCCGAGCCCCGCAAGTCACCCCTCCTTGGATTCCCCTAGGTCTCTAGTTTTCAGGAATGCACAGGTTTGGTAGGTTTCCCTAGGTTCCGGCTGAGCCAGAGGCCAAAATCTACACGTAGGCACTTCTCAAAAAACACCTCTGTTTTCTTCCAAAAATTTGGATGTGTCAACGTTGCGCTTTGGGGCGTTTCCTGTCGCGGGCGCTAGGCCTACCCACACAAGTGAGGTATCATTTTTATCGGGAGACTTGGGGGAACGCCGGGTGGAAGGAAATTTGTGGCTCTTCTCAGATTCCAGAACTTTCTGTCACCGAAATGTGAGGAAAACTTGTTTTTTTAGCCACTTTTTGAGGTTTGCAAAGGATTCTGGGTAACAGAACCTGGTCCGAGCCCCGCAAGTCACCCCTCCTTGGATTCCCCTAGGTCTCTAGTTTTCAGAAATGCACAGGTTTGGTAGGTTTCCCTAGGTGCCGGCTGAGCTAGAGGCCAAAATCTACAGGTAGGCACTTCGCAAAAAACACCTCTGTTTTCTTAAAAAAATTTGGATGTGTCAACGTTGCGCTTTGGGGCGTTTCCTGTCGCGGGCGCTAGGCCTACCCACACAAGTGAGGTATCATTTTTATCGGGAGACTTGGGGGAACGCCGGGTGGAAGGAAATTTGTGGCTCTTCTCAGATTCCAGAACTTTCTGTCACCGAAATGTGAGGAAAACTTGTTTTTTTAGCCACTTTTGGAGGTTTGCAAAGGATTCTGGGTAACAGAACCTGGTCCGAGCCCCGCAAGTCACCCCTCCTTGGATTCCCCTAGGTCTCTAGTTTTCAGAAATGCACAGGTTTGGTAGGTTTCCCTAGGTGCCGGCTGAGCCAGAGGCCAAAATCTACAGGTAGGCACTTCTCAAAAAACACCTCTGTTTTCTTCCAAAAATTTGGATGTGTCCACGTTGCGCTTTGGGGCGTTTCCTGTCGCAGGCGCTAGGCCTACCCACACAAGTGAGGTATCATTTTTATCGGGAGACTTGGGGGAACGCCGGGTGGAAGGAAATTTGTGGCTCCTCTCAGATTCCAGAACTTTCTGTCACTGAAATGTGAGGAAAACTTGTTTTTTTAGCCACTTTTTGAGGTTTGCAAAGGATTCTGGGTAACAGAACCTGGTCCGAGCCCCGCAAGTCACCCCTCCTTGGATTTCCCTAGGTCTCTAGTTTTCAGAAATGCACAGGTTTGGTAGGTTTCCCTAGGTGCCGGCTGAGCTAGAGGCCAAAATCTACAGGTAGGCACTTCTCAAAAAACACCTCTGTTTTCTTCCAAAAATTTGGATGTGTCCACGTTGCGCTTTGGGGCGTTTCCTGTCGCGGGCGCTAGGCCTACCCACACAAGTGAGGTATCATTTTTATCGGGAGACTTGGGGGAACGCCGGGTGGAAGGAAATTTGTGGCTCTTCTCAGATTCCAGAACTTTCTGTCACCGAAATGTGAGGAAAACTTGTTTTTTTAGCCACTTTTTGAGGTTTGCAAAGGATTCTGGGTAACAGAACCTGGTCCGAGCCCCGCAAGTCACCCCTCCTTGGATTCCCCTAGGTCTCTAGTTTTCAGAAATGCACAGGTTTGGTAGGTTTCCCTAGGTGCCGGCTGAGCTAGAGGCCAAAATCTACAGGTAGGCACTTCGCAAAAAACACCTCTGTTTTCTTCAAAAAATTTGGATGTGTCAACGTTGCGCTTTGGGGCGTTTCCTGTCGCGGGCGCTAGGCCTACCCACACATGTGAGGTATCATTTTTATCGGGAGACTTGGGGGAACGCTGGGTGGAAGGAAATTTGTGGCTCCTCTCAGATTCCAGAACTTTCTGTCACCGAAATGTGAGGAAAATGTGTTATTTTAGCCACATTTTGAGGTTTGCAAAGGATTCTGGGTAACAGAACCTGGTCCGAGCCCCACAAGTCACCTCATCTTGGATTCCCCTAGGTTTCTAGTTTTCAAAAATGTGCTGGTTTGCTAGGTTTCCCCAGGTGCCGGCTGAGCTAGAGGCCAAAATCCACAGGTAAGTACTGTTTTCTATGAAAAAATGTGATGTGTTCACGTTCTGTTTTGAGGCAATTCCTGTCGCGGGCGCTAGGCCTACCCACACAAGTGAGGTATCATTTTTATCGGGAGACTTGGGGGAACGCCGGGTGGAAGGAAATTTGTGGCTCCTCTCAGATTCCAGAACTTTCTGTCACCGAAATGTGAGGAAAACTTGTTTTTTTAGCCACTTTTTGAGGTTTGCAAAGGATTCTGGGTAACAGAACCTGGTCCGAGCCCCGCAAGTCACCCCTCCTTGGATTCCCCTAGGTCTCTAGTTTTCAGAAATGCACAGGTTTGGTAGGTTTCCCTAGGTGCCGGCTGAGCCAGAGGCCAAAATCTACAGGTAGGCACTTCTCAAAAAACACCTCTGTTTTCTTCCAAAAATTTGGATGTGTCCACGTTGCGCTTTGGGGCGTTTCCTGTCGCAGGCGCTAGGCCTACCCACACAAGTGAGGTATCATTTTTATCGGGAGACTTGGGGGAACGCCGGGTGAAAGGAAATTTGTGGCTCCTCTCAGATTCCAGAACTTTCTGTCACCGAAATGTGAGGAAAACTTGTTTTTTTAGCCACTTTTTGAGGTTTGCAAAGGATTCTGGGTAACAGAACCTGGTCCGAGCCCCGCAAGTCACCCCTCCTTGGATTCCCCTAGGTCTCTAGTTTTCAGGAATGCACAGGTTTGGTAGGTTTCCCTAGGTGCCGGCTGAGCCAGAGGCCAATATCTACAGGTAGGCACTTCTCAAAAAACACCTCTGTTTTCTTCCAAAAATGTGGATGTGTCCACGTTGCGCTTTGGGGCGTTTCCTGTCGCGGGCGCTAGGCCTACCCACACAAGTGAGGTATCATTTTTATCGGGAGACTTGGGGGAACGCCGGGTGGAAGGAAATTTGTGGCTCTTCTCAGATTCCAGAACTTTCTGTCACCGAAATGTGAGGAAAACTTGTTTTTTTAGCCACATTTTGAGGTTTGCAAAGGATTCTGGGTAACAGAACCTGGTCCGAGCCCCGCAAGTCACCTCATCTTGGATTCCCCTGGGTCTCTAGTTTTCAGAAATGCACAGGTTTGGTAGGTTTCCCTAGGTGCCGGCTGAGCCAGAGGCCAAAATCTACAGGTAGGCACTTCTCAAAAAACACCTCTGTTTTCTTCCAAAAATTTGGATGTGTCCACGTTGCGCTTTGGGGCGTTTCCTGTCGCGGGCGCTAGGCCTACCCACACAAGTGAGGTATAATTTTTATCGGGAGACTTGGGGGAACACCGGGTGGAAGGAAATTTGTGGCTCTTCTCAGATTCCAGAACTTTCTGTCACCGAAATGTGAGGAAAACTTGTTATTTTAGCCACATTTTGAGGTTTGCAAAGGATTCTGGGTAACAGAACCTGGTCCGAGCCCCACAAGTCACCTCATTTTGGATTCCCCTGGGTTTCTAGTTTTCAAAAATGTGCTGGTTTGCTAGGTTTCCCCAGGTGCCGGCTGAGCTAGAGGCCAAAATCCACAGGTAAGTACTGTTTTCTATGAAAAAATGTGATGTGTTCACGTTCTGTTTTGAGGCAATTCCTGTCGCGGGCGCTAGGCCTACCCACACAAGTGAAGTATCATTTTTATCGGGAGACTTGGGGGAACGCCGGGTGGAAGGAAATTTGTGGCTCTTCTCAGATTCCAGAACTTTCTGTCACCGAAATGTGAGGAAAACTTGTTTTTTTAGCCACTTTTTGAGGTTTGCAAAGGATTCTGGGTAACAGAACCTGGTCCGAGCCCCGCAAGTCACCCCTCTTTGGATTCCCCTAGGTCTCTAGTTTTCAGAAATGCACAGGTTTGGTAGGTTTCCCTAGGTGCCGGCTGAGCTAGAGGCCAAAATCTACAGGTAGGCACTTCGCAAAAAACACCTCTGTTTTCTTAAAAAAATTTGGATGTGTCAACGTTGCGCTTTGGGGCGTTTCCTGTCGCGGGCGCTAGGCCTACCCACACAAGTGAGGTATCATTTTTATCGGGAGACTTGGGGGAACGCCGGGTGGAAGGAAATTTGTGGCTCTTCTCAGATTCCAGAACTTTCTGTCACCGAAATGTGAGGAAAACTTGTTTTTTTAGCCACTTTTGGAGGTTTGCAAAGGATTCTGGGTAACAGAACCTGGTCCGAGCCCCGCAAGTCACCCCTCCTTGGATTCCCCTAGGTCTCTAGTTTTCAGAAATGCACAGGTTTGGTAGGTTTCCCTAGGTGCCGGCTGAGCCAGAGGCCAAAATCTACAGGTAGGCACTTCTCAAAAAACACCTCTGTTTTCTTCCAAAAATTTGGATGTGTCCACGTTGCGCTTTGGGGCGTTTCCTGTCGCGGGCGCTAGGCCTACCCACACAAGTGAGGTATCATTTTTATCGGGAGACTTGGGGGAACGCCGGGTGGAAGGAAATTTGTGGCTCTTCTCAGATTCCAGAACTTTCTGTCACCGAAATGTGAGGAAAACTTGTTTTTTTAGCCACTTTTGTAGGTTTGCAAAGGATTCTGGGTAACAGAACCTGGTCCGAGCCCCGCAAGTCACCCCTCCTTGGATTCCCCTAGGTCTCTAGTTTTCAGAAATGCACAGGTTTGGTAGGTTTCCCTAGGTGCCGGCTGAGCTAGAGGCCAAAATCTACAGGTAGGCACTTTGGAAAAAACAGCTGTGTTTTCTATAAAAAAAATAGGATGTGTCCATGTTGTGTTTTGGGGCATTTCCTGTCGCGGGCACTAGGCCTACCCACACAAGTGAGGTATCATTTTTATCGGGAGACTTGGGGGAACATAGAATAGCAAAACAAGTGCTATTGCCCCTTATCTTTCTCTACATTTTTTCCTTCCAAATATAAGAGAGTGTGTAAAAAAGACGTCTATTTGAGAAATGCCCTGCAATTCACATGCTAGTATGGGCACCTCGGAATTCAGCGGTGTGCAAATAACCACTGCTCCTCAAAACCTTATCTTGTGCTCATTTTGGAAATGCAAAGGTTTTCTTGATACCTCTTTTTCACTCTTCATATTTCAGCAAATGAATTGTTGTATACCCAGTATAGAATGAAAACCAACTGCAGGGTGCAGCTCATTTATTGGCTCTGGGTACCTAGGGTTCTTGATGAACCTACAAGCCCTTTATATCCCCGCAACCAGAAGAGTCCAGCAGATAAAACGGTATATTGCTTTCAGAAATCTGACATCGCAGGAAAAAGTTACAGAGTAAATGGCTGTTGTTTTCAGCTCAATTTCAATATTTTTTTATTTCAGCTGTTATTTTCTGTAGGAAAACCTTGTAGGATCTACACAAATGACCCCTTGCTGAATTCAGAATTTTGTCTAGTTTTCAGAAATGTTTAGCATTCCAGGATCCAGCATTGGTTTCACACCCATTCCTGTCACTAACTGGAAGGAGGCTGAAAGCACCAAATATAGTGGAAATGGGGTATGTCCCAGTAAAATGCCAAATTTGTGTTGAAAAATTTGGTTTTCTGATTCAAGTCTGCCCGTTCCTGAAAGGTGGGAAGATTGTGATTTCAGCACCAGAAACCCTTTGTTGATGGCATTTTCAGGGGAAAAAAACACAAGCCTTCTTCGGCAGCCCTTTTTTCCCATTTTTTTGGAAAAAACAAAATTTTCACTGTATTTTGGCTATTTTCTTGGTCTCCTCCAGGGGAAACCACCAACTCTGGGTACCATTAGAATCCCTAGGATGTTGGAAAAAAAGGACGCAAATTTGGCGTGGTTAGCTTATGTAGACAAAAAGTTATGAAGCCCTAAGCGCGAACTACCCCAAATAGCCAAAAAAGGCCTCAGCACTGGGGGGGAAAAGGCCCAGCAGCTAAGGGGTTAAAGTTCAGGGTATCATTGAGGAGGTGGAGAGTACTGAGTGGTTGCCCCCAGTAGTTGTGGCTAGGAAGTCCAATGGTTCACTTAGCCTGTGTGTTGACCTCAGGCAATTGAACAGATGTGTAGTGGTGGACAGATACCCATTACATAACATTGCCCAATTACTCATGATGATTGGTGATGCAAACGTGTTCAGCACCATTGACCTGGCCTCAGCATATCATCAGATCCAGCTTGATGAAGATTCCATGGATCTTACTGCCTTTATAACACCCTTTGGTACTTTCAGGTACACCAGGCTTCCTTTTGGTTTAGTCTTTGCTTCTGTGTTCCAGAGAGTTATGGTGAGGGTGCTTAAAGGGTTAGAAGGGGTTTGTGTATACCAGGATGATATTCTGGTGTATGGTAAGGATCATGCTGAACATGGTACTAGGGTCAGACAAGTGTTGAGGAGAGTGAGTGATCATAATCTGACCATGAAGTTGGAGAAGTGCAGGTTTGGTACGAAAACGATTGATTATTTAGGCCACACTATAACTGGTGAGGGTGTTGCCCCTAAATCTGATCTAGTGAATACCATTCAAGCAATGGTTTCTCCCTCCACGAAAGAGGAGCTCATGAGGTTCTTGGGTATTGTTGAGTATTATCATAAATTTATTTAAAAAATTGCTGATATTACTTGCAATATGAGAGGTCTTTTGAGGAATGGGATGGATTTTGTGTGGAGTGATGTGTGTGAAGAAGAGTTTAAAATGATCAAAGACAAGTTATCTTTAGCTCCCTGTCTCAAGAATTGTGATCCAAAGAAAAATTCTATCATTACGACTGATGCTAGCCTCAAAGGCTTGGGAGCTGTTTTACAGCAAGGTGGGTGAGGGCAGCAGAACACTATCATGTTTTTGTCGAGAAGTCTTAAAGGCGTCGAGAGCAAATATTCTGTAATTGAGAGAGAGAGACACTTGCTGTTCATTGGGCCATCAAGAAACTAATTAATCAGTTGTGGGGGACCACTTTTATTGTTAAGAACAGATCACAAACCCTTGTCTGAGGTCTTCAACAGGAAAGGGATAGATTCTATCTCCTCTATGATTTCTAGGTGGGTGGTTGATCTCTAAGAGTTTAATTTTGAGGTGAAGTACATTCTAGGAGTTGAGAATGTAATTGCTGATACACTATTGAGGTTGATTTCTGAGAATGCTGCAGGATTGATGGATGCTGGTAGTTGTGTGGAGGATGTGGATCTAGTTTGTGAGATTGATCATGCTGTGATTGCAGAGGACAGATGGTGTCGTGAATTGGAAGATGATTCTACCCTACAGGGAGTGATTGGCCTCATCAAGGGTGGTTGGAAGTACAAACATCAAGATGGTGATCTGTGTAAGGATTTTTGGTTTGTTAAGGATCACCTGGCTACCAGGGATGGATTGTTGTTTCGTGGTACTAGGCTGGTGCCCCAGATAAACTAAGAAAGGAATTGCTGAACATAGCTCATGAGGGTCACTCAGTTATCTCCAAGACCAAGGAGAGCTTGAGATCTAGTTATTGGTGGCCTGGAATGGATATTCAAATTGAACGCTTAGTAAGGGAATATCTTAAATGTGCTGTGTGTGAGAAAAGTATGAAACCAAGGGCCGTATTTATACTCCGTTTGCGCCGAATTTGCGTCGTTTTTTTCGACGCAAATTCGACGCTAAACTAACGCCAACTAACGCCATATTTATACTATGGCGTTAGAGGCGAATAGCGCCAAAGTTCCCGGAATGTGCGTCATTTTTTAGCGTGAACCCCTTCCTTGCGTTAATGATATGCAAGGGAGGCGTTCCCGTCTAAAAAATGACTCCCAGGCCTTTACGTGGTATTTATACTCCCGGGCAAAAGAGACGCCCGGGAGTGGGCGTGGCTAAAAACGGCGCATTTGCGCCGCTTTTTAACGCCTGGGTCAGGCATGGCGTTAAGGGACAAGTGGGCTCAAAATGAGCCCAGAGTGCCCTCCCCTGCCCCCAGGGACCCCCCCTGCCACCCTTGCCCACCCCAGGAGGACACCCAAGGCTGGAGGGACCCACCCCAGGGACATTCAGGTAAGTATTTTTTTATTTTTTTTTAATAATTTTTTTTGGCATAGGGGGGCCTGATTTGTGCCCCCCTACATGCCACTATGCCCAATGACCATGCCCAGGGGACAGAAGTCCCCTGGGCATGGCCATTGGGCAAGGGGGCATGACTCCTATCTTTACAATGATAGGAGTCATGTTGATGGGGGATGGGCGTCGAAAATAAATGGCGCAAGTCGGGTTACGACGATTTTTTCGACGTAACCTGACTTGCCCCATTTTAAGACGCCCATGCGCCATTTTCCCCCTACGCCGGCGCTGCCTGGTGTACGTGGTTTTTCTCGCGCACACCAGGCAGCACCGGTCTGCTTGCGCCGGCTAACGCCATTCAATAAATACGGCGCCCGCATGGTGCTTCAGAATGGCGTTAGCCGGCGCAAAACTTTTTGACGCTAAACTGCGTTAGCGCAGTTTAGCGTCAAAAAGTATAAATATGGGCCCAAATGTTCAACCCATGTTGTTGAGAAATCATCCTGAGAAACCTTGGAGAGACATTGCTCTAGACATACTGGGGCCTGTACATGGTAATGGTCAGGAATCATATCTGATTGTTGTTATTGATTTGTTTTCTCAGTGGCCTGAAATTAATTTTTCGAGAGACATCGAGACACAAAATGTACGTTTTCTGAAAGACCTATTTTTTGAAGGAGGGCATACAGGAAACATTGCTTACGGACAATGGGGTTCAACTTGTTTCCAAAGAAATGGAGGACTTCCTTCAGTTGTGTGGGATCAAGCACAAAAAAAAATGTGTTGTACCATCCAGAATCTAATGGTATGGTTGAGAGATTTAATAGAGTTGTGAAAGAAACGATAGCCATGGCTAAGTCTCACAACAAGAACTGGAAAGATTAGGTCATTAAGAGGGTTGGTGTGTATAGGTTCACACCTCATACGACCACTGGTGTTTCTCCATTTGTTTTGTTTCGTGGAAGGTGTCCCAACACTGTTCTTGAACCGGTTTGGGTAAATACATTTTTACATTCTGATGGACGTCCTATTAAAGAAGCTCAAACAAAGATGAAAGAACTTTCTAAGGTGAGCAAAAGTAAACTCCATTTTGATCGTAATCATGCAGTCAAAGCCTCTAAAGTGAATCATGGGGACCTGGTTTTGATAAAACGTCCTGGGTTGCCAGCCAGTGCAAAAAGACTATCTAAACCCATGAAAGTCATCAAGATCTTTTCTAATGCTGTCAAAACCTCTGATCATCGGGTGTGGAATCTTAATGGAGTGGTTGTGTATAAAGGTGGGGCGTTGAAGGATGATGCGTCCGATGTTGAAGGAGGCCCAATAGAAGGGGAAGAAAGGAGCTATCCGAGGAAGTCTAATAGGAAATTACAGAGCCCTGCTTATTTGAAGTACTATGTGTAAATCATTAATTTTCATCTCAGTTCTAGTGTTCTTTTGTTTTCTTTTGTTTATTGTTTGTATTGTAGAGAAGGGGGTGTGTAGTATTCTAGAATACAGATTCTAGAATGGTGGGGGAACGCTCCACTTGAGAGCTGAGCAGAGGTCGTGGAGACGGACGGTTGGTTGCTGGCTTCATCTGTCAAGGGGTTCTCCCGTGTGGAGGATTGTGGGCGGTTGAGCCTTATTAGAGGATCTACTAATAAAGGAAGATTGATCCACTTACCCGACTGCCTCGACTCCTTTGCAACAGAATCCTTTGCTTGGAACATTTTCTCCATAGTATCAGTAGAAGAAAAGGTAATAGCAAAGGTGGTTAAGTGCAAACCATGAGCAACATGCTAAGACATCTGTGGACCATCCACCCCTGACAACTGACAAGAGTGGAAATCCAGAGGGATGCAGCAGAGGCATCTACTGCAGTGCCACTTGCTCTTGGAACCTTGGTTCCTGCTGCCGTAACTGAAAACATTGCTGCAGTAGTACCCCAGGCACTCAAAATCACATCCTATTGACCATGTGCAATAAAAAAACTTCCATTTGTGAACAGTCTATACCAGCATTTGTGCAGGTTGTGATGAACCACAAATGTTATTTATTTTTTACAAGACTGATTGTACAAGTTCTGTGCATTTCTCCAAATTATTTTTATAGTTAGTTTGTTTTAAAAACAAATAACAAAACATTAAAAAAAAACTGAACAACAGTTTAAAAAACTCCAAAATGTTTCTTTTTAGAAATACTTATTTTGGTTTCAAGAAAGAAAAAATATATGTTTGATGTTTATTTGTCAATGTATTATAACAGTTGTGTAGATATGTAAGTTGGTATGTGAGTAGGTGTTTGAGGTGTGTAAGTGAGTGAATGTGTGGGTCTGTGAGTGGATGTGTGAGTAGTTTTGTGGGTCTGTCAGTGGCTGTGTGAGTGGGTATATGGTGTGTGAGTGTGTGTGGTTGTGTGCGAGGATGTGTGAATGGCTGAGTGGGTCTATGAGAGGGTATATGAGTGACATTGTAGGTGTGTAAATGTGGGTTTGATTCAGTGTGTGGGTCTGTGAGTGGGTGTGTGAGTGGTTTTGTGGGTCTGTGAGTGGGTGTGTGAGTGGCTGTATGGGCATGTGAGCGGGTGATTGAGTGTTTGTGTCAATGTGTGAGTGGGTGTGATAGTGGGTGAATGAGTGTGTGAATGGGTGTGTGAGTTTGTGAATGGGTGTGTGTGTGTGGCTGTGTGAGTCAGTGAGGCGGTGCCGTAGTGATTTTGAAGATGTATAATTGGATGTGTGAGGGCACGAATGGGTGCGTGTGGGTGTCTGAGTGATCAATGGGAGTGTGAGTGGGTGTGTGAGTAGATGTGTGAGTGTGTGAAGGGACGTGTGAGTGGGTGTCGAAGTTACTGTATGTCTGCGAGGAGCTGAGGGGAATGTTGAGTGGTAGGAAATATGTCCCAGTGTAGTGATCCCACAGAGAAATGTGGGAAAAATGTGATTTTTTCATCTAAATTTAAGGTTTGCTTAGGATTCTGGGTAAGAAAACATTTGGGGATCCATGCAAGTCACACCTCCCTGGACTCCCTCGGGTGTCTTGTTTTCAGAAATGTCTGGGTTTGGTAGGTTTCCATGTATGGCTGCTGTGCCCATGATCAAAAACGCATGTGCCCCCCCCAAAAAAACAGGCAGTTATATATGTGATAATTTTGATGTGTCCAGATAGTGTTTTGGGGCATTTCCTTTCAGGGGCACTAGGCCTACCCGCCCAAGTGAGTTACCATTTTTATTGGGAGACTTGGGGGAAAACTGGGTGGAAAGAAATTTGTAGCTCTTCTCAGATTCCAGAACTTTCCGTCACGGAAGTGGGGGGAAAAAGTATTTTTTTGGCCAAATTGTGAGGTTTGCAAAGGATTCTGGGTAATAGAACCTAGTGAAAGTCCCACTTGTCACCCAATCCTGGATTCACCTAGATGTCTAGTTTTAAAGAATGCACAGGTTTGGTAAGTTTCCCTATGTGCCGGCTGAGCTAGAGGCCAAAATCCACAGCTTGGCCCTTTGCAAAAAACAGCTATGTTTTCTTTGGGAAAATGTGATGTGTCCATGTTGCGTTTTGGGGCATTTCCTGTTGCGAGCACTAGGTCTACCCACACAATGAGGTACCATTTTTATAAGGAGACTTAGAGGAACACTGGGTGGAAGGAAATTTGTGGCTCCTCTCAGATTCCAGAACTTTCTGTCACCAAAATGTGAGGAAAAATAGTTTTTGTTTGCCAATTTATGAGGTTTGCAAAGGATTCTGGGCAACAGAACCTGTTGAGAGCCCCACAAGTTACCCCATCGTGGATTCCCCTTGGTGTCTAGTTTTCAAAAATGTGCAGGTTTGGTAGGTTTCCTTAGGTGCCGGCTGAGCTAAAGGCCAAAATCCACAGCTAGGCTCTTGCCAAAAAACATGTCAGTTATCAATGTAAAAATGTGATGTGTCCATGTTGCGTTTTTTGTCGCGGGTGTTAGGCCTGCCCACACAAGTGAGGTACCAGTTTAATCAGGAGACTTGGAGGAAAACAGAATAGCAGAACAATTGTTCTTGCCCCTTGTCTTTCTCTACTTTTTTTCCTTCCAAATGTAATACAGTGTGTAAAAAAGACGTCTATTTGAGAAATGCCCTGTAATTCACATGCTAGTATGGGGACCCCAGAATTCAGAGATGTGCTAATAAACACTGCTTCTTAACACCTTATCTTGTGCCCATTTTGGAAACACAAAGGTTTTCTTGATACCTATTTTTCACTCTTTATATTTCACCAAATGAATTGCTGTATACCCGGTATAGAATGCAAACCCATTGCAAGATGCAGCTCATTTATTGGTTCTGGGTACCTAGAGTTCTTGATAAACCTACAAGTACTATATATCCTCACAACCAGAAGAGTCCAGCAGATGTAACGGTATATTGCTTTCACAAATCTGACATCACAGAGTAAAACGTGGGGAAAATGGCTGTTTTTTTCAGCTCAATTTCAATATTTTTTAATTTCAGCTGTTATTTTCTGGAGGAAAACCTTGTAGTACCTACACAAATGACCACTTGCTGAATTCAGAACTTTGTCTACTTTTTAGAAATGTTTAGCTCTTTGGGATCCAGCATTGGTTTCATACCCATTCCTGTCACTAACTGGAAGAAGGCTAAAAGCACAAAAAATTGTAAAAAGGGGATATGTCCCAGTTAAATGCCAAAATTGTGTTAAAAATGTGGTTTTCTGATTCAACTCTACCTGTTCCTGAATACTGGGAAGATGGTGATTTTAGCACCGCAAACCCTTTGTTGGTGCCATTTTCAGGGAAAAAAATCACAAGTCTTCTTCTGCAGCCCTTTTTTCCCATTTAAAAAAACAAAACAATTTTGCTGTATTTTGGCTAATTTCTTGGTCTCCCTCAGGGGAACCCCCAAACTCTGGATACCGCTAGAATTTCTAGGATGTTGGAAAAAAAAGGACACAAATTTGGTGTGGGTAGCTTTTGTGGACAAAAAGGTATGAGGGCCTAAGCGCGAACTGCCCCAAATAGCCTGGCACCTGAGGGGGAAAAGGCCTGATAGCGAAAGGGTTAAAGTTAGCAATCTCATTATCTAATTTACTGCCATCTGCTCTGCGCTGTTGTAGCATTAAAATAAAATACTTGCCAGTTCTTGCTACACGTGAAGTCGAGAGAAGATCTGTTCGACAATTTTGACATACATCATTTTGTGTAGCTTTTCTCAGCAATCTTTCAAATGTCACACTATTGTAATCTGGTAACGTTAAATAAATAAACCAATCTGGTTCTATTTGTGTAGTTGCTGTTTAAAAGCCATATTCAGATGCTTAGTTCCACAAGTAACTAAGATCAAATAACTCATTAAAAGGTATCACTTCTTATTCTAGAGCACCAGACGTCACTATTAAAAACTCCTGTGATTTGTCTTGATTGTTTTGAGTAAACTGTACAGCTCCAACACATATATCTGCTGTGCTTCAAATTAATGGTAGAGCATGAACTTGATTTTTTTCTTTACGCAAAGGGTTCAACAAAACATGCAGTGCAAAACACAATACCTTCTGTTGTTGTTCTTGAATTACATCTAAAGCACAAGGTAATTTTACCAATACATTTAGCACAACATTGGCATAGCAGTTCCCACCAGAGGTGTTTGACAATTGGTACTCAACAACATCTCCCTTATTTTCAATGTTTTGTTTCCTAACAATTTCCTTCACTTTCATTTCCTTCCTTGCAACATCATCAGTACACGGTTTTGAAACTTTCCACTTTAGGCAGATAGAACATTGCTTATAAACTGGATCTTTTTGTAAATGAGGAGCATATATTCTTCAATAAAAAACTGCATTTACTGTGCTCTCATCAAATACAACTAGATACAAACCAGACAATTTCCTAATTTGAGACGAAGCTACATATGACATACCTTCCTTAAACACCATACTATAAATATTAATAAAAGCTGCATCTAAAGTTGAACCTTATGATTTATGAGAAGTAATAGCATGTGCTGAACAAACTGCAAACTATTTCCGTTGAGCATATAGATGCAAAAACATGCTGTAAATTGTCCAATTTGCTTTGCGTTGCCAATCTGATCACATTTAATCACAAGGTATTCCACCTCATTAGTATTAGGAAAATTAACAAAAGCAACAGCCGTACCCATAGCACCATTAACCAAACCTTCTTCAACATTTATATTTTGGTGCAAAATCACCCTACATTTTTTGCATAGACTAACACATTTCTCCAACCCTGCAGTCAGTGAAACAGACTTTTTCTAATGAATCCAGTTTTGTTTGTAATTTTTCAATTAGCAATACAGTGGCACAGTATTTTTCCCATTTTACCTATTGCCTTCAGTTGCAAATTGTCTCTTTCTTCAAATCAAGCAATTAATTTTTTAAACATGCACACTCCCCCAATGTAGGTATTAGGCACACCATATGTTTACCTTCTTGTATAATACTGACCATTAGCTCCTGTGCTGTATTCATTGTTGGCTAAGGGTTTTTCAGAAACAACTCTGTAGAACACACCTTCCCTCTTTTGAAAGAACACCTACCAGATTCAACATCAGATGTTTGTTGCATATTTCTGACTAATTGTTTGGATTGGAAATGTAACCAAATATTCACAGCCCATATTTATACTTTTTGACACAAAACTGCGCCGGGGTAGTTTTGCATCAAAATATCACCGCCGGCTAACGCCATTTCTGTGCGCCATGCAGGCGTCAAATTTATACTTTGATGCCCGGCGGCGAAAACCACAGGTGTAAGTCTTTTTTTTTTACGCACACCACAGCATCAAGTCGTAAAGCAAAATGACGTTAATGCGGCGGAAAGGACTGTGGGTCGATTTATGACACCGCACACCGGATATGCAGTGTTTTTTGATGCAATAGCGTCAAAATTCCCCGCAAACACAGCCATTTCAGCAGAGGAGAGCCAAAATGGATCCCAGATGCCTGTACAGACCCCAGGAAGATGACGACAGACCTGTAACCAGTCAGGAGGACCCACACAAGACCCAGGACAGTTTTAAGAAGAAAAGAAAGTGTCGCTTCAGTGCAGAGGAATAGGAAATTCTGGTTAAAGAGGTGACGGAACACCAGCACCAACTGTTTGTCACCTCAAAGTTGCCAATCAGTAGGAGAGAGACAATATGGCAACAAATTGTTGACAAGTTTAACAGTGTGGCAGAAGTAAGCAGAACAGTCATCGAGTGCAAGAAATGCTGGCATGACTGCAAGCGCAGGACCAAGGAAAAGATGTCCAGGAACAGGAAGGCAGCACTGCAGACTGAGGTGGGAGTCCAGCACACCAGGAGGCCCTGGACCACATGGAGGAGATGGTCACAGGCGTCATCCCTGAGGAGATCGTCACAGGGATTCAAGGACAGGACAGCGCAGACTACCAGGAGACAATGCACATGCAGGGTACGTCGCATGGGGAATTAAAATGCACTAATGTCAACGGTAAGCAGCGGGGATACGGACGACAAAATGCATGGAAGTCATCATATTCATGGAGTGGCATGGGTAAAGGGGTACGGCATGGGGGCATGGCCTGCACAGAGAGAAGCTGGGGCACACCATTACACTAAACCAACAACAGTCCCATGGGGGCATGCTGCCATGCCAACAATGGAGCAAAGGTAAAGCCACGGCAGGTGGCAAGGGCACAACGTTAAACTGACATCCTGTCACACACCAGCCACTATACCCCCTACATTAACTAGGGCCCAATGAACAACCTCTAGCCATACCAACAACTGGAATGTAACAGTGACAACAGTTGCCACTACCACCTCCGCTGTGTGTGCTGGTCAAGTAGTGTAAGGAAATGCCTCCTTGGCATGGTTGCCCCCTGACTTTTTGCCTTTGCTGATGCTATGTTTACAATTGAAAGTGTGCTGAGGTCTGCTAACCAGGCCCCAGCACCAGTGTTCTTTCCCTAACCTGTACTTTTGTATCCACAATTGGCAGACCCTGGCATCCAGATAAGTCCCTTGTAACTGGTACTTCTAGTACCAAGGGCCCTGATGCCAAGGAAGGTCTCTAAGGGCTGCAGCATGTCTTATGCCACCCTGGAGACCTCTCACTCAGCACAGACACACTGCTTGCCAGCTTGTGTGTGCTAGTGAGGACAAAACGAGTAAGTCGACATGGCACTCCCCTCAGGGTGCCATGCCAGCCTCTCACTGCCTATGCAGTATAGGTAAGACACCCCTCTAGCAGGCCTTACAGCCCTAAGGCAGGGTGCACTATACCATAGGTGAGGGTACCAGTGCATGAGCATGGTACCCCTACAGTGTCTAAACAAAACCTTAGACATTGTAAGTGCAGGGTAGCCATAAGAGTATATGGTCTGGGAGTCTGTCAAACACGAACTCCACAGCACCATAATGGCTACGCTGAAAACTGGGAAGTTTGGTATCAAACTTCTCAGCACAATAAATGCACACTGATGCCAGTGTACATTTTATTGTAAAATACACCACAGAGGGCACCTTAGAGGTGCCCCCTGAAACTTAACCGACTATCTGTGTAGGCTGACTAGTTTTAGCAGCCTGCCACAAACCGAGACATGTTGCTGGCCCCATGGGGAGAGTGCCTTTGTCACTCTGAGGCCAGTAACAAAGCCTGCACTGGGTGGAGATGCTAACACCTCCCCCAGGCAGGAATTGTCACACCTGGCGGTGAGCCTCAAAGGCTCACCTCCTTTGTGCCAACCCAGCAGGACACTCCAGCTAGTGGAGTTGCCCGCCCCCTCCGGCCAGGCCCCACTTTTGGCGGCAAGGCCGGAGAAAATAATGAGAAAAACAAGGAGGAGTCACTGGCCAGTCAGGACAGCCCCTAAGGTGTCCTGAGCTGAAGTGACTCTAACTTTTAGAAATCCTCCATCTTGCAGATGGAGGATTCCCCCAATAGGGTTAGGATTGTGACCCCCCTCCCCTTGGGAGGAGGCACAAAGAGGGTGTACCCACCCTCAGGGCTAGTAGCCATTGGCTACTAACCCCCCAGACCTAAACACGCCCTTAAATTTAGTATTTAAGGGCTACCCTGAACCCTAGAAAATTAGATTCCTGCAACTACAAGAAGAAGGACTGCCCAGCTGAAAACCCCTGCAGCGGAAGACCAGAAGACGACAACTGCCTTGGCTCCAGAAACTCACCGGCCTGTCTCCTGCCTTCCAAAGATCCTGCTCCAGCGACGCCTTCCAAAGGGACCAGCGACCTCGACATCCTCTGAGGACTGCCCCTGCTTCGAAAAGACAAGAAACTCCCGAGGACAGCGGACCTGCTCCAAGAAAAGCTGCAACTTTGTTTCCAGCAGCTTTAAAGAACCCTGCAAGCTCCCCGCAAGAAGCGTGAGACTTGCAACACTGCACCCGGCGACCCCGACTCGGCTGGTGGCGATCCAACACCTCAGGAGGGACCCCAGGACTACTCTGATACTGTGAGTACCAAAACCTGTCCCCCCTGAGCCCCCACAGCGCCGCCTGCAGAGGGAAACCCGAGGCTTCCCCTGACCGCGACTCTTTGAACCTAAAGTCCCGACGCCTGGGAGAGACCCTGCACCCGCAGCCCCCAGGACCTGAAGGACCGGACTTTCACTGGAGAAGTGACCCCCAGGAGTCCCTCTCCCTTGCCCAAGTGGAGGTTTCCCCGAGGAATCCCCCCCCTTGCCTGCCTGCAGCGCTGAAGAGATCCCGAGATCTCTCATAGACTAACATTGCGAACCCGACGCTTGTTTCTACACTGCACCCGGCCGCCCCCGTGCTGCTGAGGGTGAGATTTCTGTGTGGGCTTGTGTCCCCCCCGGTGCCCTACAAAACCCCTCTGGTCTGCCCTCCGAAGACGCGGGTACTTACCTGCAAGCAGACCGGAACCGGGGCACCCCCTTCTCTCCATTCTAGCCTATGTGTTTTGGGCACCACTTTGAACTCTGCACCTGACCGGCCCTGAGCTGCTGGTGTGGTGACTTTGGGGTTGCTCTGAACCCCCAACGGTGGGCTACCTTGGACCAAGAACTAAGCCCTGTAAGTGTCTTACTTACCTGGTTAACCTAACAAATACTTACCTCCCCTAGGAACTGTGAAAATTGCACTGTGTCCACTTTTAAAAACAGCTATTTGTGAATAACTTGAAAAGTATACATGCAATTTTTATGATTTGAAGTTCCTGAAGTACTTACCTGCAATACCTTTCGAATGAGATATTACATGTAGAATTTGAACCTGTGGTTCTTAAAATAAACTAAGAAAATATATTTTTCTATAACAAAACCTATTGGCTGGATTTGTCTCTGAGTGTGTGTACCTCATTTATTGTCTATGTGTATGTACAACAAATGCTTAACACTACTCCTTGGATAAGCCTACTGCTCGACCACACTACCACAAAATAGAGCATTAGTATTATCTATTTTTACCACTATTTTACCTCTAAGGGGAACCCTTGGACTCTGTGCATGCTATTCCTTACTTTGAAATAGCACATACAGAGCCAACTTCCTACATTGGTGGATCAGCGGTGGGGTACAAGACTTTGCATTTGCTGGACTACTCAGCCAATACCTGATCACACGACAAATTCCAAAATTGTCATTAGAAACTGATTTTTGCAATTTGAAAAGTTTTCTAAATTCTTAAAAGACCTGCTAGGGCCTTGTGTTAGATCCTGTTTAGCATTTCTTTTAGAGTTTAAAAGTTTGTAAAAGTTTGAATTAGATTCTAGAACCAGTTGTAGATTCTTAAAAAGTATTCCAACTTTTAGAAGCAAAATGTCTAGCACAGATGTGACTGTGGTGGAACTCGACACCACACCTTACCTCCATCTTAAGATGAGGGAGCTAAGGTCACTCTGTAAAATAAAGAAAATAACAATGGGCCCCAAACCTACCAAAATACAGCTCCAGGAGCTTTTGGCAGAGTTTGAAAAGGCCAACCCCTCTGAGGGTGGCAACTCAGAGGAAGAGGATAGTGACTTGGAGGAAAATTCCCCCCTACCAGTCCTATCTAGGGAGAACAGGGTCCCTCAAACCCTGACTCCTAAAATAATAGTCAGAGATGCTGGTTCCCTCACAGGAGAGACCAACACCTCTGAAATCACTGAGGATAGCCCCAGTGAAGAGGACATCCAGTTAGCCAGGATGGCCAAAAGATTGGCTTTGGAAAGACAGATCCTAGCCATAGAGAGGGAAAGACAAGAGATGGGCCTAGGACCCATCAATGGTGGCAGCAACATAAATAGGGTCAGAGATTCTCCTGACATGTTGAAAATCCCCAAAGGGATTGTAACTAAATATGAAGATGGTGATGACATCACCAAATGGTTCACAGCTTTTGAGAGGGCTTGTGTAACCAGAAAAGTGAACAGATCTCACTGGGGTGCTCTCCTTTGGGAAATGTTCACAGGAAAGTGTAGGGATAGACTCCTCACACTCTCTGGACAAGATGCAGAATCTTATGACCTCATGAAGGGTACCCTGATTGAGGGCTTTGGATTCTCCACTGAGGAGTATAGGATTAGATTCAGGGGGGCTCAAAAATCCTCGAGCCAGACCTGGGTTGACTTTGTAGACTACTCAGTGAAAACACTAGATGGTTGGATTCAAGGCAGTGGTGTAAGTAATTATGATGG
This sequence comes from Pleurodeles waltl, assembly GCF_031143425.1. Classification (NCBI taxonomy): domain Eukaryota; kingdom Metazoa; phylum Chordata; class Amphibia; order Caudata; family Salamandridae; genus Pleurodeles; species Pleurodeles waltl. The sequence continues at coordinate 511,110,421 of NC_090436.1, forward strand.
GCTGTACAATTTATTTGTGAAAGAACACCTGTTAAGTAATTGTTTCAATGATAAACTGCATCAGCATCTGGTAGACCTAGGACCAATTTCTCCCCAAGAATTGGGAAAGAAGGCGGACCATTGGGTCAAGACAAGGGTGTCCAAGACTTCAACAGGGGGTGACCAAAAGAAAGGGGTCACAAAGACTCCCCAGGGGAAGGGTGATGAGACAACCAAAACTAAAAATAGTAAAGAGTCTTCTACAGTCCCCCAAAAACCTGCACAGGAGGGTGGGCCCAGAGCCTCTTCACAAAACAATGGGTACAAGGGTAAAAACTTTGATCCCAAAAAGGCCTGGTGTCATAGCTGTAAACAGCATGGACACCAAACTGGAGACAAGGCCTGTCCCAAGAAAGGTTCCACTCCAAACTCCCATCCAGGTAACACTGGTATGGCTAGTCTCCAAGTGGGATCAACAGTGTGCCCAGAGCAAATCAGGGTCCACACTGAAGCTACTCTAGTTTCTGAGGGTGGGGTGGATTTAGCCACACTAGCTGTCTGGCCGCCTAACATGCAAAAATACAGACAGCAACTCTTAATTAATGGGACTAGAATAGAGGGCCTGAGGGATACAGGTGCCAGTGTCACCATGGTGACAGAGAAACTGGTTTCCCCTGGCCAATACCTGACTGGAAAAACGTACACAGTCACCAACGCTGACAATCAGAGAAAAGTACATCCCATGGCAATGGTTACTTTAGAATGGGGAGGGGTCAATGGCCTGAAACAGGTGGTGGTCTCCTCAAATATCCCAGTGGACTGTCTGCTTGGAAATGACCTGGAGTCCTCAGCATGGGCTGAGGTAGAACTAAAAACCCATGCAGCAATGCTGGGTATCTCTGAACTGGTGTGTGTGAAAACAAGAGCACAATGCAAGGCACGGGGTGAACAAGTAGAGCTGGAGTCTGGAAGAATGGCCCAGCCTACCAAGAGAACAGGAAAGTCAGTTGGGAAACCAACTACAACACAGCAAAAGAAAGGGAACCTCTCTTCTCAGGAAGAAGTTCTGCCCTCTGAGGGAACTGAGCCTTTGGAGCTTGAACCTTATCAGGTTGAGCTCTTAGGCCCAGGGGGACCCTCAAGGGAGGAGCTGTGTAAGGGACAAGAAACCTGTCCCTCTCTTGAAGGCCTTAGGCAGCAAGCTGCTGAAGAGTCCAAAGGCAAGAAAAATGGAACGCATAGGGTCTATTGGGAAGATGGACTCCTGTACACTGAGGCCAGAGACCCCAAACCTGGTGCCACTAGGAGAGTGGTAGTGCCTCAGCTGTTCAGGAAGTTCATCCTAACATTGGCCCATGACATTCCCCTTGCTGGACATTTGGGACAAACCAAGACGTGGGAGAGGTTAGTCAACCACTTCTACTGGCCCAATATGTCCAACATGGTTAAGGAGTTTTGCCTCTCCTGCCCCACCTGTCAAGCCAGTGGTAAGACAGGTGGGCATCCAAAGGCCCCCCTCATTCCACTTCCAGTGGTGGGGGTTCCCTTTGAAAGAGTGGGTGTGGACATAGTTGGTCCACTAGAACCTCCCACAGCCTCAGGAAATATGTATATCCTGGTAGTAGTGGATCATGCTACCAGGTATCCTGAAGCTATTCCCCTTAGGTCGACTACTGCCCCTGCAGTAGCCAAGGCCCTCATTGGTATCTTTACCAGAGTGGGTTTCCCTAAGGAGGTGGTGTCTGACAGAGGTACCAACTTCATGTCAGCATACCTAAAGCACATGTGGAATGAGTGTGGAGTGACTTATAAATTCACTACACCATACCATCCACAAACTAATGGCTTGGTTGAGAGATTCAACAAGACATTAAAAGGCATGATCATGGGGCTCCCAGAAAAACTCAAAAGGAGATGGGATGTCCTCTTGCCATGTCTGCTTTTCGCTTACAGAGAGGTGCCACAGAAGGGAGTAGGATTCTCACCCTTTGAACTTCTGTTTGGTCATCCTGTAAGAGGACCACTTGCTCTTGTTAAAGAAGGCTGGGAGAGACCTCTCCATGAGCCTAAGCAAGACATAGTGGACTATGTACTTGGCCTTCGCTCTAGAATGGCAGAGTACATGGAAAAGGCAACCAAAAACCTTGAGGCCAGCCAACAGCTCCAGAAGTTTTGGTATGACCAAAAGGCTGCACTGGTTGAGTTCCAACCAGGGCAGAAAGTCTGGGTTCTGGAGCCTGTGGCTCCCAGGGCACTCCAGGACAAATGGAGTGGCCCTTACCCAGTACTAGAAAGGAAGAGTCAGGTCACCTACCTGGTGGACCTGGGCACAAGCAGGAGCCCCAAGAGGGTGATCCATGTAAACCGCCTTAAGCTCTTCCACGACAGGGCTGATGTCAATCTGTTGATGGTAACAGATGAGGATCAGGAGGCAGAGAGTGAACCTCTCCCTGATCTTCTGTCATCAGACCCAAAAGATGGTACAGTAGATGGAGTGATCTACTCAGACCCCCTCTCTGGCCAACAGCAAGCTGATTGTAGGAGAGTCCTACAACAGTTTCCTGAACTCTTCTCCTTAACCCCTGGTCAGACACACCTGTGTACCCATGATGTGGACACAGGAGACAGCATGCCTGTCAAGAACAAAATCTTTAGACAATCTGACCATGTTAAAGAAAGCATCAAGGTGGAAGTCCACAAGATGCTGGAATTGGGAGTAATTGAGCGCTCTGACAGCCCCTGGGCTAGCCCAGTGGTCTTAGTCCCCAAACCTCACACCAAAGATGGAAAGAAAGAGATGAGGTTTTGTGTGGACTACAGAGGGCTCAATTCTGTCACCAAGACAGATGCTCATCCAATTCCAAGAGCTGATGAGCTCATAGACAAATTAGGTGCTGCCAAATTTCTAAGTACCTTTGACTTGACAGCAGGGTACTGGCAAATAAAAATGGCACCTGGAGCAAAAGAAAAGACAGCATTCTCCACACCTGATGGGCATTATCAGTTTACTGTTATGCCCTTTGGTTTAAAGAATGCCCCTGCCACCTTCCAAAGGTTGGTGAATCAAGTCCTTGCTGGCTTGGAGTCCTTTAGCACAGCTTATCTTGATGATATTGCTGTCTTTAGCTCCACCTGGCAGGATCACCTGGTCCACCTGAGGAAGGTTTTGAAGGCTCTGCAATCTGCAGGCCTCTCTATCAAGGCATCCAAATGCCAGATAGGGCAGGGAACTGTGGTTTACTTGGGACACCTTGTAGGTGGAGGCCAAGTTCAGCCACTCCAACCCAAGATCCAGACTATTCTGGACTGGGTAGCTCCAAAAACCCAGACTCAAGTCAGGGCATTCCTTGGCTTGACTGGGTATTACAGGAGGTTTGTGAAGGGATATGGATCCATTGTGACAGCCCTCACTGAACTCACCTCCAAGAAAATGCCCAAGAAAGTAAACTGGACTGTGGAATGCCAACAGGCCTTTGACACCCTGAAACAGGCAATGTGCTCAGCACCGGTTCTCAAAGCTCCAGATTATTCTAAGCAGTTCATTGTGCAGACTGATGCCTCTGAACATGGGATAGGGGCAGTTTTGTCCCAAACAAATGATGATGGCCTTGACCAGCCTGTTGCTTTCATTAGCAGGAGGTTACTCCCCAGGGAGCAGCGTTGGAGTGCCATTGAGAGGGAGGCCTTTGCTGTGGTTTGGTCCCTGAAGAAGCTGAGACCATACCTCTTTGGGACTCACTTCCTAGTTCAAACTGACCACAGACCTCTCAAATGGCTGATGCAAATGAAAGTTGAAAATCCTAAACTGTTGAGGTGGTCCATCTCCCTACAGGGAATGGACTTTATAGTGGAACACAGACCTGGGACTGCCCATGCCAATGCAGATGGCCTTTCCAGGTTCTTCCACTTAGAAAATGAAGACTCTCTTGGGAAAGGTTAGTCTCATCCTCTTTCGTTTGGGGGGGGGTTGTGTAAGGAAATGCCTCCTTGGCATGGTTGCCCCCTGACTTTTTGCCTTTGCTGATGCTATGTTTACAATTGAAAGTGTGCTGAGGTCTGCTAACCAGGCCCCAGCACCAGTGTTCTTTCCCTAACCTGTACTTTTGTATCCACAATTGGCAGACCCTGGCATCCAGATAAGTCCCTTGTAACTGGTACTTCTAGTACCAAGGGCCCTGATGCCAAGGAAGGTCTCTAAGGGCTGCAGCATGTCTTATGCCACCCTGGAGACCTCTCACTCAGCACAGACACACTGCTTGCCAGCTTGTGTGTGCTAGTGAGGACAAAATGAGTAAGTCGACATGGCACTCCCCTCAGGGTGCCATGCCAGCCTCTCACTGCCTATGCAGTATAGGTAAGACACCCCTCTAGCAGGCCTTACAGCCCTAAGGCAGGGTGCACTATACCATAGGTGAGGGTACCAGTGCATGAGCATGGTACCCCTACAGTGTCTAAACAAAACCTTAGACATTGTAAGTGCAGGGTAGCCATAAGAGTATATGGTCTGGGAGTCTGTCAAACACGAACTCCACAGCACCATAATGGCTACGCTGAAAACTGGGAAGTTTGGTATCAAACTTCTCAGCACAATAAATGCACACTGATGCCAGTGTACATTTTATTGTAAAATACACCACAGAGGGCACCTTAGAGGTGCCCCCTGAAACTTAACCGACTATCTGTGTAGGCTGACTAGTTTTAGCAGCCTGCCACAAACCGAGACATGTTGCTGGCCCCATGGGGAGAGTGCCTTTGTCACTCTGAGGCCAGTAACAAAGCCTGCACTGGGTGGAGATGCTAACACCTCCCCCAGGCAGGAATTGTCACACCTGGCGGTGAGCCTCAAAGGCTCACCTCCTTTGTGCCAACCCAGCAGGACACTCCAGCTAGTGGAGTTGCCCGCCCCCTCCGGCCAGGCCCCACTTTTGGCGGCAAGGCCGGAGAAAATAATGAGAAAAACAAGGAGGAGTCACTGGCCAGTCAGGACAGCCCCTAAGGTGTCCTGAGCTGAAGTGACTCTAACTTTTAGAAATCCTCCATCTTGCAGATGGAGGATTCCCCCAATAGGGTTAGGATTGTGACCCCCTCCCCTTGGGAGGAGGCACAAAGAGGGTGTACCCACCCTCAGGGCTAGTAGCCATTGGCTACTAACCCCCCAGACCTAAACACGCCCTTAAATTTAGTATTTAAGGGCTACCCTGAACCCTAGAAAATTAGATTCCTGCAACTACAAGAAGAAGGACTGCCCAGCTGAAAACCCCTGCAGCGGAAGACCAGAAGACGACAACTGCCTTGGCTCCAGAAACTCACCGGCCTGTCTCCTGCCTTCCAAAGATCCTGCTCCAGCGACGCCTTCCAAAGGGACCAGCGACCTCGACATCCTCTGAGGACTGCCCCTGCTTCGAAAAGACAAGAAACTCCCGAGGACAGCGGACCTGCTCCAAGAAAAGCTGCAACTTTGTTTCCAGCAGCTTTAAAGAACCCTGCAAGCTCCCCGCAAGAAGCGTGAGACTTGCAACACTGCACCCGGCGACCCCGACTCGGCTGGTGGCGATCCAACACCTCAGGAGGGACCCCAGGACTACTCTGATACTGTGAGTACCAAAACCTGTCCCCCCTGAGCCCCCACAGCGCCGCCTGCAGAGGGAAACCCGAGGCTTCCCCTGACCGCGACTCTTTGAACCTAAAGTCCCGACGCCTGGGAGAGACCCTGCACCCGCAGCCCCCAGGACCTGAAGGACCGGACTTTCACTGGAGAAGTGACCCCCAGGAGTCCCTCTCCCTTGCCTAAGTGGAGGTTTCCCCGAGGAATCCCCCCCCTTGCCTGCCTGCAGCGCTGAAGAGATCCCGAGATCTCTCATAGACTAACATTGCGAACCCGACGCTTGTTTCTACACTGCACCCGGCCGCCCCCGTGCTGCTGAGGGTGAGATTTCTGTGTGGGCTTGTGTCCCCCCCGGTGCCCTACAAAACCCCTCTGGTCTGCCCTCCGAAGACGCGGGTACTTACCTGCAAGCAGACCGGAACCGGGGCACCCCCTTCTCTCCATTCTAGCCTATGTGTTTTGGGCACCACTTTGAACTCTGCACCTGACCGGCCCTGAGCTGCTGGTGTGGTGACTTTGGGGTTGCTCTGAACCCCCAACGGTGGGCTACCTTGGACCAAGAACTAAGCCCTGTAAGTGTCTTACTTACCTGGTTAACCTAACAAATACTTACCTCCCCTAGGAACTGTGAAAATTGCACTGTGTCCACTTTTAAAAACAGCTATTTGTGAATAACTTGAAAAGTATACATGCAATTTTTATGATTTGAAGTTCCTGAAGTACTTACCTGCAATACCTTTCGAATGAGATATTACATGTAGAATTTGAACCTGTGGTTCTTAAAATAAACTAAGAAAATATATTTTTCTTTAACAAAACCTATTGGCTGGATTTGTCTCTGAGTGTGTGTACCTCATTTATTGTCTATGTGTATGTACAACAAATGCTTAACACTACTCCTTGGATAAGCCTACTGCTCGACCACACTACCACAAAATAGAGCATTAGTATTATCTATTTTTACCACTATTTTACCTCTAAGGGGAACCCTTGGACTCTGTGCATGCTATTCCTTACTTTGAAATAGCACATACAGAGCCAACTTCCTACAAGTAGCCAATGGCAGTAACGTCCCCATGGATCATACACACCTAAATTAGTGGGTTGAGGATGGCAACTTCAACAATCCCCTGAAACAAGACAAAGGGGGTCATTCTGACCCTTGCGGTCACGGACCGCCAGGGCCAACGACCGCGGAAGCACCGCCAACAGGCTGGTGGTGCTTCCATGGGCATTCTGACCGCGGCGGTACAGCCGCGGTCAGAAACGGGAAACCCGCTGCCCCAGGGAATCCTCCACGGCGGCGCTGCAAGCAGTGCCGCCTTGGGGATTCTGACCCCCTTACCGCCATCCTGTTCCTGGCGGCTTTCACCGGCAGGAACAGGATGGTGGTAACGGGTGTCGTGGGGCCCCTGGGGGCCCCTGCAGTGCCCATGCCAATGGCATGGGCACTGCAGGGGCCCCACATTGATTTTCAGTGTCTGCCAAGCAGACACTGAAAATCGCGACGGGTGCCACTGCACCCGTCGCACGCCTTCAACTCCGCCGGCTCCATTCGGAGCCGGCTTCCTCGTTGAAGGCGCTTTCCCGCTGGGCCGGCGGGCGGCCTTCTGGCGGTCGCCCGCCAGCCCAGCGGGAAAGCCAGAATGGCCGCCGCGGTCATTTGACCGCGGTGCGGTCATTCGGCGGCTCCGGCCGGGCGAGCGGTTACCGCCGCCGGCGGGAGTCGGAATGACCCCCAAAGTCTCCAGTCCTGTCAAATGTGAATGCCCATAGTTGCCACAAACATCAGCCAATGTCATCAACAGTAGGAGCTACACAGCACTAAGGACATACCCATGCTGCATATGTCAGGGTCCATCCTGTGCCTGGGTCACAATGCAACATCCCAAATGTCATACTGCTCAGACAACAGCATTGAGGGGGAGGACACATGTAACTGGTCACTGACATACACGTGCACAGTCAGAGGAGGAAATAGGACACTGCTACGTCTATCAGGGAAATCCAATTACCACACATTCCCCAACATCAGCTGTACACATTACCAATGCTAACATCCATATTGTGCCATAACAATGCTATGCATAGGATACGCTACATGTCAACTACATATAAGTGGATGTGAAAGATCAGAGACTGGGGCAGGTCCAGATTGTTAAGTGTGCTGTTAGTGCCATCAGAGCACCCACAGCCAGTGAAAGGCCTCACCATGAGAATGGATGTAGACGGCGGCTTGAGTAGGACAAGAAGGTGGCAATTCACTATTTGGCCTAAAACAACACTAGAGGAGATGATGCCGACAAGTCTAATAACTTAATACAATACATATGACATGCAGGTGGGCCATAGGCCTGGGAGAATGCCCGTCTGAAAGACTGGGGCAAAGAACAGGAAATAAGATCATAATGTGAATTCATCACAAGGCAGGCATGTCACATCACCAATGCCACAACACAGATACACTAATTGTACCCTATTTCATTGCAGAGGATGATGGATCTCCTGCGGATATGCCTGTCCAGGACTACCCTGATGACATGGATGACGAGCTGACAAACATCACCAAGCAGACCATCCAAGATGTCCTTGGAACTCTCCAGACCCCACCTTCAGTCACAAGGAGGAGCTCAGAACAAGCAGCCATCACAGAGGACCCACCCACAACACCAACTGTAAGACCTGCTAGATCCAATACAGCTGAGGACTCAGACGACACAGACACCAGCTTTGAGAGAACTGTAGTCAGAGTACAGCGGGAGCTGGCCAAGGAGGTGCGGGTGGGGATGCAAACTATGGCAGCCAGCCTGGGGGGGTGCGTTTGTGCATGATGTCATCTGCAGATCAGGCAACAGCCATGCAAGCCCTAACATCCATCCTGCAAGGACTACCACAAACTGTCAAGGAATTCACCACTGCAGTAAGGGAGTTGCCACAACATCTCGTACCCCAAACCTTCCACTGCATGCACGAATGCAATCATGACCCCCTCAGGGCCGACCTGGCTGCCTACCATCGTGATGTGGCTGCTATTCTTAAGAATCAGCCGATCCTCCTTGCAGCAGTACTGCCCTTAAGCCCTTCACAGGTAGCAGCGACCGGGATGTCTGACTCCACGTCTTCTAACACTGAGGTGTGTGTTGCCCCTTCACAACCACCACCACCAAGAACAGAGGAGGGAACACACACATCAGAAGAAGAAGACATGGAACAGATCACCTTCACACAGAAAAATTACCAGGAAGCACTAGTCCCTGCCACATGGACAACTATTACCAAGGTCCAGCGCTTTGTAACATGCCAGTCTTACAACAACTGTACTCAATGACTGTTCTGGAAACCACTGTTTATCTTGTCATCCTGCCCAGTGATTGTCTCTCACTTACTCATTGGCAAATCCTGTCCCTCTGCACTTTCTGACACATCACCCCAGCATGTCAAATGCATTTTCCTTTAGCACTTGTGTAGGATCACAATGGAAGATGCCACTATAATGGACTCACAATCATGGAAAATGTACATATAGCACTACAGCACTTTTCAATAAATAGCACTTACACAACCACTTTGCCTCTGTGTAATGTGACACATCAACTGTGCAGTAGATAACTGAAATGTGCCTCCTGTCAAATAACGTAGCTTGTCAATACAACTGTCCTGAAATTATATAGTCAGATAACTTTGCACAGTGGCCTGGATTGCATCATACTCTGCCCTTCCTGAGGGTAATATCTGATGAAAAGAGAACACATACACCACCATGCTGTGTTGGACAGAATAATGCTTCCTCAGGGGATATCTAAGTCATCAAATAGTGGCAGCAAAATGTTATCACCATGCAATACTAACACATATAACAGTGCCCACAAATCTAAGCAAACACTCAAAAAACTGCATGAATGAAGGTGTCTAAGTTTCCATCCAAATAAGTAATCATGCTGAACAGTGTCACAAATGATGTATGTGAGTCATGAAGCCGATACTACAAGAGTGCTTACGACCACTCACCTTGAACATCACACTGCAGTCAGACCTAAAACAATTCCCCCAATACCAAATCTGGAAGCACTGTTTGTGACTTTGAAAACATACTTATTGAAAAAAAACACGTTGGGATCCATATTAACTGTGATTGGTGGTTGCAATGAATGGTGGAATCTTTGCAAGGTAGCTCTGGGGTAGCTGCCAATCTTACAGCTCAGTTGGGATTTGTTCGTAGCATAGGACACAAATGTAATAGAACAAAATTAATGTACACTTATGACAAGGCCCTGATCAACAAGCATTTAACACATACTGTAAAGGGTTCACTATATATTTATTAAACGGAAATAACGGTAGAAGAAACTCGGGGAAACGTCTTAACTACCCTAATCTACCCTAACTACTCATTAGACAACTATCCCTAACTAACCTAAGCTAAACTTACTTATCACATGTAATGAAACGTTCTAAACATCAACCCCCCACTCCCCTTATGAGACGGAACACATGGAGAACAACAGATACTAACCTAAACACATACTATCCTATACTAAACAAATATATATTTTTTTGTATTTTTTTATATTTTTTAATAAATCTTTTTTTGTAAACACACAAGAATTCCAACATAGCCTGACACACTCAAAAAGAAAAACATAGAAATAATCAGGACCCCCCACCCACTAACACTAGCTAAACAGCCTATACTAACCTAACACTAAGCCCCCTAAGCCCACTAAGTATAAGAACAAGGAAAGAGCAGGGAGGGGAGGGAATCATGTCCATTTAAAAAGTCTAGAGGGTGGCCCTCCGGAGGGTCTGCTTTATGGACCGCATACGTCTGTTAATATGGCGAACGTCCCGGCTCAGGTGACTAATTTTCCATAGGACACAGTCCATTTTGCGTTGCATGTCCTGTAAAGCTGCAGGGTCAACTGTAGCAGATGGGGCGGTCTGGTTACCAGCTGAGGATGTGTGTGGGTGTGCATAGTCTATGCCTGTGGGCTGCCCTGAAGGTGTTCCACTGCTAGGGCCTGGAGATACTGCACATGTTGTTGGGACAACAGTCCCAGCTGTGGTTGGTGCCACCTGGGTGAAAGTGGTGGTTGTGCCGGTGGTGGCTGTGGTGGGCAAAGTAGGGCCACCCTGTGGGAAAGCCCTCCATGCTCCGGAGGCCTTTTCGTTCCTGTATCTTCGGGCCATCCGTCTGAACCCCGACTCTACCAGCAGGATATGCTGGTAGCGCATTGCCCGCCTCCGGAACTCACGGACCTGGATGGGTGTCATGTTAGCAGCTGTGAAGACAAAGGCAAAAAATTACATTAGGAACTGCATTGTGTGAAATTGCACAATAAGTAAATCAGGCAGTACACCTACTGTACTTGTAACAGCTCCTATCATCATACAGATCATTGAATGTTCCTGAGGAAGTACATGGCAGGCCAGCCTACAAAGGTTGTATCACACATAGCACATCCAAACCCTACAAGATGGGTAACAACTGGCATTAATTTGGCATCAGAGTTCTGACAGTTGTCAGCTAACAATCATGCAGCACATCCTGCGCCAATGCCAGGGCTAAAAATTTCAGTGTACGGGATGGAAATCTAGGGCCACATGATCTGCAAGTTGTAAATGGACTTGCTAGTATAGTACTCATGTGCTATACCTGAGTGTGTATACTCGGTTCCGACCAAAAATTCACTGATTTCCATGTCTGTGTAACATACTTGTATCATCAGTCCTAGGTACACTATTCACAAACCCATGCCTGTGTTTGAGGGTGGGGGGTGGATAAACAACTAACAATTTCAAACAACATGGACACCCAGGAAGCTATAGAAAGCTGGACATGTGTTTGTCTCTACACACACACCACAGGTAATGTGTATCAACAAATGGTAGCGCATTGCCCGCCTCCGGAACTCACGGACCTGGATGGGTGTCATGTTAGCAGCTGTGAAGACAAAGGCAAAAAATTACATTAGGAACTGCATTGTGTGAAATGGCACAATAAGTAAATCAGACAGAACACCTACTGTACTTGTAACAGCTCCTATCATCATACAGATCATTGAATGTTCCTGAGGAAGTACATGGCAGGCCAGCCTACAAAGGTTGTATCACACATAGCACATCCAAACCCTACAAGATGGGTAACAACTGGCATTAATTTGGCATCAGAGTTCTGACAGTTGTCAGCTAACAATCATGCAGCACATCCTGCGCCAATGCCAGGGCTAAAAATGTCAGTGTACGGGATGGAAATCTAGGGCCACATGATCTGCAAGTTGTAAATGGACTTGCTAGTATAGTACTCATGTGCTATACCTGAGTGTGTATACTCGGTTCCGACCAAACATTCACTGATTTCCATGTCTGTGTAACATACTTGTATCATCAGTCCTAGGTACACTATTCACAAACCCATGCCTGTGTTTGAGGGTGGGGGGTGGATAAACAACTAACAATTTCAAACAACATGGACACCCAGGAAGCTATAGAAAGCTGGACATGTGTTTGTCTCTACACACACACCACAGGTAATGTGTATCAACAAATGGTAGCGCATTGCCCGCCTCCGGAACTCACGGACCTGGATGGGTGTCATGTTAGCAGCTGTGAAGACAAAGGCAAAAAATTACATTAGGAACTGCATTGTGTGAAATGGCACAATAAGTAAATCAGACAGAACACCTACTGTACTTGTAACAGCTCCTATCATCATACAGATCATTGAATGTTCCTGAGGAAGTACATGGCAGGCCAGCCTACAAAGGTTGTATCACACATAGCACATCCAAACCCTACAAGATGGGTAACAACTGGCATTAATTTGGCATCAGAGTTCTGACAGTTGTCAGCTAACAATCATGCAGCACATCCTGCGCCAATGCCAGGGCTAAAAATGTCAGTGTACGGGATGGAAATCTAGGGCCACATGATCTGCAAGTTGTAAATGGACTTGCTAGTATAGTACTCATGTGCTATACCTGAGTGTGTATACTCGGTTCCGACCAAACATTCACTGATTTCCATGTCTGTGTAACATACTTGTATCATCAGTCCTAGGTACACTATTCACAAACCCATGCCTGTGTTTGAGGGTGGGGGGTGGATAAACAACTAACAATTTCAAACAACATGGACACCCAGGAAGCTATAGAAAGCTGGACATGTGTTTGTCTCTACACACACACCACAGGTAATGTGTATCAACAAATGGTAGCGCATTGTCCGCCTCCGGAACTCACGGACCTGGATGGGTGTCATGTTAGCAGCTGTGAAGACAAAGGCAAAAAATTACATTAGGAACTGCATTGTGTGAAATGGCACAATAAGTAAATCAGACAGAACACCTACTGTACTTGTAACAGCTCCTATCATCATACAGATCATTGAATGTTCCTGAGGAAGTACATGGCAGGCCAGCCTACAAAGGTTGTATCACACATAGCACATCCAAACCCTACAAGATGGGTAACAACTGGCATTAATTTGGCATCAGAGTTCTGACAGTTGTCAGCTAACAATCATGCAGCACATCCTGCGCCAATGCCACGGCTAAAAATGTCAGTGTACGGGATGGAAATCTAGGGCCACATGATCTGCAAGTTGTAAATGGACTTGCTAGTATAGTACTCATGTGCTTTACCTGAGTGTGTATACTCGGTTCCGACCAAACATTCACTGATTTCCATGTCTGTGTAACATACTTGTATCATCAGTCCTAGGTACACTATTCACAAACCCATGCCTGTGTTTGAGGGTGGGGGGTGGATAAACAACTAACAATTTCAAACAACATGGACACCCAGGAAGCTATAGAAAGCTGGACATGTGTTTGTCTCTACACACACACCACAGGTAATGTGTATCAACAAATGGTAGGGCATTGCCCGCCTCCGGAACTCACGGACCTGGATGGGTGTCATGTTAGCAGCTGTGAAGACAAAGGCAAAAAATTACATTAGGAACTGCATTGTGTGAAATGGCACAATAAGTAAATCAGACAGAACACCTACTGTACTTGTATGCCAGCACTCAATTTCTGCATCATGTAGTGTTTAGAAAGTCAGTCTAGCAATTGCGTCAACAAAGGTTGCTAATATATTTTTAAATCTATACTTCACTGCCAAATGTGACCTATATAGTCATGATTGGCTCCTAATTTGTGTTGCTGTCTGACAGAAAGGCGGCACCAAATTACATTAAGCAAAAGTATTCTTTAGGTTTGCAGAGCACGGGCTTCCTAACATCCAGCAATTGTGGTCCTTCACATAGTCCATCAATGACCATTTATGTTTCCAAAACATTCCACACAGTCAGCAATTTAGCCGGCAGATGTTGTACAAATCACCTGATGTCACTACAGAGCTTTTCATTGTGCACATTTACATGATTTGTACTCACCAACAGGGCCACCAATCACTATTCCCAGGTGGTCCAGCAGATCTTACTCCCTGGTGATGAGGTTTGCCCAGCGGTGCTTCAGGACCTTTCCCTACCAGATTTGTCGTGCCTCAGTGTGATACCCCTGTATTACCCTGCTCCCTGCCTCAATCATCAGTGGGAGGAAATGGCACACCAGCCATATAAACCCCCCAAGCTCTTCCTCACCCATCCTGCCAAGACGTGGCCTACCCAACATCTTAGCACCGAAAAGGGGAATAGGGGATAAAGAAGAACAAAGGAGAAAAGGGGGAAAGTAGAACTACAAAAAAGTAACTTAACAACTTAAAGAGCCCAACTATCCCCAAACTAGCACTACCCACAACAGACTTCCACAAACAACAAATACAATACAATACTGGACAATTGCACACAAAACACACTCAGATCGTATACAACAACAATATTTACTTCACAAACTAACAAGTAATGGAGCACACAGGAAACAAAAGCACAAATTCACTGGACAAAACTCAAACACAGCCACACAGTCTAGAAGAATCACAGACTGCAAAGTGAAAGTGAAAGTACACCCACTGTACATAATCTGTAAACAGGATATCCTATTACATCACTTCCTGCATAAAATGGCTGCTGTTTTTTTCATTATGCGTCATATTTTGTCACGCATACAGTATGTGCATCATTTTTTTCGACGCACAGGAGTAAAAATTAGGCCACATCCATATATTTGTAAATAGTCTTAACACGTAACCAATTTTCAGGGCATTATGCGTCGTTTTTTGGGCATAAGCGTAATTTTTTGATGCTCGTGCATCATTTTTTGACATGTATGCATCAAAATTTCAGGGCATGAACTGGTTTTGGGTATTTTTTCCATTTTAATGTTATGTTACATTTGTGACACAACTGAGATAGGCTGATTGCACCCACTTTGGTGTTGATGGTGTATGGTCACATGTGAGACATCATACTGCTGCGGACCATGACCCGCTACTTCCTTAACAGGATTTTCACGCTTGGCTGATGAACTAGATGGCCATATGTGTAGCCTACATATATGTATTGCACAATTTGGACAGGTTTGGCATCAGGAGAGGATAGCAAGGTGTCGCACATGAGTACAATACCTCAATGCCTATGGCTCAAAGTGTGTGCATTGGCTACTAATGTATTTGTTGACCCAGTGTGTGTGCATCACAAGATGCATTATTGCAAATATGCTTGTATGAATGTGAAGTCAATGTGTCCAAACCTTAGATGCAAGTCATTGTGGAAATGAGAGAGGACATGTGCTAGTCATACATGTAGCAACATCTGTTGTGTGCACTTCCACGATTTTGGGTAACGTAGACACCACAAATGACAAAGCATGCACCGGATAGATGGCAGACGCTTGGTCATGTCAATGGTCCACAAGTTGGCCATCCCATGTCCTAGAATTTTGGTAACTGCTTCCTAGGCACTTGTTGGTGAACCCACAGTGAGTCAGGCACATGCATAGACGAAGTGGGTACCATGTTATTGGCACAGACAGACAAAGGTGAACCACAGATGTAATATGATGCCACAGTTGTGGTCATATGACGGAGCCACAACTCTCCAGTGGCAGTGGTGGACCAGCAGACGAGTCAGCACGTTTCCACATATTTCCAGTGATCAATTGCACAGAGGTGTCTTGTTCATGTGTGTGGTCCAATGTTGATCCAGTATATTTTTAGGGGTGTATGTTGTCACAGTTACGTCCACATCTCATCATGAGTCAGTGGCAGCTATTCCTGTATCTTCTGAGTAACCTTCGGAGATCAATGTGAGTAAAGTGGATGAGGACATGAGAACCTACATGGGGATGGTCCCACCCTGTCACTGAAGTAATGAGACTGTAAACAGGGCAACCTTGGTGTGCTGAGTGAGATAATGTCTCCGGAGTCATATTCCGGCAGGTGTGTCATTACAACATTTGTACACAGGTTGGCCTGTGAAGTTCCCACTGCATCTGGGAACATCAGAGCCTCTGTGTTGATTAATGTAGCATCTATTCAGCATGCACAGCCCATCAATATGTTTTGAGCAATGTGATTCAGCGTGTGAACTGTCAGGGTCCTAATATGTGTGGACGTTTCATGCACATTATCAGAGGTAGCTGGTTCTGCTGGAGGCACCATACCCAATCCCTGCATACGGCCCTGGTACACTGTCACACTTCGTCGTTCATGCATACATGAGACCCAGACAAGGGATGGGCCATGATTTTGGTATTCAAAGACAATTTTACTAATATGGTACATTTAAAAAGCAGATGATGCTATACAATGTATTTGGGTATGCATTGATGAAGCACATGACAAAACACCCTCTGAGGAATGAGAGGTTTGCTAACGCAAATGTGGTACATATGTAGCCACAAGGAACATTTAGGGTAACGCACAGACAGGTATCAGTCAGACTGACAGGATGCAGGGTCAATCTGGATCCAGCAATTTCACAAGGTACATAATCAGTGGTCTGACTAAGACTGGTCGGAGGAAGAACAAGAGAGTTGACATGGAAAACTGTGTATGTCCTGTGGTTTTGAAGGTGACACATAAACCCAAGGGCTGTGTTACACGGCTTAATTAGTAGCAATGCATAACGGTGTATTTGACAAAATTGAAACTTCTATGCTGTTCCAGGCATCAGCAGGGGTAGTGCATGTTCAAATGGGTGGTGTGCATGGAGGTGATCACAGGTGTGTGCTGCATCAGTTTCTCACAAGTCCTGTCTGTGAGATTTGAATTCAAATGGCCAACAGTACCTTTCACACGGGAAGACATCTACAGGTGATAACAGGGCTTAGAAACTACAAGCCAGTGTATTAATTGACCTGACGTCCATGCAGTCAGATGTACTATGACAATGGCATAACATAGGAAAGGGTGTAGCACACAGGATAAGAATTGTGTGTCTGTGTGTGTGTAGAAGAGGGAATATCGGGGTACACATATTACAATTCCAGGGACCTCTTCAGACAGGTGGGTTGTGACCAGGAGCATGGGTGTGTCAGGAGTAAGGAATGGGGCTGACATGTACATGGAATGTCATGTGCACAATGCTTATCATAGGTGTGGCACTTGTGCTGTCTATGTTCTGCTTATATGGAACTCTAGTCACAGATAGTCCTTGCAAAGTTCGGTGCAGTTGGACTTACTGCTGTCAAGGGTCTGGTCATACATTCCTGTTAGTATATAAAAAGAACCCCCACCGGGCAAACTAATCCAATCACACCTCACTCACACAGACAATGAATCTCTCTGTTAATCAGCCAAGAATCCGAAGTATCAAAGGTAATTATTTAATAAAATTTCACTTCCTGCCCTACGGTCCATGGAGCAAGCATCGGGTATAAAGAGACTGAGGTCAGGCAAGTTCGGCTCTTTTATTTAAAAGAAAGTTAAGCGTCAAAATAAGAACATAAATAAGAACGCCGACTATAAGGTAAGCGGGGGAACCGTTTGTCTAAGAGGGAAAGCGTCATCTTTCCTGAGTTTAATAACATAGTTAGAGTTCAGAACCTAATAATATGCTATAAGTTGTTACATAGGGGCACGCGCTGTCCGCCCAGAGCTTAGCAATATAGCTTGAACATAGAATTTAACAAAAGAGTGTTAGCCTACATATTAAGAACAGATGTATAGAAATTAGGAGATCTATAGGGTTTTAGCCTTTATAATTTTATGTAGTGTAGCTATAGGGTGTTGTCAAGTAATGGCTAATTAACTCTGAGAGAACTATTGTACTCTGTAATTCATTATGGGGGTCATTCCGACCCCAGGGGACCGTGGAAGCACCGCCAACAGGCTGGCGGTGCTTCCTGGCCAATTCTGACGCCGCGGTCAGAAAAGGGGAACCGGCAGTTTCCCGACGGTTTTCCCTTGGCCAAAGGAATCCTCCATGGATGGGGATTCCGACCCCCTTCCCGCCAGCCTGTTCCTGGCGGTTTACACCGCCAGGAAGAGCCTGGCGGGAACGGGTGTCGTGGGGCCCCTGGGGGCCCCTGGACTGCCCATGCAACTGGCATGGGCAGTGCAGGGGCCCCGTAACAGGGCCCCATAAAGATTTTCAGTGTCTGCTTGGCAGACACTGAAAATCGCGACAGGTGCCACTGCACCCGTCGCACCGCAGCAAATCCGCCGGCTCCATTTGGAGCCGGCTTCATCTTTGCTGGGGCTTTCCCGCTGGGCCGACGGGCGATCTTTTGCAGATCGCCCGCCGGCCCAGCGGGAAAGTCGGAATGTCCCCCGCGGTCATCTGACCACGGGGCGGTGTTTGGGCGGTGCCCGCCGCCCGCCGGGGTCGGAATGACCCCCTATGTCTTATTCTCATTGTAGAATTAAGGTCTGAACCAGTTGAATAATATTTGGTTCTGACATATTTTATCTATATACATTTGGACTCCATGGTAAGTCCCTTGACTATGATTGATGCATGTCATAAAACTGAAGATAGTGCAGTCATGATATGTAATTAAAAACACTTCTTGGGATTGCATGTTGGACACATATGAATTGGGTGTCGCTCGTTTTTGTTTCTAGTGTAAATAAAATAATGTTTTTTACACTTTCTATGCACTTATGGGTGTAAGATATTATGGGTGAATTCCCATCACTGCATGAGTTATCATATGGTGTTTGGGCCCCTGTGTGATGATGGATAATGGATTGATGGTCCTCTTTTTATCTACATAGAAACACAATCCATGAAGACAGTGGATGTTAAGGAAAGTATCTATATGTATCAGTGTGGATGTTGTGTACTGGCTTTTTTGGAGGTGAGTGGTTGAGACCGTTTTAATGGTTGTTTTTATATTTTATATGAAGTTTTTGTATATATAGATGTCATTATAAGTGGATAGAGGACTTGGATATAGAAGGTGGTCAATGAAATCTCTTTTTGTGATGAGATATTTTGAAGAATCTGGGAGAATTTGGATAATTAAATAGTTAAAAAAAATGTAAGGGGGTTTGTGTTGTATCTATGGATCAGATATATGAAAGTACACTTATATCTAGTTTATTATGTTGTTGTATGTATGTTTGAATGAATAACTTTGGGGAGTACAATACTTAGTCCTGAAGAAGGTGGTGAAAAAGGTTTGGAAGCCCCCCGAAACACGTCGATGATTTACCTTTACTGGACCCATAGAAGGAGGACTCTATCGAATAAAGAGTATTGATAACTATCGATAGGCTGATTCCTATCAATATTGGGACAGTTCCATTTTATAGACGATTGTATATGTCTTTTGTTTGTTTCCCTTTTATGTAATTGTACTTAATGCTTATTTTATATTATTGATGTTTTAATATGTATGTGTTATCGTATGAATTGTGAGTTTGCTCAGAATTTTATTAAATATTTACCTTTGATTCTTCGGATTCTTGGCTGATTAACAGAGAGATTCATTGTCTGTGTGAGTGAGGTGTGATTGGATTAGTTTGCTCGGTGGGGGTTCTTTCTATAAACTTACTGTTTTACGGTACCCTGTTCCCCCCGGTATTTTGAATACAGGAGGGTCCCCTCTCTATTTTTTCGCTACATACATTCCTGTTACCAATGCAATAGCACATCAACTGCTTCATGTATGAGGCTTGTTTTCCCCTTATTTAGTGATGGTGTCTTACTTGTGTGCCATATGCTGCGATGAACCATGTTGCCAACATGTATGTGTGAAATAGGTGTGGTCCTCTGCTATTGCCCTTCAAAGGTGAAATGTACAGGATATATGTCATTTACAGTGTGTGTGTATGTGACTGTTGTATGATACGCATCACAATTGCTCTGTGATTTTCTGTGTCCTGATCGGTATATCAGCAATGCTCCATGAGGCTACACTCTTATTCTGATATTTAGAGATAAAGGTGAGCAAAAATGATTAGCCAGACCATGATATGGTGATTATCATTGGTGTTTATTTACATTAGTTAATGATGGAGATTAGTTTTAAAAGAAATTGGTCACAATATGTTGGCGCCTACGCACTCCAGCAGCCGTGTTTTGTTGTTCCCCCTCATGTTGCAGGCCACCATCCTCCTCTTCCTCCTCTTCAGGCATGTGTGGCTCTGTTTCCAAGAGTGGAATGTTCCTTCATATACTAATGTTGTGCAGGATGGCACATGTTAGAATTATCTTACAGACCATTTCAGGGGAATATAGGAGGCTACCTTCAGTGATGTCGAGGCACCTGAATCTCGACTTGAGGATGCCGAAGGTCCTCTCGACTATGCTGCGTGTCCTCCTATGTGTGTCATTGTAGGCACGCTCTGCTGCAGTGTTTTGGTTGCCAAATGGTGTCATTATCCATGGCTGGATCCCATACTCCTGATCAGCTGAAAAAGAAAATGAATGGGATCATGTTGATGTAGCTTGCCCCATTGAAATAACCTTGCATGGCAGTAGTTGTCTTGTGTTGTCTGTGACTCTTTTGTATTATAGTGTTCCTTCTTAGGCTTGTAGGATGTAACATCTGCATTGTGTTGTTTCTTTGGCTGAACAAGTGTTTGGCTGCTGACCGGTTGTCAGCAGTATGGTTTGGGATTTGCAGTACAGTGTGCACTCCCTAGCTTTGTGACTTGGGCTACAGGTGTCCCTGTGTCTTCAGTGGGGGTGAGATGATAATTCCATACACAGATTAATTTTGACAGTGTTGTTAACACGTTCACATCAATGTACCCTCGACATTGAATACCTTTAGACTTATGCAATGGATTAATTTAAACATCAGTGAGAAGCTTACATTTTGCAAGGTGACAATTAGGCAAACCACTCCAAACGTTGTGATCATTGACGTCTTAACATTAGACTGTACACTAATTTCAGATGTGTGACAGGTTCAATGCAGACCCATGAAACATGGCTAGCGATGTCACGACATCAGTGTGTTCCTGTCCACATGTTGCTGTTGTGGTGTATGTGTTGTGTGTCCTAGAGGGTTTCAGTGCAGTGTGTATATAAGTAGGTTTTTGTACTTACCAACAAGTAGTCCATTTCCATTCCGTCCATCCTGGAAGTGCTGATTGATGGTAGAGTGACGGAAGATGAATGAGTCATGGACACTCCCAGGATATTTTGCCACGATGTTGGTGATCAATCCTTGGTGATCAACAATGGCCTGCACATTGATGGAATGTGTGTGCTTCCTGTTGCGGTGGAGGTGTTCAGTTGCAGCAGGTAGCACAAGGCGTACATGTGTGCAGTCGATGGCACCAAGGACGTATGGGAAGCCACTTATGAGGTAAAACCCCTCTTTTGCCTCCTGCTGCTTCTGCAGTGTGTTTGGGAAGCGGATGTGGCGGGGTGTGAGTCCAATGATGGCATCCAGTACTTTGGGCAAAAAGGCAGAAAATGATGACTGTGATATTCCGGCAACCAGGGCACCAGTTGTTTGAAAAGAGCCACTTGCTAGCATGTGAAGTACAGCTAGCAACTTGGTTTCTGTTGGGATGGTGCGGGGTGTCAGGAAGGTGGGTGCCAACTGTGGCTCTAAGTTTCGCAGCAGCTGCTGAATGGCCTGCCAGTTCAACCTGTACCTCTGGATGATGTCATGTTGCCTGAGGCCATGAAGGGTTGTTCTGGTGCGGAATATCCTCTCCTGCCTTCTGCGCTGCCTTTGGGGTCCCTGCTGGTGTTGTGGTAGCTGCTGTTGTTGCTGCTGGGCTCTGCGTCTGTGTGCACGCTGGATGAGAAGCACCTCCATGCCTCCCTTTTGCTGCTCTGCTGTTACTTCTGTGTGTTCTGACTAAATACAGGTGTGTTTGCCCCATTTTAACGCCTGCCCTGACCCAGGCATTAATTTTTGACGCAAATCGGGCTGCGCGTCATTTTCCAGCTCCACCTCCCGGCCGTGCGGCATTTTTGTCCAGAAGCATAAATACGACGCACGGCGTTTCAGTCATTTTTTGGACGGGAACGCCTACCTTGCATATGATTAATGCAAGGCAGGTTGCTGCAACCAAAAAATGAGGCACACAGCGGGATTTTGACGTCCGCGGGCTTGGGCGTCAAAGTTTAAATATGGGGCAAGGTTTGCGTTGAATGTGCGTCAAAATGTTTGACGCACATTCGGTGCAGACAGAGTATAAATATGCCCCCACATTTCCAGTGATTCCTAAAGAATTCCTAGATTCATCATGCAGCAGTGTTTTGAACACAGGCTAACCCTTCACATGGTTAAGTTGCAGTAGATCGCCAAAAACAATCAAACGTTTTCCTCCAAATAGGACATCATAATCCATTCTCCGTACCCCTTGCATTCCCAAATGCACAAAGGCAAGCATTACATTTGAGACCATGCTTACCACATCAATGATTAAATGTTTCCACTTTTTTTAAAACTCTTAACATTTCATGACAAGCTTCACCAGATAACTTTAAGTATTCCAGTTTATTGTCATGTTCCACAGGCAGCATACAAATGTGATGCCAAGTAATCCGTTTGATGCTGTGTGCAACTCATCCAGTAGGTTCTGCAACCAGACAGGATAAATTGCACTCTGTGGTCTTTTGTAGAAAAGCAGTAGGAACTTGAATTTAATAATGTGCACCAGTGCCAGCTTGACAAATAAATCTTCCAAATCAATTATTTCTTGTCCTGCTTGCTCCATTGCAGTCTCTACCTAATTCATTGCAATAGCCATCTCATTTTCAATTACTGGGTGTCCAAGTGGGTCTTGACTTTGAGGAGCTAAGCTTTGGCTACTTTTCAAATTATCCTTAGCCATCTCAGCAGCAACTGTATCTCTCTGTTCAATTGTATCATTTAACATTTCCAACGTTTCCAAGTAGTTTGCAAATGCTGAGCACTCATACCTTGTAGAATTGAAAGTCCTCATAGAAGTCAAACCCACCTAGTAATTCTGTTTCAGAATGCCAAGGTTTACACAGCTGCAAAAATGCTAAATAGAAAACCACCCTTTGCTATGTTGCACTAAACACCCATTGAACCAACCAATGCAATTTTATCTACATCTATATTTTCTGTCACTTTGTTTCTATATGTGTAGTACTGGCGTACTTCATATTTACCTACATTTTCAAGATGTGCTCACCTTTTTTGACAGTAAGGGGCATATTTATACTTTGTTTGCACCGAATACGAGTCATTTTTTTTTTACTGTAATTCGGTGTAAAACTAACTCCATATTAATACTTTGGTGCTAGACCTGTCTAGCACCAAATTTCTGTGGTTAAAGTCATTTTTTGGACCTGGAAACCTACCTTGCATTAATGAGATGCAAGGTAGGTGTTCCCGTGCAAAAAATGACTCTATGGCCTTAACGCCATATTTATACTCCCCTGCAAAAATGGTGCACGGGAGGGATGAGGGGGTCCAAAATTGTGCAAAGCTTGCTTTTCCCCAATTTTTAAAGCCTCGGTCAGGGTCAGCATTAGGGGACCTGTGGGCCTATTTCCATGTGGAACACATTGGAATAAGCCTACAGGTGCCCTCCCCAGGCCTCAGGGACACCCCCACACACACCAGAGGGACAGCGGAGGATGGGGGACCCCATCCCAGGTAAGCACAGGTAAGCACAGGTAAGTATTTTATTTTATTTTTTAAAGTGCCATCGGGGGCCCTGAAATGGGCCCCCATGCAAGGCACATGGTGCAATGGCCATGCCCAGGGGACCCTGGTCCCCTATGCTGGCCATTGGGGTGGTGTGGTATGGATGGTTTTGCATCAGAAATTGACTCTAGGCAGTTTAGAGTCATTTGTTTTTTAACTCTAACCTGCCTAACATCATTTTTTGGTGTAAAACCTCCTTATTCCATACCGGCAGCCCCACCCGACTAACATCATGTTATTTACACTAACCTACCCTTTGCACGGGCTTGCACCATTCCATAAATATGGTACCCGGCTGGTGCACAGAAATGGTGCAAGCCGGTGCTAAACTTTTTGGTGCAAAACTGCGTTAGTGCAGTTTTGCACCAAAAGTATAAATTAGGGCCTAAGTGTCCAACAAGTTTGTTTTTACAGTATCTGGAGTGAATAGCACAAATTTCGGCAAGATATTGAATTTCTGGAAAAGACTTCAAAACACTGTTTCAAGTTAATGCCAGGTCTAGACTCACACAAATCATTCTTTTGTACTTAGAATCTAAACTAGCAGAACTGAAACAATCGCAACATTCATAGCATCCAATTTCCCTGTGTGAAAGCATCTTTAAATGGAAACTGTACAATTTCTTTGTTAGAGACTTTTCAGCAGAGATCTCTTCCTACACATTTACATCTCTGTCTTTTCAGATTTTGTTATGTATGAAGTAACATAACAAGCAACAGCTACAGAGCTGTCTGCTACAAATGTAATATCCACATTGGCATTCAACATTTTCAAAATGATAGGATTGTAGACATTAATATATTTCTAAGCCTCTGTTCCCCTGAGGTTGTAGGTAATTTTAGGTGATTTATGAGTAAGTGTAGGTCTCACTGCAGATGTTCAATCTTCCTTTTGAAATAACAGGTCTTAAAAATCCAAAACAACATTTTGTGTAAAAGTGTCCTTTTGCTCTGTATTTCCGCTGACAGTACTCCCCAACTCTATGCGATTGGAAATGCAGAATTTGCACTTTTTCATCAGTGTCTCTTGAAATGCTACATGTAATATACAATTATTTGAAAGAAAGTACAGACTCATATATGTCTGTTCCAAATTTAGGTGAATCTTTTACCCACAACAGCATATATATATGAGGAGCACCTTTTGCTTGGTACTCTTTTCACCAAAAGAATCAGCAATGTCTCCAAGAGGTGGATTTTGTTTGATGCAGATGAAAGAGAGCATAGATCGAAATCTGTGATTAAAGTACCTGCAACATTTGCAGGATCTAAGGAGCAACATTCTCCTGGTGTCTTCAATTCAATACCTTAAATATTAGAGTTTGCTTCTCTCAAAAGTACATGGAATTCATCCCATGTGGTACAAACCAAGTTGATGCACCTAAATTTCATACACTAGAGCTGAATATGACAACAATACCAGTACTCATTGGTCCCACATTGGCATGCCATCAAATTTATTAAATTGGACTTGAGCTTCCCATCTTTTCCATAAAGTTTATCAACAAAGATCTTTGCAGTAATATTTTATAAATAAACTCCTGTCTCAAGAATAGGGTTAAAAGTATATGCTACTCCTGACAAATCACTTTCAAATAAGCAATGTAATATATATGGAATACTTGGTTGAAATCTAGGGTCCTCTGAATATAATCTTGTTGACCTATACTCTGCTGCAGGTATTTGCACAGTTCGGTCATCATACCAGTTGCCTACTCAAAGTTTTAATATTTGAGGAAACCATTGAGCCTCTGAACTTTTCTCTGACACACTCATTGGAGCTCGTTTAGGTTGTTACATCTGATACAGTTCAATGGCAACCCCCATAACCTCTTTTGAATGTAGTGGATGGCTACCATAGTGCTCACATATTTCTTCAGATTTACTTATATCCACTTTTTGCAACATTTCTTCCTCCATGCAGGTTCCAAGTTCAACAACATCTACATCTTTATTGTACGCATTATTTAAGATATAATGTAACTTTTTTCACCTATTTTACATCCACTACTTCCTGACAGATTGGTTTGTTTTTTGTGGGCACACCACTCACTAGAATACATTTTAGCCACTTTGCTCATTACTTCTTCAGTTTTAAAGCACAAATCAACATTTCAAATTTGGCCTTTGTAGTGGGTGAGTTGAGAACAAATAAAAATATAGTTTTGTTTCTCTCTAGAAACTGCATTAAACTTTGCTACTCCTCATGTTCTCAGTACTAATATCTGTGGTTTGCTCCTCCACACCTGAACATACCAACTTCTCATTTTGGTGAGACTGCATTTCAGGACCAAAGAACTGTAAATACATATTGTAACCATCATTTCTTGTAAACACAATGCAGGACTTTTTACAAAGTTATGGGAAAGCTTGGCTGATTGTAGAAGCCCTCTAACTCCCCCCCCATTTTTCACTTATGTTGGTATTTTCCTGATCTGATTCTGATGGTGCCCTGGGCACTGCTAAACAGTCCCAGGGTCTGTGCTCTGATTAAAATGAATATGCAAATTAGGCTAATTATAATTGGCTGTATCAATCTACCTATAAATTCCTAGTATATGGTAGGGTATGTAGGTTTAGGGACCCCAGCATAGGCAGCGCACCAAAAGGTGCACTGCTGAGGTGCCCCGTGTCATTTTAATGGCAGGTCTGCCTTGCTGGCTGATTTTGAGTTAAAGTTATCCCAAGTTTGACTTTGGAATTAAAAGTACTTCCAAATTCTAGGTGCCCCCAGGATTGGGTGCAGTGTACCTAGAAGCAGGGACCTTATGAAAGCTGTTTTAAAAGCCCTGGTCAGGGACAAATAGCTACATCTGTTTCCCCCCATTGCAGTGAATGGGCTCTATCGGCTAACATGGGGACACTTTATTTTAAATAATAAAGTCTCAAAAGGAGCTAAATACTTCAAGTTTGGCAGCAAACCTAGTGTTATAATTAAACAACTTGCCATTGTGGAATGTAATATAACTAACTCATGAAAAGAGTTTTAGAACTCTACCTGAAAGTTGCCAACTTCAGCTGTGTCTTGCCCTTTTCTGATTGGCCAGGCTGCCTTGATGAGGTGTCAAGAGAACTGGGATGAACACAAAGGAAGTGCCTGGGGGAGGAAAACTGCCTCAGCATATGGTGAAACAGGATGGGGGAGAGCAGCCAAACTGTACTTCAGAGGAGGGAAGGGCATTTGGGCCAATAAGTGCACCACCACTTTTTCCTGCAAAACCAGACAGCCAAGTGCCCCCTAATTAGATTAAGAGAAGGTTGGAAAGGGGTGTGCCAAGGGAAACTTAGCCACACCAATGGGTGGGATCAGCCAGACCTAATCCCTGAGACTGAATTTTTGCCATCTTGGATTTTGCCAGAACGTTGCTACCTGGGATTGATATTTGCCACACTTCCCAGGAAGTGGTCCTTTTCTGAGGGTGGTGGCATGCACGTGATTGGACAGAGTCTCTCGTTGCTTTCCACCCCCACCAACAAGGATAACACTGATAGAGCTGCACCCCACTTCAGATCCCTACATGGAACAAGACAAGAAGAAGACGGACTACTTTGCTGGACCACTGACCTGCCCCTGGACATGGCACTCTGAAGAACTGCACTAGCTGCACATTTGGACTTCACCACTAAAAGGATTTTGCCTGTCTTCAACTGTTCCAAGAAGGGACTGGTCCTTTGTTACTGGTAGAAAATAGCTACCTAGAGTCTCCTGCATTAAGACCTGAAGAAACTGACCAGCTCACCAGTGGTAATTTTATGGATTAGAGCCAGGTGCATTCTGGGAGTTGGAGTCCTAACTCTCAAGGAGCAACTCACAGCTTCTGGAACCTAAGGGAAAGTTGTGGACTCCTAAAGGACCTTCTGGAAGAAGATCCAGAAGTTTGAAGAAGCTTGGAGCAACTTTGGAAAAAAGCTCCATAAGTGGACTGACCTGACATCATGAGTGAAGCCGGCTTTTGTCGACTGCGACTGGGCCTGACTTGCAGGTTCATCCTGCTGAAAAGCTCCAGAGCCCTAGACTTCCAGGATTTCACCAGGGGCTCATGGCAACACAATCTGTGGATGTTGAATCAAAATCTGCTTGCTGTGGAGGGTCATCCGATGTTGGAAAGAAAAAGCTTCAAGAAGTTTTTAAGTCTGAATGTAAAAAGTTGACCGAAGCATTCTGCTCAGCAGATCCTTGGAGTGCTCCAGGGAGGTCAGCTCCAATTTCAACTTGTTGCCGGACAAAGATTTGCATCCCGAAAAATTGTCCAAGTCCGAACATAGAATCCTTGACCAATGTCTCCTTGAATGCGTATCTGAAGAGTGCTCCAGGGAGGTCGGATCCAACGTGTGACTTCTTTCCAGTCTAGAAAATCTTCAAGAAAAAGACTAAAGCCCCCATTACGACTCTGGTAGCCACTAGACTGTCAGACTCGTGGTGGCCATCGGACCGTGGTCAATACCTCTGTCTGAATGCCACATTACAACCATGGTGGTCAGGCCGTGGTGGGACCTCCAGCTCTGCAAGGATCAATGGTCCGGGGGTCTGCCGGTTTGTGGCAGTCCTAATCCACCAAGGCACCCCTGCAAGCAGTGCTGCCCTTGGGATTACAACCTTGTTTTCCACCAGCCATTTCATGGCGGTAAAACTGCTATTAAAAGGCTGGTGGAGACCGGGTTCAGGGAGTCCAGGGGGGTCCTTGCACTACCTATGCACTTGGCATGGGCAGTGCAGGGGGCCCCCTGGCCAGCACCCTTTCAATGTTTGCAGACAGTGAACATTGCAAGGATGCTCATGCATCTTGCATCCTTCAGCATTGCTTCCGGCTCAATTAAGAAACAATACTGTAGGCTGTTTCCCGCTACGCCAGTGGGCACAATCTCAAATTTCCACCCATTGACCTACCAGGAAACTCTTAATGGGCCCGGCTGGGAGGTAGTCGCCATGGCGGCAACCTCCCCGTCGGAAGTTAGGTGGATGTTCAAACTCGTAATGAGGCCCTAAGTCTGAAGGTAACATTTTGACAGAGGCCTCCCTCTCAGGGCTCCATTGGGGTCGGCCTCAAATTTTGGTTTTGCCCCGGTCGAGTGCCACCAGATGTCCAGATTGGCACTTTTAGTTTCGATGCGCTAAAAAACATTTAGGCCCTCATTATGACATTGGCGGTAAGTCCTGCTTACCGTCATGCTGACTGGCACCAACATACCACCACGCGGTGGTTTACCCATACCCATATTATGACCCACACATAGCAATCCGTTACTATACAGCCACACACACACAAGTCCGCCAGCCAAAATGTCAGTGATGAACTGGGTAGCAAAACCCACAATGTTACGGCAACAGAACTACGCCCACAATATTATGATCCACGAATCACCGCGACGGACATTCAACTGCGGTAAACCTTTGGCGGTACATATCGCAGCGCTCAAAACACACACACACACATACAAAACAACACTACATTGAACGATTCAAACTACACAGACCTGACACACACATACACACACCCCCACACCACTATAAAACACACACATTACACCCAACTCTTTACAACAAAAATTGACGACTGATAGAGAGACACACCAAGAGCACCCACAGAACCAGAGCCACAGAACACCATCACCCATACACCATTCACGCTCCTCACAGCACACACCCCAACACATTACCATACACACCCTCACACACCACTCACACTACACCCATGGCACCACAAAGACACCCCAGGTTCTCAGAGGAGGATCTAAGGATCATGTGGAGGAAATCATCACGGTAGAGCCACAGCTATTCGGATCACAGGTGCAGCAGACATCCATTGCTAGGAAGATGGAGCTATGGCGGAGAATCGTGGACAGTGTCAACGTCATGGGA
This sequence comes from Pleurodeles waltl, assembly GCF_031143425.1. Lineage (NCBI taxonomy): Eukaryota > Metazoa > Chordata > Amphibia > Caudata > Salamandridae > Pleurodeles > Pleurodeles waltl. Next base: position 511,139,863 of record NC_090436.1, read on the forward strand.
CAACACCCCAGAACATGGGATGACATCAGGAAGAGTTGGAACGACCTACGGGGGAAGGTGCGTTCTGTGGTTTCAAGACACCAGATAGCTGTACAAAGGACTGGCGGTGTATCCCCACCTCCACCCCCTCAACTAACAACATGGGAGGAGCAAGTCTTGGCAATGCTGCATCCTGAGGGCCTGGTAGGAGTAGCAGGAGGACTGGACTCTTTACTACTATCACCCCCCCTACCTGCATGCCATCACATTCCCCCATCCTTACCCTCACCCCATCACTCCACCACCTCTCATATACCCACCATCACAACCCACCCATCCCAATACCAAGCCCTGCATGCAACACCAATGCATGGACACCCCTCACAGACCTGCATGGACACCCATCACTAAAGCATGCACATTAGAGAGAATCACCTAGCCCACATAATCACTACTCACACAAAGCAAAGTTGACCGAGCAATCACAACCATACAGGGCAACACACTCATGCACAAGTTGTCACACACAGAAACTATAACACTGTATTTACATCCCCACAGGTTCCCCACTAACATCACTGGAGAGGAGGTGCCAGCAACATCCAGTCCCCCCACAGAAGAGGCCCACAGTGATGACAGCAGCTCTGCTCACCTGGATCTGGATGACCAACCTGGCCCATCAGGGATCTCTGGAAAGTCGGTGACCCAGGCACAGTCCCATACCACCACAGAGTCTCCCCCCTCAGGAAACACCACCACAGCACCCATCCACCAGGCCCATACCTCTGTCCCCAGGACACATCAATCAGCAGTGTGTCCACCACTACAGGAACCCAAGGACACCCCACAAACACAGGATGATCAGGGACCCGAGGTCAGTGGCAGTGGGCACATGGTTCGGGGACAGAGGCACAGGACAACAGGGAAGCTGGAAAGACTGCTGTGTAACAGGGTGAGGACAGCCCCAGGGAACTGACTCTCCACGAGGCACTCACCAACATCTTGGGAGTATACCACCATTACCAGGAGATGATGGGCCAGCGGCTGCAGGAGGGACAGTACCTGGGGATCAGGGAGGACCTGAGGGTCATCAACACCACCCTGGTCACCATTGCAGAGGTGCTGGCAGCTATGGCCAACACCATGAGGGAGGCAGTGGCACACCACATGGCCTCTGACACTAGCCACAATGATGAACAGCCCTCCATCTCCCCTGCCGCAAGTGAACAGGAGGCCCCGCCACAGGAACAACAGGCCAGCAGCACCCCTCCCCCTGCAGAAGGAAAACTACCCCGCAAACGGTCCCTGTGATCCAGGCAGAAGCCAGAGAACATTGCCAAGACCCCTGCCAGGAAATAAGACTCTCCTGATTGTCACCCTTGTGTCCCACCCTGTCACCCTGTCCACCTTGAACTGCCATAGCTCCACTTCCTATGCCCCATCGGACAATGCACCTGTGATACAAATAGACTGGACTCTATCCTGGACTTACCTCCATCATCCCCCCAGCCCATTGCACATCCCCCTCTACCTCGTAGCACTTAAATAAACACCTTTTGAAAAAATACAAGTATGGAGTATGTCAAATGATGCATTTGTTTAACAAGGTTTAAACACTGCAGTACGACTGAATAGTAATGTATACATAGGAATGACCTGTAGTTGACTGCAGTCAACACACGAGGTGCCAGAGTGGGCCACAGATATCTGAAAATAGAGATGTCAAAGGGTGCAGTATGTGGCCATAGAATTGGGAGAACCTGCCTGCCATGTACAATGTCAAATACAAAACTGTCAATGCAAAGTAAAGTTACAGTGTCTTACCTGTGTGTCACTGGAAGTACTGTCGTATAATAGCTGTTATGTTGTCCTCATCTTCATCCTCTGCCTCTTCATCTTCACTGTCCACAGGGTCCACTGCTGCCACACACCCATCTCCAGCCACATCCTCCTGGAGAAAAGGCACCTGGCGTCTCAAGGCAAGGTTATGCAACATGCAGCATGCCACGATTATCTGGAACACCTTCTTTGGTAGTACAGGGATCCACCTGTTAGATGCAGGCACCGAAACCTGGCTTTCAGGAGGCCAAATGTCCTCTCTATTATTCTCCTTATTCGCCCATGTACCTCATTGTAACGTTCCTCTGCCCTTGTACTGGCATTCCTCACTGGGATCAGTAGCCATGAGAGGTTGGGGTAACCAGAGTCACCTGCAAATATCGAGGGACACCTGTTAGACACACACTAACCCTTAGGGCCCACACCATACCCATATGCCACCATCCGGGCTCACCTATTAGCCACACCCGGTGTCTCTGGAGTTGTGCCATCACATATGGGATGCTGCTATTCCTCAGGATATAGGCATCATGCACAGAGATGGGATACTTTGCATTGACATGGGAGATGTACTAGTCTGCCAGGCACACTTTCTGCACATTTATCGAGTGAAAGTTCTTTTGATTTCTGAACACCTGTTCATTTCTCCGGGGGGGAAAATGTAATATGTGTACCATCAATTGCCCCAATAATGTTATGGGATATGTCCCATTACATAGAAGTCAGCTTTCACTGTGGCCAAATCCTACACCTGGGGGAAAACTGTGAAGCTGCGCATATGTTCAATCAGGGCAGACAACACTCTGGTTAACACTATTGAGAACATTGGCTGTGACATTCCTGCTGCCAAGCCCACTGTCACTTGGAAGGAGCCACTTGCCAAGAAATGGAGCACAGATAGGACTTGCACAAGAGGGGGGATCCTGGTGGGGTGACGGATAGCAGATATCAGGTCAGGCTCCAATTGGGCGCACAGCTCTGTGATTGTGACCATGTCAAGTCTATAGGTGAGGATAATGTGCCTATCCTCCATTGTTGACAAGTCCACCAGCGGTCTGTACATGGGGTGATGTCTCCATCTCCTATTCATCAGCAGCAGTTGTAATCTAGGGGGCAACACGGGGAGCAGCTGGTCAGTATTCCACATTTCCAAAAACTACACTGCATTGCATGTTGTGACAGTAACAGTATATTGTTGGGTAGGCCCAAATGGTGCCTGTGTGTACTGTGACGCAGTTAGGTGCCATGGCCTGCTCCCCCCTGAAATAGCGTCTGTCTGTCCTATTTGGAAGGACAGGTGGAAATGAGGTAATTCTGTTGTGCGCCGTTGTGGGAGGCGGTCGAGTACCGCCGTGCAACTCCTCATTGGTTATCATTGTACCCTATGGGTTACAGTGGCCAATGGTGATGTACGCCGGCGGTGACGGTATGCACCGCCGTGGATGTGACCGCCATTTTCTTTCTGTTCACTCACTTGTTACCTGTCCTTCAACTGGAGAGGACCTACACTGCAAGTGCTGCTGTGACCTGTTTCTGGAATCAACCATGGTTCGTGGGTGGGGGATGTGGGCCAGTGGGTGCCCCTAGGGCAGGCTGAAGATTGCAGGGTAGGTTCCATGTTGGGCAGGGGCTGATGAACACCACATCCTAATAAGATAGTAGGCATCCACTACTGGGCAGGGGTCTGTGGGTGTCAAGTATGCTGCCATTGGCGTTAGGTATTCCTGTTCAAGGTCTGGTGACTAGCATTGTGACCGGTAGTGCATTGCCTAGTGCGTAGGACTGTTCCCTGTGGGTGTGTGTCGTGTACGCGAATGGTGGTGTTGTTGCTGCCATTGACCAAGTGTATCCTTTGTCTATCCCCACTTTTTGTTTTGTCATCCTGTCATTATGTGCATTAGCATCATCTGGCAGGAGGAGCAGAGGCACCGGCGACGGAGGGAGCTGCATCCCACACGGCCATGGAGGCCGAATCCACTGATGGTGAGGGCACCAGTGGGACGGAGGGCGAGGGGAGCACCACGGCAGAGACAGGAGGGGACAGTTCTGACAGTGATGCCTCCTCTGATGGAAGCTCCCTGGTGGTAGCGGGCACCTCTGTGACCACCCCAACTACAGGTACAGCCACCACCCCCGTACCAGCACCGCCCTCCCAGCAGCCGCTCAGCATGTTTCCCGTGCCCGCTCACCCAGGAGGGTGGGCATCTCTTTTGCCCCAAGCACCTCAGGCCCTGCCTCAGTTAGCCCTGCTGCCCTGAGTGAGGAGGCTATTGACCTCCTGCGATCCATCTCTGTTGGGCAGTCAACCATAGGGAATGCCATCCAGAGGCTCTGGCCTCCTCCCTGATGGAAGCCATTGTCCCTGTCTCTAGCCTCCTCCCTCCAACTTCCTCTACCCAGTCCCATTCCTCTATACCCCAACCTATCACAAGCACACAGTCAGGCCAGCATGCACCCAAGACAACACACAGGAATGGCTCAGGCAAACACAAGCACCACACATCACCCCACAGGCACTCACACAAACACCATCCAGATGCAGACATACCAACGTCCACTCTCTCCTCCTCGTCCAGCACCATCCCAGTAGCGTCTCCACTCACACCTACATGCACTACATTCTCATCCACTACACCCATCACCATCACACCTATCACTACACAATCCTCACTGGAGGTCACCATCCCCACTTCCATGCACATGTCCCCTGTGTCCTCTCCAACTGGGTCTGTGCCCTCTCCTCCTAAAATACACAAATGCAAGCACTCAGACACCCAACAGCCATCCACCTCACAACAGCATCCAGCCCATGCACCTGCACCCAAACACAGCAGACAGACACCTCCAACAACCACTCCCTCTTCCTCCACTCCCAAAACGTCACCCTCTTCCAACCCCAGTGTCCCTAAGAAGCTTTTCCTCTCCGCCGTTGACCTCTTCCCTACCTCTCCCCCTGTCCTCACATCTGGCCAGGGTGGTCAGAACCCAGGCTAGCACCTCAGCCACCCAGTCCACAGCCAAAGTAGTGTCGGCAGCTACTGCAGGTGGGAGAAGCTCCAGGGAACCAACCATCAGCATTGAGAGTGTGCCTGCACCAGCTGCCAAGGGGAAGGACAAGGAGGCACCACCAGTTGCCAAGGAGGAAGGGCAAGGGGGCACCACCAGGTGCCAAGGGGAAGGGTAAAGGGCCTGCAGGCAGGAAGGACAGGAGGCCTGATGCTGGGACTGATTTTGAACCCCCACCACCAACCATGGCGGTTCAGCCGTCTGAGGCTGCAGGGGAAGGGCTGAAGCCTCTCCCCACCACTGGCATCCCCGACACCAGCACCGCCACTAGCACCGTCACCATCACCACTGCCAGCAGCAGCAGCCCCAGTGGACAGCCATCTGAGGCTGCAGGGGAGTTTCCCCCACCACTGCCAGCACTGGCACCAGCACCACTGACAGCAGCAGCAGCCCCAGTGGGCAGCCGCCCGAGGCTGCAGGGGATGGGCTGGAGCCTCCCCCACCACTGCCAGCCCCGACACCAGCACCGCCACTGCCACCAGTGAGCAGCCGTCACTGCCAGCGGACAGTGTGTAGTTGTGCCTCCATGGGCTGTGGTGCATTGTGGAGCCTGCAACTCCTGTAGGTGTGACACCCAGGTGAGAGACTGTGACCTTGCACTCCCCAAGTGCTGCAACACAAGGCACAAGGCCCCCTCCAGAAGTAGCGGAAAAAGCCATCCACTCACCCCCTCCTTGCCAGGATGAAGCACACTGAGCACAAGGCCCCCACCAGAACCAGTGGAAGAAGACATCCACTCACCCCCTCCTTGCCAGAATGAAGCACACTGGGCACAAGGCCCCCTCCAGAACCAGTGGAAGAAGCCACCCACTTGAGAGACTGTGGCCTTGCACTCTCCAGGACCAAGCAGTGGGCAAACCACTCACTTGAGAGACTGTGGCTTTGCACTCCCAGGATCAAGCAGTGGGCAAACCACCCACTTGAGAGACTGTGGCTTTGCGCTCCCAAGGACCAAGCAGTGGGCAAACCACCCACTTGAGAGACTGTGGCTTTATACTCCCCAGGACCAAGCAGTTGGCAAACCACCCACTTGAGAGACTGTGGCTTTGCACTCCCCAGGACCAAGCAGTGGGCAACCCACCCACTAGAGAGACTATGGTCTTGCACTCCCCAGGACATCGCACAGGGCATGTAGCCCAAACCAGGACCAGTGGTGTTGTACCGCCTTCCGGCTGAGGCACCCCCCATTCCCTGACCCCCTGAGGTGCCTGTGTATTTTTGACCTGATACCCCTGCAGTGTTCTCTCCGTGTTGATGTAGGAGTCAAGTGGGGACTTGGCCTATGTGATGCGGTCCTGTGGCCCACAGACATTGAGGACTGGGCAATGTCACCCCATTTGTATATATGTATATATTGTTTTGATTTTGAATCATGATTTTCTCGTATTTTCTCTTATTACACTCACTTTCATCATTTTCTTTTGTCCATGAATTATTCCTGAGGGATTCGGGGTTTATATGTAATGTTGCTGCATTTGTTTGTATGTATGGTGTTGGAGGTGGGAGTGTTGCATTTTGTGTGTGTGTGTGTCACTCTCTTCTTCCTTCCCACTCCCTTGTGTGCTAGGCGGCAGTACTCACCGTGGTCGTCTTCACCGGCGTTGCTGTTCGCAATGAATGAGGAGGTATACAATCATGGGGAAGATGTGCAACTGTCGTGGTTCTTCCTTGAGTCTCCAGAGGTGAGTTCTTTGACTTCTGTGCAGTGTTTCTGCCATGCTTTTGATGTCATTGGTACTGCCCTGGAAAAGGTGGCGAATAGGCCTGTTGTAATGAGGTGGGTGGTACATTGGCTTTCGCCTGGCTGTTGGCAGTTGCCACCGCAGTGCTTGTTGCTACCACCGTGGCGGTCAGTTTGTTAAAGTGGCTGTCTGTGTGAGCATTTTCTGCCGTGGTCATAATTCCATTTTTGTTACCGCTGGCCTGTTGGCGGTATTACCACCACTTTATCACCGACCGCCAGGTTTGTAATGAGGGCCTTCATCTTTAAAAATTCATGTCTCTGGTTACCTTTTTTGGATTTTTGTCATTTTTGTGTCATTTCAAAGATAAAAATATAATCTAGTTATATAAATTTGTGTTGGATTTTTATTGTGTTTTGTGCTTTACATATTTCGGGCCAGTAGTACAAAGCATTTTTCTAGTCGCCAAAGGGCCGATTTATGGAAGCGGCCCCTTTGCAGCTAGAAAAATGCTTTTAGCACAGTTCGGGTTTGGTGATTTGGTATTAGGAAGGGGCGTGTCAAGGGCATCCCTTCCTAATACCGAATCTAAATGGTATGTATGATTGTTTTGTGACTGCGAATGCTGTCGCAAAACAATTGCAGTTAGCACCAATTCTCCTTTGTGAATGCATGCAAAAACATTTTTTCAGAGCAGGCGTTGTTCCAACGGACCACTACCTGCTCTGAAAAAAATGAAAAGAAAACTGTTCATTTTTATTTCGAAATGCATTACGTTTTCCTTTGAGGAAAACGGGCTGCATTTAAAAAAAAAATACTGCTTTATTTAAAAGCAGTCACAGAAATGGTGGTCTGCTGACAACAGCAGGCCACCATTCCTGTGATTGCCGCCCTTCCCAATGGGGTCGCAAGTTGCGACCTACCTCATGAACAGTTATGAGGTAGGTCATTTGTAATCCTATTGAGAGTCGCAAAACCGGATCTTTGTACATGTGGCCCTTACTGTTTTGTGATTTTTTAATACTTTACCCACCTGTCTCTTTACTTAAACCTAACTGCTCATTGCCATGCTACCAAAGGTTGAGCTGGGATTAATTTATTGAGACCCTTACTGGACCTGGTGAGGGTGTGTGGCATATTGCTGAGTGTATGTACTTACCTGCCCTAACCAGTAATCCAATTCCCAACAAAAGTAAAGTCTTCTAACTAATTTCCACATTTTTGAATGATAAACAGCCATCATTCAAAAAAGATAAAAAGTGTTTTTGCACACTTTCCTGGATAGACACGCCACATCCTTGTATATTGGAGTATTTCTCACTTTGCATTGGGTCTAATGTTTGTAATATTACAATTTTCTGATTCACACTTTTAGATGAAAATTGACTAAGGAAAGTTCTGAAAGTATCAGTTGATTCCTGGTGAATGCTACAAATACCACTGCATGCCCATCTTTACTACATGGCATGTTTACACCTCCCATGTACCTCTTCAGCTATCTCTTCCTCTACATTTCTAGGAACCATCTCCTTTTTTATAATAGGAGTTCCGTCTTTTACCTCATAGCATCAACCAGTTGTTTCAACTGCATGCACTGATGTGTTCTTCATTAAAAAAAGCCTCAATACTTGATGAATGCTTCCATTCTCCTTTAAAAAAAAATTAAAAATTACTTTTATTAATAAGCCTTTTTTTGCTTATGTTCTTCATAGATAACACAGTTTTATCCAGTGTTCTCATTCTGTTTAATGTCAAGATAAGTAGTCCCCACGTCCAGGCAAATGCTTTATCGGCCACACTCATAATATATTGATTTTGTTTCATTGCTGCCCTTCTAGTCTTATACTACTTCATGTTTTGTATCACATTTTGTATCACCCTAATTCTAAACATTCTTAGTCATATTTCTTTCAATTGTTTCTTCCTCCTTTTCAAATTAGGAGTTTAGTATAACATTTTTCACTTTCCATCTTACTCACTCCTTCTCTGTTGTGAGTCAATTGTAAACCTTGCTGTTTATTTGAAATGTTTTCCACATTTTGTATTTTTTTATATATTGGCTAAACAAGCTCCTTAGTTCTCTTACCAGCAGCACTTTTATCCACTGTATTCTCACCATCATGCCCTTTGTAATGCTCACTTTTAACCAAATAGTGCTTTTTCTTCAGTTTTTTTCTCTTTTCTGTCTTTCTCTGCATAGTAAACCCTTCTCTAGAAACACAAGTAGATATCGGATAAGCAACTACAGAACAATTTTAATTTACATTACATACTTTTAGATTACATACCATAAGCAAGTTTGTAGCTACTTAAATGGTTATGTCAGTGTGTAAGAGGTTGTGCAAGTCTCTGAGTAGGGATGCATAAATGTGTATATGAGTGGCTGTCCTGGGGGGGTGATTGGGCGTGTGAGTGGTTGAATGGATATGTGAATTAGTGTATCAGTGCCTCTGTGGGTCTGACACTTGATGTGTAAGTAGCTGTGTGGATATGTGCCTGGGTATATTAGTAACTGTATGGATGTCTAAATGGATATGTAAGTGGCTGTATGGACTGGTAACTGACTGTGGTAGAGAATGTTTGGGTAACTATTTGTGCAAGTGCTCTTTTACTGATGGATACATATTTGCTGTGTGGGTGTGTGAGTGGATATGTAAGTCCCCCTGTCACTGACTGACTGTGTGTGTGAGTTGCTCTATGGTTTTATAAATAGGCATGCGAGAGGCTGTATGGGTGGGTAACTGGGTATATAACTGGGAGTATAGGTGTGTAAGTGTGTGTGTGTAACTGACTCTCTGAGTGCTAAGTATATAAATGGCTGTAAAGGGATTTGTGTAGGTATGACAGTCCCTGTATGGGTTTGTGAATGACAATGTAAGTGGATGTATAGCTGCTTAAATGGATGTGTAAATGCTTTTATAGGTGTGCGACTGAGAGTGAGTCAATTTCTTTCTATATGAGTGGTAGACACATAAGTGATTTTGCAGGAGTGTAGCTTGGCATGCAAGTGCCTGCCTGACTGTGTGAGTGGGAACAATTACACACTATTAACTTGCTTACTATTGGCAAGCACCCACAATTAACTTCAAACACACTCATTCATACAACCTGAATAAAACAACTATATTATCAGTATACCGCTTTATCCTTTGCTGCTCACTATATTTTTAGTTAACATTCTCATCTAACTTCCCTTCTATTTTGCCTTTTACTGTATGGTCTAGAAGCTGCACATTTTCTTTCATCTGGTGTTCACTCATAGAGTATTTTTTAAATATACATTTTTATAGTGCAACCTAATTAACATATGTGCACATTTTATATGTTGTTGTCAGACTTTTATTTTAATATTTGTTTTCCACTGCAAATCACAAGTCGAAAATCTCTTAATTCTCCCCTACTCTTAGAATAAAATTACCAATACTTGCTACCCTTCCCACTGTGTTCTCACTCATGCAGGAAAAAAACAGTCTTCTTTTTATCATATTTTCGCTGTGCCTCTTCTTAATGAGTTTCTAAGTTTCCTGTAAGGAAAAGCCCAACTTCATAGTTTTTTGGGGGCGGATCCATGGATCTGCCACAGCCTCAGCACGGCCCCCCTGTATAAATCCACAGTGGATCCATAGATTCACATGAAAGGCCTTCAAATAATTTAACAATCTGCTGGTTTTGTTTCTAAAATATTGCCAATTATAAGTCATACACTGCCTACTGGGCAATTTATTTACACCGGTCTGCTTTTCAGTTTCACACTGATGTCTCTTTTGTTCCCTTCCCCAACACGCTTTTGGTTCTGTTTCCATAGTCACCATGTTTTCAACAGTCTCTGCCTACCAGTAGATGAAAAGTTCACAAGAGTTTCTCTCAACAGCATCTCAGCTTCACATTAACTGTAGCAAGTGTGGTTGACTGTTTGCAATTCCAAGAATATCTCAACCAACATAACTTTTTTGTATTTTTCCAAAGATAATTACAGAGTTAGTTACTTTTTTAGAACCCCTACCTAATTTTAGTTGCCTGCACATCTCCACCATCGAATCAATAGGTTCTTTTTTATTTTACTTTCCTCCATTTTTACTGCCTTTCATCTTCAGAACTGCCTCATTCTGCAGCAGCCTTTTCCTGTGTGCTATTCCTGTTTGTCTCTGGATTGTGGGCCATAATTTTGTGTTTTGGGCTAGAGAGAGTGCTAGAAAGTGTGGCATTTAAATGGACATAGGTTTACCTAATGTAGACATTTATTGGGTTGGCCAGAGAGGGTTAAAGTGGCATCAATTGCTGCATTTGGTTGAAAGCATTGCAGATTGCCAACATCCAGACCTCATTATTGTGCACCATGGTGGCAATCACCTAGGCACTATTACTGAGGCAGATCTGAAAATCCCAATGATGGATACCTTTGGTAAATTAATGATACTGTTCTCACATACTGCCTTGGTGTTCTCCAACAACAACCAAAAACAGGTGTGGCAGTGGTGAACCGAATGTTGCTCACAGATCCAGGAAACATGTTAAAAAAACTGTTTCTGCATTAGTCCAAGAACACAACACGGACTCCATATACCAAAACAAGTTATGCCTTGATATGGAGGGAATACATAAAAAAGATGGAATCCACTTCACAAACGGAGGCAACAGGTTGTTCCTCAACAATGACTGCATCCTGTTTTATGCGTAATTATCATCTACACATCATAAACACAAAGGCTCATTTCAAAGCCAACCTTTTAAAAAAAAACTGGTTCTTTTTATTTTCAAATCCTTTTTTTTTTATTTCACACTCAGATCTGTGGATCAACAACACATTTAGGATCCATGAGGGATCCATGGATCCATTTCCAACCAAAAGCAAACATTCAATGCAAAACAACAACACATTCAATACAGTGGGTATATGAGTGGGAGTGGCTAAATGGTGTATGAGAAAGTGTGAGAGTATCTTTGTGAGTGTGTGAGTGGTCGTATGGGTCTGTGAATGAGTGTGTGACTGGTTTTGTGGGTCTGTGAGTGATTATATGAGCAGCTGCCTGGGTCTGTGAGTAGGTCTGTGAGTGGCTGTGTGGTTGTGTCAGTGGCTGTATGGGCATATGAGTGGTTGTGTGGGGTGCTGTGTGAGTCTCTGGGTGGGTGTGTGAGTAGTTTTGCGGGTTGTAGCGGGTGTGTGAGTTTGTTGATGGGAGTGTGAGTGTGTGTGTGAGTGTGTGAATGGGTGTGTGAGTGGTTTTGTTGGTCTGTGAGTAGGTGTGTGAGTAGCTGTGAGGGTGCGTGAGTATCTATAAGTATCTGTGAGTACGTCTATGATTGGCTTTGTGGGTCTGTGTGTGGATGGGTGTGTGAGTGGTATGTTAGTGTGTGAATGGGTGTGTGATTGCATGTGTGAGTGTGTGAATGGAAACGTGAGTGGCTGTTTGGGTAGCTGTGTGTGTCTGTGAGTGGGTGTGTGAATGATTTTGCGGGTCTGTGAGTGGGTGTCGTGGTATGTGAATTTGTGTGCAGTAGGTGTATGAGTCTGAAAATGGATGTGCAAGTGGGTATACATGTGGTTTTCTGTATCCATGATTGGGTGTGTGAGTGGTTGTGTAAGAGTGTGAGTGGGCATATATCTATATGGTGGGTAGGTGTATGAGAGTATGTGTAAGTGACTGTTTTGGTCTCTGAGTAGTATGTCAGTAGGTGTGTAAGTATGTGAGTGGGTGTGTAAGTTGTTCTCTATGTCTCTGGATGTATCAGGGACTGTACAGGTGTGTAAGTGGGTGTGTGAGTGGCTGTATGGATGTGTGAACTGGGTGTGTGAATGGCTGTATGGGTCTTTGAGTAGGTGTTTGAGTGTATGAGTGAGTGTGTGGGTGTACCAGTTGATGTTTTAGTGCCTCTGTTGGTTTGTGAGTGGGTCTGTAAGTGGTTCTCTAGGTCTCTGAGTGGATGTGTGAGTGCATGTATGAGTGTGGTGTGGGTGTCTAAGTGGCTGTAAAGTTGTGTGAGTGGGTCTGAGGGTTTGTGACAGGGTGTATGAGTGGTTTTGTGAGCCTGTGAGTGAGTGAGTGTGAATGGGCACATGAGTGGGTTTGTGAGTGTATGAATGGGTGTGTGAGTGGGTATGTATGAATGGGGGTGTTAGTGGCTGTGTGTGTCTGTGAGTAGGTATGTGAGTGGTTTTGTGGGACTGGGAGCAATTGTATAAATGGCTGCATGGGTCTCTATGAGTTGTATGAGGTTGTATGAATGTGCAGTTGGTGAATGCCCATTTGGGTCTGTGAGTGGGTGTGTAAGCGATTCTCTGAGTTGCTGAGTGGATGTGTGAGTGAGTGTGTGGGTGTCTGTTTGGATGTGTGAGTGGATATTTGAATGGTTTTGTAAGTGTGTGTGTCTGTGAGAGGGTACCTTTTTGTGTTTTTGGAGTCTGGATCCGTGGATCTGTTGCAAATTTACACTGAGCACAGCAGTCAAGCCACAGATCCTCACATGCCCAAAAAATGTTTTTTGGCAACTCTAAGCCCATAAAGGATCCTTCATAGACACCTTCATCACTCCTGTGTTGTCAGGGTACCTCTGCCCTGAACCCTTCTATCAATTTTAACTTTATTTTTTTTCCCCTGGGACCGAGTTCCAATAAATAAAATGGTGAGTGCAACTTTCCTTTCAGGTTGAAGCCGAACAATTACGGCATTGCTGTTGGCGCTTGGAACCACGGGTCAACCACAGTAGATCCACAGAGGATCAGCATCTTTATATAGACATAAATCTTTTTCCTTTAATGACTCCAAAACTACTGAACAGATCGCCAACAAATTATAAAAATAGAGCTTTCCGGACAAAGGATGCAGGACGTCTGCAGGACGGAATTTGATGCCATTTGTCCTGCGATTCGGGCTGTAGTCATGTCTAAAATCCTTATGGGAAACTGCATTGAGAAAAGATGCTTTGGGACCCAAAGCTCCCACTCGATGATTCACCTTAAAACTTTCCGGAAAGCAGTTAAATTGATTGGCACACAAATTTTCAAAATTGTGTGACGGTTCTTCAAAAGGCACCATATATATGTTTATATATTATAAATACTTTAAAAAACAAAGGTTACAGGCATGTAATAGCTAGACTGACATTTCAAACATACAAAACCATAGAAATTCAGAAGTTAAAGTTACCTCACCTAGCTATAACTTACACCCCACAATGCACTGCTTATGTCATCCTCACATATTACATCATTGATGACATGGTCAGTGACATCACTGATGACTCCTCGAATTAAATCATTTTAATTCTATTTCCTAACTTAATGTCCCTGTAACCTTTTTAGTGAAAATATATGTATATTTATATACCCTAGTGGTGTTATTTTTAAGTGAATAAATATATATGTATGTATGGCTACCCAGCCTGTAGCCAACCATTTTAACCTTGTGGACCATTTACTATCAGATTTGAAGATTTTCCCTGTGGAGCATGTTTTAAAGGAAGAACTACTGGACATCAGAGAAAATTTCTGGATGTACCGTTTAAAATCTCTGCATCCAGATGGACTGAACATCACTGACAATACCACTTGATTTCTGCATATCTGAAGAGTTCTCAGGACTGCATTGATTCCACATTCCAATTGGAATCTTCACTCATGATGCTTTTTGAAAATCCACCAGTGTCAGCTGTGCAGCCACTGAGCAAACCATCTTGTACTACCTGAGGAAGGCGGAAGCTGAAACGTTGTAGTAGAAATATATTTTTGTTCTTTAATGAGATCATCTGTTTGAGTCACTTCTTTCTTGGATATTACATTTTCTTGTGGCTCTTTGTATCCTTTGGGATCCAGATTTTTGCCCTGGCTGGCTGTTGTTTTCTTGTGATCCTGCATCTTCCAGTGTATATATATATATATATATATATATATATATATATATATATATATACATTCACTCAAAAAAAGCAAAAAGCTAAGGTTACATTGACGTTATAGTTAGGCTCACATTTTAAATGTGCAAAACCATAGAAATTCCACTGTTATAGTTAGAGTCAATTTGTATCGCAGCCACTTTCTCCACAGATAAAGATCTCTTTGAACTGTTAATGGTGCTGGGAGCAGCTGCCAAAATCCAATCCAGGCACAAAATGGTCTAAAGGCAATACAAATCACTGCATTGTGTTTTAACAGTGAGAGACTTTGACAGCCTGGTAAGGCAAAGACTATCATCGCGCCATCCAACTGAACCACTGAAAGAACATATTTCCAGAGGTAAAGGGGGTATAGTCTTTGAAATCGCTACTCTGGTGTTGATGCAGCCCGTGATGGGTAAGCATTCAGTTTAGCAGGCCCAGAAGTGTCAAACATACTGATATTTTTTTAAGAGACATTGGAGTATTTTGCATGGGAGAAAATGTGTGCAATATTGCCTGCGCTTTGACTAATCCATGATTAAGGCACTTGGAGGCTGGAAATAGGTCATATGTTGGATAGTGCAGCAGTAGACTCCATGATATTAATTTTTGGACTCTAACTCTCAGAATGCCTCTAAATTAATTCTATAAATAACCAGCAAAGAAGGACTCATTGAATTTGAATCTTGCCACTTTGAAAATGACAGTTAGTCGAAACGTATCAGTGGCTTTTGATGAGTGTTTCTCACAGATAATTACAGGTAAACTCTACATTTCCTGGGAGTGGAGTGCAGTGTTAATTCTTTGTATATATATATATATATATATATATATATATATATATATATATATATATATATATATATATATATAATTATCCCAAAAAATACAGCACTCATAATATCTCTGATGACGACATTGATAATATCAATGTAATATTTTACGTAAAAAGTTTGGACGAAAAAACTGCATGGCGATGGTGCGAGTTATAGTTACCTTAGGACTGAAGTTATAGTTACTTGAGATAACTCTAACTATAACAGGTGAATTTCTATGCTTGTGTACATTTAAAATGTGATTCTAACTATAACGTCCCTGTAGTCTTTGTTTTTTTAAGTGAATATCTATCTATCTATCTATCTATCTATCTATCTATCTATCTATCTATCTATCTATCTATCTATCTATCTATCTATCTATCTATCTATCTATCTATCTATCTATCTATCTAGCTAGCTCTCTATCTATCTATCTATCTATCTGTCTATCTATCTATCTATCTATCTATCTATCTATCTATCTATCTATCTATCTATCTATCTATCTATCTATATGTATATATATGTGTGTGTGTGTGTGTGTGTGTGTGTGTGTGCGTGTGTGTGTGTGTGTATGTGTGTGTGTGTGTAGACCAGTGAATTTCTATGGTCCTATGGGATTTTATTTCTATGGCCTGCATTATTATTAAATATAACTCCGGGAAGATTGTGGTCCTCGGGCCTTGCGGGCTCCAGGCGGCTCCAATTATTATTCTGTAGACCCAGGCTTGATGGTCTCTGGGATCCGGGGAGTCCGCATGGCCCCCCTGCATATATTAGGCCTGGGTGGACTTGCTGGAGTTCTACTTATCAGAACTCTGTGAAGTGCCTAACAAACTCCGCTGCACTATGCGGAGTTCTGCGATCAGTTGAGTTTGGGTAAGTCGATGTGTTCACGCTGATTTTCAACACCATGCGTTTCTCCTGTGCTGTAAAATCAGCACAAACGGCATCACATGGAGTGCCAGAGGGCGCTAACTTCTTTCTGTGGCTCAAGTACATTTTGTACTTTAGCATCAGGTTCCTCATTGCGAACAGCAGCTTTATCAACGCTGGTGGTCGCGACCTGCTGCGACAGTCTGGTTTCAGAAATCTTGCTTGAGCATGCCAACATAGCAATTTCTCTTGCTCACACTCACCTACTTAACATAGGCAAGTCGCATGAGAGAAAAACCTCTGCTCTGTGGAGTTTTTTTCGGAACTCCGAGCGGAGCGTGGAGTGGGCAACACTGTGCGAACTCCGGTAGCAGAGCAGAATTCTTCACTCGCCCCTAATATATACTAAATGTAGCCCTGATGAGGTGGTGGTCCCTGTGGCTTTTAATAGCCCTAGGAGGGGCTGCCCCCTCCCACATTATTACACTCTGCACGCCGCAGGACCTGGCCCACCCAGGGGCAAAATTAAGAGGAAGCACAAAATCCGTTTAGCCATCTGTGGATTGTGCCCCAATTTTTTTTACAAGACTTCTTTGCCTTGGCTAGGTCCCGGGGGGACTCTAACACCAAGGTTAGGGGGTTAAGCTGTTCCTACCATGCCTATTGTTTATTTTTTTCACATTTTCCTTTGGGATTCTACTGAAGCTGAGTCCCAAAATGGCTGCCAACACTTCCTTGTTGAAGTGTTGTAGCCAATCAGAAATGAGCGCCAGGACTGTTGGAACTGCAGAGAATCAGCTAGAGTTATTTCAAGTAACATTAACTCGGGCCTAAGGAAACTATAACTTGCGTCACCCACCATGGACAGTTTTTTCTCAATAATTTAACTTCTCATGTGTCATTAATATTTTTATTGATATATATATATACACACAACCTAGTGGCAGTTGCCAATAGGTAGTTATAGTTAAGACCAAGTTTTTTGACTTGCCTATATCTTTGGCACCGGTTGACAGATCTTAACAAAATTTTCCCAAAAGATTTGACACTCACGTCAACTGCTGTTTGGAACGTTTTGGGGTGATCCGTCAAGCAGGTGCTGAATAATTCCACTAGTGATTTTGAACAGGTCTACAGTCCGAAACGTTGAATGAAACTACAACAAATTTGGCACAAAGTTAGCGCTTGGCCCAGAAAGCGCCCTTTTCAGGTTTTGCCTGCACAGTGCTTGCGCTGTACTTCCAAAGTCCTATTTTAGTTATGTTGGAAAATGGTTTATTGGTAAGGGCAGGTAAGTACCTAAACTTAGCAATAAGCCAGTATCCTCCACTTAGGTCCAGTTAGGTCTCAATAAATTAAACCCAGCTCAACCCTTGGTAGCTTGGCACCGAGCGACGAGGCTTAACTTAGGAGACAAATGTGTAAAGCATTTAAAAATCACAAAACAGTAATTCAATAAAACACAGGAACACAGTTTAAAAATCCAAAAAACATTTATAACAATAGGAAATCTTTTTAGCTTTACAATGACACCAAAACAAATAAAATCAGATAAAGGGAACTGGAGATATGAATTTTTAAAGAATTAATGCTCTTTAGCGGTTAGAAATGAATAGCGCCAATCTGGTTGCACCTCGACCTCAACTACAGCCTGCGGGAGGCCTCGGTCAAAAGTTTACCTTCCGACTTAGTTGTTTTCTTGAAGATTTTCTTCAGTGGGACCAAGTCGCCAGTCCAATCCGACCACCTGGAACTCTTCCTCAGATACGCGTTGCGGGAGCCCCCGGTGGAGATTTTATTTTTAGGTGAAAATCCTTCGACCAGGCCAAACCTGAATCTTGATCAGACGTCCCTGGAGCCCTCTTTGGATACACTGCCCGGGAGGCCCGGTCAACTTTCTGCATTCGGACTTAGTCACTTTTTCTGAGATTTTCTGCACCAGGATGAACCTGCAAGTCAGGCTGGGTCGCGGTTGCGGCAAGCCGGCTAAAGTTGCTGCAGCGGGTCGGTACCTTTATGGAGATTTTTTCCAAAAGTTCTCCAAACTTCTGGATCTTCGCCCAGATGTTCTTTTAAGGTTCTTTTGAGGTACACAGCTCACCCCAAGGTTCCAGAAGCTCTGAGATGCTCCTTGAGGGTGCGGACTACAATTCCCAGAATGCACCAGGCACAACCTCCAAATTGGCCACTGGAGACGGATCAGCTGGTCAGTTTCTTCAGGAGTTGGTGCAGGGGACTCTGGTTAGCAATTTTTCACCTTAGCAAACAGGGAGTCCCTTCTTGAACCAGTTGAAGCCAGGCAAAGTCCTTCTTGTGGTGAAGCCCAAGTGTGCAGCTGGTGCAGTCCTCCAGGGTGCAGTGTTCAGGTGCAGGTCAGGGGACCAGCAGGGCAGTCCTTCTTCTCCTGCAGTTCTTCCTTGTAGGGATCTGGTAGGGATCTGATGTGAGGGTGCAGGTCTGCCCGTTTTATCCTTTCTCCTGGGTGAAAAATCAGGGGAGTCATAGATCTCCAATCAGGTACATGGTCCTTCCCCCTCTGATGACCACTTCCTGGGAATTGTGGCATAAATCAATCCCAGGGAGCAACATTCCTCAAAAATCCATCATGGCTGAAACTGATTTTTTGAGGTTACATCTGGCTGAGCCTACCCACTGGTGTGGCTTAAAATCCTAAATGCACTCCTCTCCTGCCTTCTCCTAATCTAATCAGAGGGGCACCTAATTTTCTGGGATTGCAGGATGTGAGGGGGGTGCTGGGTTGCTCCAGATGTCCTTCCCTGCCTTTGAAGATTATTTTGGCAGCCCTCCCCTTTCGTGCTTCTCCATCTGCTGAGGGGAGTTCTCCTTCCCCAGGCACATTCCTTTGTGTTCAGCCCAGGCTACTTCACACCTCATCAAAGTAGTCCGGCCAGGCTGCTAGAGGCTGGCCAATCAGAGCAGAGCACTACAGGGCTGAAGTTTGCAACTTTTTAGGCAGAGTTTAAAACTCTTTACCGGAACAGGTTATATTAAATCCAACAATAGTACGTTTTGGGATGTATTTTAACGAATAATTTGATACTAAACTTGAGGTATCTGACACGTAACGGGACTTTATAAAATAAATCAAATTCTTCCTATTCTAGCCTATGGCGATCATTCACTACAATGAGGGAAAAGGGAATTTGGCTGTTTTACCTCATCAGTGCTTATAAAACTATTTATATAAGGACCCTGCTTATAGTTACATGGCACCCACCCTAGGGGCACATAGGGCACACCTTAGGGGTGACTTATATGTAAAAATAAGGTAGTTTAAGGCTTTGGAATTGCTTTTAATTCCAAAGTCGAATATGTATATAACTTTAATTTAAAAGCAGCCAGCATGGCAGGCCTGCCTTTAAAATGACCCTGGGCACCACAGCAGTGCACCTCTGGGTGCACTACCTATGCTGGGGTCCCTAAACCTACATGCCTACCATATACTAGAGTCTTATACGTAAGTTGACATATACAATTATAATTAGCCTAATTTGCATACTTATTTTATACAGAGTGCATGCCCTGGGACTGGTTATCAGTACCCAGGGCACCATCGGAGTCAGGAAAACACCAGCAAAAAGTGAAACATTGGGGCAAAAAGTTAGGGTGCCTCTGCAATCAGCCCTGTTTTCTAACAAGTAAATAAAAATCCTTAACGGTACTCAGAACTTGCCCCTACTTCACTCCTTCCTTCCTCACCTGCACTTCCCGTTTGTTCATTCATGTTGCTCCAACACCGCTTGAGTTTACCTGCTTTTTATTAGCTAGCAGGTCACTTCCTGATCTTCTGCTCTTCTGTCCTGCTTTTGCCGATGTGTGGCGCGTGCCCAAAGTACACCTTCGGTTTATGCTGATTGGTTACTTTTTAGTGTTTGTACTTGAAAAGATGAAGTGAACGCAAGTCAATGCACTTTGAAATGTGTGTAAACATGTTGACCATTTTTCAATGGACTATCAAGTGTAGATGTAAAGTGCAGAGGTAAAGCAACAGGCAATAGGGACAGTTTAGCACCATCAAAATCGCACCGTCAGAGTGGCAAGTGAACCATCCTAATTAAATTGTTGCTCTCATTTTTATCCAATGTATTGAAGATACAAAGGCCCATATTTATACTTTTTATGAGCCACCTTTGCGTCATATTTTGACACAAAAGAGGCGCAAACTTACAAAATACAATTATATTTTGTGAGTTTGTGCCGCTTTTGCATCCAAAAATGAAAGCAAATGCGGCGCAAACAAAAAGTATAAATATGGGCCAACGTTTGTACCATTTGAGCAGGGCACCCTCTTTCAAGACAAAAATGTTGTTTCACAAAATTCCAGAAAGAGTTATGTATCTCAAAGCATGTTATAGGTAGGGTTGTGAGAAGCCAAGAATTTTAACCGCTTGTAAGATTGAACTGTGTTGCAAAAAATGTTATGCCAATCTGTTAAAGGTTTATTGAGGGTAAAACAAAATTGCTACAAATGATGTGAGTGCTGCAGGGAAAGCCCCCTGCTGCTGTTCAGATAAGGGACCAGCACTTCATACCTTACTTTAGATGTACTGCTCTAGTCCTCTGTGCTGGAAGTCCTCCAAGGGATCCATGGGACTAGGGAAAACTACTGGAAAGCTCTCAATGTCCACTGGGTCAAGAAACAGTAGAGTGCGGCACAATGTTGCAATGTGACATTTTCTGCATAGTTTCCCAATGTTTTGTGTCATTTTTATGAACTGATGTTTGGTTACATTATGATTCCAGCACTAAGACAACTGCTAAGTCAATCTCATAAGCTATATGCTCTCCCCGATTTACATATATAGGGTGAAAATGGCCAC
This sequence comes from Pleurodeles waltl, assembly GCF_031143425.1. Classification (NCBI taxonomy): domain Eukaryota; kingdom Metazoa; phylum Chordata; class Amphibia; order Caudata; family Salamandridae; genus Pleurodeles; species Pleurodeles waltl. The sequence continues at coordinate 511,160,836 of NC_090436.1, forward strand.
AACTTTTAGGGTTATTTACTTTCCCACTAAGGCCAAGGTAGGTTGATGTAGAAGGAGCTTCAGGGTCATGGAAGTATAATGTCACATGAAGGCAACCGTGTACACATTTACACAACTTATGTGTACTAAAAGGTATGCCTCCAGGTTCACCACTGTGCCTTAACTTGAGTGATGTATTAAGTAGTACAGGGCACCCCTCACATATTTATAGCCCATCTTCTCATACGTAATCTTAAGAACAATTGTGGCTGGTACCATGCAGGAGCAATGGGGTGGGCACGCACTCACATACTTATTTCTACCTACCCACCATCACACACACTCAAACCTATCCATTCACAAGCACAAACACAGACTCATACTCACACCCGTTCATCACAAACACAGATGCACTAATATACTCTCACTCCTTCATTCAAAAGCAGACATGCAGGCACATACTCACACCCATCCATTCAGAAGCACCCGTCTGCATACACACTCACATCTATCCATTCACAAGCACATACAAACACACACCTACCCTTGCATTCACAGCAAACCCACAAAAGAGCTCATATATTCATACATAATAATATGCACAGACCCAAACATTCAATAAAGCACTTTTGATCAATGATGGTGATGGCAGGAGCAGTGGGTGGTGTCTTGTTGGAGGACTGCTGCTAAAGCTGTAGCTCGGGTTATGGTGGACAGCTCTGAGGTAGGATTAGAGACTGAGACATCAGATACTAAGACAGCATTTGAAGAAGAGGACAATGGAACAGAATCTGGGAGTGATTTCTTTTAGTAGGCGAAGTCCCATCTGACCTCATTTCTCTCCAGTGATTCTGAAGGAGATGATGAGGACAGTTGTGCTGTCTCTTTGCAAGCACAGTCTGTGCAGTGGGACTGCAGTGGGGTAGCCCAACCCAGAGAGCAGGTGCATGTGGTGCAAGCACAGACAGTATGCTCTCTTGGCAGCACCCCATTTTAGTTCAGCCCGAAATTCCACCTTTTACTGGTGACACTGGATGTAAAGTCGATACAGCCAACTTTTTGCAAGTTGACTAGGTCCATCTCTTTTTGGATGTTGACTTCCTTCAGCAAATTGTGCAGCAGACAAATTTGTGTGTAGAACAATATCTGAGGGAGATTCTAGTGCGCACAAATAGACTCCCACTTTGCTGGTGGAGTTGAAGATAATTTTGGGCCATACTCTCAAAAATGGCATTAGTGCAGAAACCCATCTTGCAGTCCTACTGGATGACTTGAACAGTTGTGGTAATCCCCATCTTCGCACATGGCCGCGACAGGAAAGGGCCCAAATTGTACATTGGAGACATCAAAATTATCTATCACAAAACACCCAGGTTTTGTAAGGTGGGCACCTGAATTTTGGGTCCTAGGTTTGGCAGCCATATAGGGAAACCTACCAAACCCAGACATTCCTAAAAACTAGACATCCAGGGGAGTCCACAGAGGTGTGACTTGTGTGGATTTTCAAAAGTGTTCTTACCAAGAATACCCTGGTGAAGTAAAACATTGAATAAAAACTCCTTACATTTCTGTCACGCAAACTACAGAAATATGCAGTGATCCACAAAATTCCTACTACCTAGCATTTCCCCACTTGTCTCGATAAAAACACTACCCCACTTGTGTGCCTGTGCCTAGTGCCTGCATCAAGAATTGATCACCCCAGGGTCATCAGTAGCCCTCATGTAAGAACTACCATTGACCATTGTGTGATCCAGTCCTGTCACGGGCACTAAGCTAAGTCAAACCAGAGGACTAGCGTTTTTATTGTGACAAGTTGGGGAACACTGGGTGGTAAGCAGTTTGTGGATCCCTGCATATTCCTGTAGTTTACGTCACAGAAATGCAAAGAAAAATAGTGCTTTTATTCAACATTTTAGGTTTTCAGGGCATTCTGAGGAAATACATTTGGGGAATCTTCACAAACCATACCTCCCTGGACTCCCCTTGATGTCTACTTTTCAGAAATGTCTGGGTTTGATAGGTTTTCCTAAATTGTTCCCGATCCCAGGACTAATTAGTACACTTACCATAGATATCATTATCGCCACAACACATTTTGGGACCTTGCCTGTTGCAGGCACTTGGCCTACCCACACAAGTGAGGTACCATTTTTATTGGGAGACTTGGGGGGAATGAGGTTTGTGGCTCCCCTCAGATTCCAGAACTTTGCATCGCTGAAATGTGAGGAAAATGTGTTTTTTATACAAATTCTGAGGTTTCCAGAGGATTCTGGGTGACAGAATCTGGTGAAAGCCCCACAAGTCACCCCATTGCGGATTTCCCTAGGTGTCTAGTTTTAAAAAATGTAGAGGTTTGCTAGGTTTCCTTAGATGGCGGCTGAGCTAGAGGTCAAAATCTACAGCTAGGCACTGTGCAAAAACTAGTCTGTTTTCTTTGGAAAAATATGATGGTTCCATGTTCTGTTTTGGGGCATTTCCTGTCACAGGAACTAGACCTAGCCACATAATTGAGTTACCACTTTTATTGGGAAACTTGGGAATGCTGGGTGGAAGGAAGTTTGTGGCTCCCCTAAGATTCCAGAAGTTTCCATCACCGAAATGTGAGGAAAAGGTGTTATAGTTCCAACTTTTGAGGCTTGCAAATATAGCTGGGTGTCAGAATATGGTAAAAGTCCCAAAAGCCATCCCATCCTTGATTCCCCTAAGTGTCTGTGTGGGTTTAGTAGGTTTCCCTAAGTGGAGGCTGACTTACAGGCCAAAATCCACAGCAAGGCGTTTTGCAAAAAATGCACAAGTTTTCAGTGTAAAAATGTGATGTTTCCACGTTACGTTTTGGGGAATTTCCTGTCACAAGCACGAGGCCTACCCACACAAGTGAGGTACCATTTTTATCGGGAGATTTGGAGGAACACAAAATAGAAGAACAGGTCTTATTGCCATTTGTCTTTCTCTACATGTGTGCCTTTCAAACATAATTCAGAGATGTGCAAATAACTACTGCTCCTAAACTCCATATTTTGTGCCCATTTTGGAAATACATAGATTTACTTGATACCTGTTTTTCACTCTTTATATTTTACTAAACAAATTGCTTTATACCTGGTATACAATGCAAACCCATTACAAGGTGCAGTGCATTTATTGGCTTTGGGTACCTTGGGTTCTTGGTGAACCTACAAGCCCTATATAATCCCACAACCAGAAGGGTCCAACAGACATAACGGTATATTGCTTTAAAAAATCTGCCATAGGTGGAAAAGGTTACATAAGAAAACGTAGACAGAAATGGCTGTTTTTTTCAACTCAATTTCAATATTTGTTTTATTTCATCTGTTACTTTCTATAGGAAAACCTTGAAGGATCTACACAAATAACCCCTGGCTGAATTCAGACTTTTATCTATTTTTTGGAAATGTGTATCTGTCTGGAATCCACCGTTGGTTTCATACCCATTTCTGTCACTAACTGGAAGGGGGTTGAAAACACAAAAATAGTAAAAATGGAGTATGCCAAACCTGTGTTGAGAAATGTAGTTTTCTGATTCAAGTCTGCCTGTTCCTGAAAGCTGGGAAGATGGTGATTTTAGCACCACAAACCCTTTGTTGATCCCATTTGCATGGAAACCTTTGTCCGCAGCACTTTTTCCCATTTTTACCCAAAAAAACCAAAGTTTGCTATATTTTGGCCTAATTTCTCGATCTCCTCCAGATGAACCCCCATACTCTTTAAGCCTTTAGAATCCCCAAGATGTTGGGAAAAGATGATGCAAGTTTGGCATAGGTAGCTTTTGCGGACAAAAATGTATGGGGGCCTAAGCTGAAACTACCCCAAAAAAAAACAAAAAGGGGTCAGCACTGGTGGGGGCAGCAGCTAAGGGGTTAAACAGTGGGGGAGGAACCCAGAACTACACAACATGTCATTGTAAATAAGCAACTCTGTGCATTACACTCACTACAATTATTTAATCAATTGTTTTACCTACACTTACTCAACTACTCCAAAGAAATATGTACTAAAAATAATTCCTTTGTTATTAAAATTACAATACTACTAATATATACAAAGAACACTAGGCTATGGGGAGCCTTATAAAGACCTCACCCCGAGTAGGGTGTATGATGTCATAAATACCGATAATACATCAACTACGACTACACAATTTCACTTTTCCAATTGTAATCCTCCTTGGAACTTGGTAGCTGATAATGCAATGATTGCTGCAATCTGATGTTGCTGTCATTACATTGTGCCCATCCATTTTTTATTTTTCAATACAGATTGTAGTGTCCAGATGTAACATTAAGGCCCTCATTATGACATTGGCGGTAAGTCACACTTACCGCCATGCTGACTGCCGCCAACATACTGCCGCCGCAGCAGATTAACGCTACCCATATTATGACACACACATAGCAATCTGTCACTATAGAGCCACACACACAATTCCACCAGCCCAAAGGTCAGTGATAAATTGGCGGTAGCAAAACCCACACCGTTACGCCAACAGAACTACGCCCACAGCATTCTGACCCACGAATCACCGTGGTGGACATTCAATGGCGCTAAACAATTGGCAGTACATACCGCTGCGCTCAAAATACACACACACATACAAAACAACACAACATTGGACAATTCAAACTACACACACCTGGCACATATACACACACCACACCCACACCACTATAAAACACACACCCACAGTACCCACAACCCTTTACCAATACAAACAAATGCCACAAGAGAGAAAGCAAGACCACAGACAAGACCACAGCTACACACCACCATCACCTATACACCATCCACGCACCTTACATCACATACCCTAACACATCACCCCACACACCCTCAACCACACCACTCACACTACACCCATGGCACCACAACAACACCCCAAGTTCTCAGAGGAGAAGCTAAGGGTCATGGTGGAGGAAAGCATCCGTGTAGAGCCACAGCTATTCGGATCACAGGTGCAGCAGACATCCATTGCAAGGAAGATGGAGCTTTGGCGCAGAATCGTGGACAGGGTCAACACCGTGGGACAGCACCCCAGAACAAGGGACGACATCAGGAAGAGGTAGAACGACCTACGGGCGAATGTGCATTCCCTGGCATCAAGACACCAAATAGCTGTACAGAGGACTGGCGGTGGACCCCTACCTCCTCCCCCACAACTAACAACATGGGAGGAGCAAGTCTTGGCAACTATATATCCTGAGGGCCTGGCAGGAGTAGGAGGAGGACTGGACTCTGGTAAGTCAACTCTTTACTAATATCACTCCCCCTACCTGCATGCCATCACAAACCCCCACCCTCTCTCCCATCACTCCACCACCTCACACTCACCCCACCATCACAACCCACCCCTCCCAATACCAAGCCCTGCATGTAACACCAATGCACGGACCCCCATCACAGACCTGCATGGACACCCATCACTAAAGAATGCACACTAGAGAGAATCACCTAGATCACCAAATAACTACTCACACAAGGCAAAGCTGCCAGGGCAACAACAACCGATTCATTCCTATGATGCGTAAATATGCACAAAGCACATACATTTCTAAGCTTTGAAAAATCAAAACATGAGAAGTGCTTACAATATATAGATGATCTTGTTCTTCAATTTTTTATAAAAATCAGGAATATTTTTTGTAAACTGTTCTCAAGTTGTTCGTTCAAGTGTGTGTCCACATTTATTGATACTGTACACCAATTGCTTAAGATAAGCCTAACTGCTTGCCCACGATACCACAAAAACAGAGCATTAAGTTGTTTGCTTGTTATTTCTGGATACCAAAGTGGAGTTCTTTTGTGCAGTACATAGAGAGCCAGCCTTCTACATTTGGTACATCAGTGTTAGGATACAAGACTTTGGATTTGCTGGTATCACTTTGTCACTAAGTGATCACATGAATAACTCTTAAAATTATCTGTAGTTGTATTTTACAATTGGACTATTTTTCTAAAATCTAGACTTAATTGCTAAGGCCCTTTGTAGGCCCTAAAACAGAAATTAGAAACTAAAAGTCTTTACTATGGTTAGGCCATAGAAAATGTTTCCAAATCATTTTTAAAAGTTTGCAAATGTTTTTCCAAAAGTTAAGAAGCTCCCAACGCTAGTGAGAAAAACGTCTGATACAGATAACCAGACTAAGGAGCTTGACCTGACCCCTTGGCTGGAATTGAAATACCCCAAGCTAAACACTCTCAGCAAAGGTTATCAAATTCACACTGGTGCCGATACTATCACTGAAAAGCTTAGGTACCTTGTGACAGAATATGAGAATGCACACCAAGTAGAGGAGGGGTAACCCTCAGAAACTGAAAATTAGGAAAACTCCAATGAAGCTGAGGATGATGAGGTAGGATCCTGCATCTCAGAAGTAGGAGCCCCCTCAGAAGAGGATTTGGCTCTAGGAAGGTTAACGAAAAGACTGGCTTTAGAAGCCCAGCTTTTGTAGATAGAAGTTCAAAGAAGAGAGTTGGGCTTGGGGCACAACTATGGCGGCAGCATTCATATAACTAGGGATAAGGAGAAGTCTTTTAGCCTGAAACTCCTCAAAGGAGTTGTCCCACCTTATACAGAGGGTAACGATATCACCAAGTGGTTTTCTGCCTATGAGATAGCCTGTATAGACAGGGATATAGATAGAAGGCATTAGAGCTCACTGTTGTGGGAACTGTTATCAGGAGAATGCAGGGATAGACTCCTGACATTGAATAAGGCTGATGGCAGGTCCTATGACCTCATGAAGGCTACCTTGATTGAGGGCTTTGCACTTACAACTGAAGAATACATCATTAAGTTCAGGGAGACTCGAAAACCCCATAGTGATTCTGGGTATCTGGGTAGAATTTGTGGACTATTCAGTAAAAATGCTGGCTGGCTGATTAGACAGTAACAAGCTTTTGATCGGCTTTATAATTTATTTATGAAAGAGCATCTTTTGAGTAATTGTTACAACATCACTTCCTGGCACACCTAGGTCTACTTTCTCCTCTAGAGTTCGGGAAGAAAGCAGACCACTAGGGCAAGACAAGGGTGACCAAATCAACCACTGGTGGGTGAGACCAAAAGAAAGAGCTCCCCCAAGGGAAAGATGGAAACCAAAATAAAAGCAAAGAATCTTCATCAGGCCCCTAAAACCCTTTTCAGGAGGGTGGGCCCGAGACTCCTCACAGCCTAAGTATGTGTACAAAGGTAGGAACTTTGATCCCAATAAGGATTGGTGCCATGATTGCAAAAATAGAGGGCACCAAACTAGAGACTTTAGGTTGAAAAACAAGAAAAATGCCAGTAGTCCACCTGAAGTAAATGTAGTTTCCAATCTACAGATGGGATCATAGTTGTAGCCTGACCATGTCAGTGAACCCACAGAGGCAACATTAGTCACTGAGAGAGGGGTATATCTAACCTGTGCTGCCTGGCTGACTAACAAGCAAAAATCCAGTCATCACCCTTTGATTAATGGGTCTAAGGTAGAAGCTTTGAGGGACACATCATGGTGACTCAGCACCTCGTCCACTCAGATTAGTACCTGATAGAGAAAACCTATCCAGTCACCAGTTCTGACAATGTCACAAAGATCCATCCCATGGCAATGGTATATTTTGACTGAGGGGAGTAGTTGGAGAAAAAGAAGTGACTGTGTCCCCATATACCCCTGTAAACTGGCTGCTTGGAAATGATTTGGAGCGATCTCTCTGGGCTGAAGTTGACCTGAGTACTCATGCAGCAATGCTTGGGTTCCCAGGATGGGGATTATCAAAACAAGGGCACTGAGCAAATTTCAGAGTCAACAAGAGGTATTGGATCCTGGAAGAACTGAGCAACCTCCAAGAGTAAAGGCAAGAAGACTGGTGGACCAGCTTCTGAATAGACTGCAAGTTAGAACCCCTCTTCCCAGGAAGGGGACTTGTTAACCCCAGAGGGAACTGAGCCTCCAGACCATGGGCCTTACCACTCAGAGGTTTTAGGACGAGAGAGACCCTTTAGGGAGGATCTGTGCAGGGACAAAAAACTGCCCAACACTTGAAAGACTTAGGAAGCCAGCTGCACAGTAGGAAAAGTGTCGTGTCAGTGGTACTCACAGGGTTTGTTGGGAGGATGGACTCCTGTTCACTGAGGCCAGACACCTCACCTCAAGGATGGTGGTAGTGTATCCAGCATGACAGAGAGTTTCTTCTCTCACTAGCCAATGACATTCCCCTAGCTGGGCACCTGGGAAAAAACAAAACCTGGAGAAGGCTAGTTAATCACATTTACTGGCCTGGAATGTCTCAGAAGGTGAAAGAATTTTGTCAGTCCTGTGTCACCTGCCAAGCCAGTGGCAATAAAGAAGGCCACCTGAAGCCCCCCTTAATCCCACTACCTGTGGTTGGGGTGTCCTTTAAAAGGGGAGGGGTGGCCAATGTGGGTCCCCTTGACCTCAAACAGCTTCAGGAATTAGATACATTTTAGTGTTAGTGGATCCTGACACTGGACACCCTGAAGCCGTTCCTCTTGGAACCATCACTTCCCCTGCAATGGCCACAACCCCCCAGGGTTCTTTTTACCAGGGTCGGCTTCCCTAAAAAAGTAGTATCAGACATGGGTTCAAATTTCATGTCTGCTTACTTAACACACTTGTGGCAAAAATGTGGAGTGATGAATAAGTTCACTATCCTATACCATCCACAGACCAATTGACTGGTTGAAAGATTTAACCAGAAATTGAAAGGCAAGATTGGAGAAGTCCCTGAAAAACTCAGAAGGAGATGGGATGTCTTACTTCCATGGCTGCTTTTTGCCTACAGGGAAGTGAGTAGGGTTTTCCCCCTTTGAACTTTTGTTTGGGCATCCTCTTAGGGGTCCATTGAGTCTTGTGAGGGAAGGCTGGGGCAGGTCTCTCAAACAGCCTAAGCAAGACACCGTGGACTATGTACTTGGCCTTCTTTCCAGGATGGCTGAGTATATGGAGAAAGGAAGCAGAACCACTAAGGCCATTTAGTAGCTCCAGAAGCACTGGGATGAACAAAAAACCTAATTAAAGGAGTTCCAACCAGGTCACAACGTTTGGGTGCTGGAGCCTGTGGCTCCTAGGGGTCTCCAAGACAATTGGTCTGGGCCCTATGTCATACTTGAAAGAAAAAGGGAGGTCACTTACCTGGTTGACCTTGGTAGTTGAAAAAATCCCAAAATGTCCATGCTCATGGCTACAGACGAGGGACAGAAGGAATAGAGTTAACCTCTCCCTGATCTCCTCTCCAGCAACTCACAAGATGGTTCTGTGGATGGAGTGGTCTTGTCAGACACCCTCACAGGACAACAGCAAGCTTATTGCAGGCAAGTCCTCTGGTAGGACTAACTGGTGTACCCATGATGTGGAAACGTGTGAACGCTTGCCTATCAAAAACAAAATGTATAGGCAGTCAGACCATGTCAGAAGAATCTTCCAAGTTGAAGTCAACAAGAGACTGGATTTGGGTGTCATTGAACCCTCTGGGAGCCCCGGGGTAGCCCAGTAGTTTTAGTCCCCAAGCCTCACTCCAAGGTGAGAAAAGGGAAATGAGGTTCTGTGTGTACTACACGGGGCATCAACTCAGTAACAAAAACAGATACATACACAATTCCAAGAGCAGATGAGCTCATAGACAAATTAGCGGCAGCCAAATACCTGAGTACCTTTGATCTTGCATCTGGATACTGGCAGATTGCCTTGACCCCTGAAGCAACAGGGAGATCAGCATTCTCCAACCCAAGTGGATGCTATCAGTTCACTGTCATGCCCTTTGAATTAGAGAACGGCCCTGCCACCTTCCAGAGGTTGGTGAACCAAGTCCTGGCTAGGTTGGAATCCTTTAGTGCAACTTTTCTAGATGAGATTGCTGTCTGCAGCTGCACCTGCCAGGATTACCTGATCCACCTTGGAAAGGTCCTTGAGGCCCTGCAAAAGGCAGGCCCCACTATCAAGGCCATTAAGAGTCAAATGGGCAGAGAAAGGTTGTGTACTTGGGCCACCTGGTAGCTGGAGGCCACGTTCAGCTATTACATCCCAAGATCCAGACAATTCTGGCTTGGGAAGCTCAAATCACCCAGACTCAAATCAGGGCATTTCTTGACTTGACCCGATGCTATCTGAAGTTTGCGAAGGATTATGGCACCATAGTGGCCCCCTCACAGAACTTACCTCTACGAAAATGCTCAAAAAGATCAACTGGACAGTGAGTTGTCAAAGGGCATTTGACAGTGATGCAATGGGCTTTTCCCCAGTCCTGAAAGCTCCAGATTACTTCAGGTAGTTTATTGTCTAAACAGAGACCTCAGAACTTGGGATGGGAGCAGTCCTAGTCCAGACAAATGATGAGGGACAGGACAAGCCTGTTGCTTTTACAAGCAGAAGACTACTCCCTAGGGAACACAAATGGGGTACCATAGAGAGAAAAGCCTTTGTTGTGGTCTGGGTTTTGAAGAAGCTGAGGCCATACTTGTTTGGCTCTCAATTCATCAATCAGACAGAGCACAGGCCTTTCAGGTTGCTTCAACTGATAAAAGGTGAAAACCCCAGACTGCTTAGGTGGCCTGTATCTCTGCAGGGAATGGACTTTAAAGTGGATCAAAGACCAGGGACTACTTCTGCCAATGCATATGGCCTTTCTAGGTTCTTCCACTTAGGGGATGAAGACTCCACAGGGGAATGGTAGTTTCCTCCCCTTTCATTTGTGGGGGGGTGAGAAAGAGCCTCTTTTGACATTGTAGCCCCCACTTTGTGCCTGGCAAATAATGTGGTTTCAAACTGTAAATGCCCTGGGCTGCTGCTAAAGAAGTTCCAAGGGCCAGATTTCTTTCCCCAAAACTGTACTATGTTCAGCACTTCTGTCACCCTTGTAAGTCCCTAGTATATGGTAACCCTGGTACCTAGGGCATGGGTAGTGAAGAGGGCCTCCGGAGCTGCAGCACCAGTTGTTCTACTCTGAGAGGCTCTACTCCAGCCTCATGCAGACTGGCATTGCAAGGGCATGACAAGGTGTATTTAAATGTTGCAAACTCAACATGGCTCTTACCAAGAGTGCCATACCCACTAACACTGTATGCAATATAGGTAAGTCACTCTTCTGTCAGGCATTACAGCACAAAGGCAGGGTACACTATAATGCGTGTGAGGGCATATGTGTGCAGGAGTAAATATGCCCCTACTGTATCTTTGCAAAACCTCAGGACATAGTTAGTGCCCAGGGAAGCCATAGCAAATACATAGGCTGGACACTGGTCATTGTGCATTCCTCAGCTACATGATGGCCTCTCTGAATACTGGGTTGTTTGGTATCCAACAACTCAGAATAATAACCCCACATTGATGCCAGTGTTGAATTTATTGTAAAATGTACCCAGAGGGCACCTTAGAGTCACTCCTCCTGGCATGGTTGCTGATTGGTCTAAGCCAGCCTGCCACCACTTCAGGAAGGTCTGGCTGTGGCTGCTATCCACTTTGCTCTGTTTCCTGAAAAGATTGCCCACTACTTTATCAAAATAGACAAATCCAATTCAACATCTCTGCTCGTCAGCGTCGCCATGATTGCAGTGGCTGCTTTACTGACAGCATTGTCTTGGGCTCGGGTTGTGGTGGTGCTCTTGATGGTGGAGTGCTGCTCCCAGATTCCTCTCTAGAGCCCAGTGTGGCAGGTACACAGCTCTTGAAAAAGGTTGCAGTTGACGCCCCACTGGCGGAAAGCTGCTTCTTCTCACTGGCCACTTTCTTGGGAGCAACTTTCTTTGGGGCCATATAAGCTCTAGGTTGGCAGTGGCACTAACATGCACAAGCGAAAGAGTTTGGTGCCTGTGGAGCAAAATGATTGTAAGGCCTTCTCTTTGGCAGTACTGCAGGTGATGTGGGATCTCTTCTCTTGTGCACCTAAAAATGGCCAAACATGAAAAACATGTAGTTAGTGAGACGTGGCATTATTGCAGGTTGAAAATAGTGCATATAAATGTAATGTTAGTGCAGTTAGTTACTTATGTAATATACCTATTTAATCAAACATTGTAAAGACAAACCACACCACCACACCATAAAAACTATTGCATTTCAAATCATAGAGCACAAAAGGCAGATCTAGCGCTTTGCTTTATCTACATTTGGTTTAAAGGAGACACTTGGGGTAGTCAGAGAGAGGTGCATGGCTAAATTGAATAATCCTTTAAATAGCCTATGGCTGCATGGTGGTCCAGGGAAATGGAATAATCATTAACAAAATGAATTATGCTGTTGCTTTGTCTGCTGTGCTCTGCTGCCAGGGTGTCCTGGAGGAAATGGAATTACACCCGAGAAACTGAATGCTGTAGTGCAGCTGTGCGCCTTCGGTGGATGGATGGAGGAATGGAATGGATTGGATGGATGTGGATGGATAGAGCATGGCAAAATGCAGATTTAAATAAAAATAAAAATAAACAATTATAAAAAATAAAAAATAAATATAAAAATTAAAATAAAGAAGAAATTCAAACATTAAAATTACAAATAAAAATAAAAATAAAAACAAATAAGGAAATCAAAAAATAAAAATAAAATATAAAAATGTAATTAAAAATATTTTTTTTTTAATGAAACAAAAAAATATGTCACAAACTAAAGTTACAAAAATAGAAAAATTAAATAGAAAAAAAATAAAAAACGTAAAAAACAAATGATCCATAGTTACAATGTTTGTATGTAAGCCTATGTGGATGACACACTGGCTGCATGCACAAAATGGCTGCCAACCAGCCACATAGTCAAACAACAAGGTACAATCATAAGGAGCAAAGAGGAGGTATGGAGAACAAAGAACGCATGCAAGTATGGCAAGAGAAACTGGCTGGATGGACACAATGGACTGCCAGCCAGCCACATGGTCAGACAAAAACCACAAAGAGCAAGGAGGCATGGCAAACAAAGAACACATACAAGCCTATGGCAAAAGATGGGGCACTGGCTGCATGCACAACATCTCTGCCAGCCACATGATTAAACAACAAGGTACAAGGAGTAGGTGTGTAGAGCAAAGAATACCTGCAAGACTATGGCAAAGGAAGAGACACTGTCTGCATGCACAAAATGGCTGCCAGCCACATGGTCAAACAACATCAAGGAGCAATGAGAACAACGAAGAACACATGCAAGCCTATGGCAAAGGGACACTGGCTGCATGTACAAAATGGAACCCAGTTACATGGTCAAACAATATTGTGCTATACCATCAAATATTATTACCCCACAATATATACACTTTTTGCGGAACAGAAATGAAATGCAGACACTGGCCAACATTTTAAATGTAATCCAGTGCCACCCTGCCCTAAATGAAGTTTTAAAAACATATTCCACTGAAACATTCTTTCATGCACTTATGAATACTAGTTCTGGGCTGACCGGCAAAATGGGCCTTTGGAAATCTAGGCCATATACTAAAACAATGTTGCAAATATAGCAAACATGTAGAAAAGGTATTGAGCTGCGTAACAATTTTCCTTTACAAAAGGTGAAAAATCAGTGAACTCCAAAATTAATATAACACTATACAATTTTAAAATCAAATGTCAAATTAAAGTAAAAAGAAATACTGCTGCATGCCCAAGCAAACAAACACAACTACCTTATAGAATGTTTTTTTAATTTACTTGTATGATTCAACAAAAACAAAGTCCTTATCCAAAGGCATAACTAGGAGACAAAGAGAGTGATCTTTCCACCATGAAATCCAAGTGAAAAGCAATCAGGAGGTGAGCAAAGCACAGGGAGGAGCCTGCTTGACAGGAACAGGAAGTTGGGGAGTCTGACACACTTCCTTCTTTGTAGGAAACAAAATGCTTCCCAATCTGAAAAACAAATTGTAGGGTCCATTGGAGAAGAAAATCTAGTCAGAATCTCTCTTTGACTAGATTTAGTGGCTCTGGAGTCAAAAATCTACTTCAGAAGTGAGTTCACAGTCATGAGTGGTCCTGTTTTGACCGCCGGAGCAGCTGCAAGCAAAGCAATAGAATGCAAAGTCTTTCACGTGCTGGTTAGTAGCCCAGGAGTATTGTGCCACTCAAGAGAGAGTGCCAAAGCCCAATCTTGCGATTGCAAACAAACTCCATTCTGCACAGAGAAGCACAAAGTACCTGAATTCCACATCTCTGCCAGTGGAGTGGAGCTCTACACCCAGGCCTAGAACAAAAAAGACCCCAGACACGAGAACAGAAGTCCTGCTGAAAAAAGAAAAAGGCACCAAACTCTGCCTACTTTTCCTATTACTTAAGAATCACCGCTGAGGTGTCGCCTGGAAATCTGAAGGACTCTAAAAACTCCCAGAGCACCTACAGCCTTCTTTTTTTTTTTTTTTAAGATGTTTTTTATTGAGTCAAAAACAAGAACATTAACTTAACATTGCCAGGACAGAGATATGCAGTTGTGAATATATATGCATAAGGAATATTGTACTTATAAACGCATATTAAACATGTACATGAATTAGGCATATACAGCATTATAGTATCAAAGACTCCAAGTTTGAATAAAGAAAGAAGAAAGAGAGAGGGAGAAGGAGAAGAGCTATAGGGATAGAAAGGTAATCAAGTTATAGCCATGTGGAGAGAGAGGTAATAGACATTAGTTACAGCGAATGTAAGATGAAATAAGTATATATAAGAGGAAAAACAGGACATATATTGACATTTTTTTAAAAGGAGGAGAAAAATCCATTTCCTTCGCAGTGCGTGAGAGATAGTTACTTAATGGCAACCATAGCTGATGACGTTTGAAGAAAGTTCCTGTTGAATCAAGCTTGTAGCTGTCAAGTCTATGATGATAACATACAGAATTCCACCACTGTCTGAGAGTAATGTTCTATGAAGATTTCCAGTTAGAAGTAATAATAGAGATTGCAATAGAAAGCAAAAGGTCCACCAATTTTCCAAGAGGCCTGAATGAACTCCAGATATTGTGTATGCCACCCAAAAACAGTAATTCATATGACATTGGTAAGGAGATCTATTGCTGAAATGTGAGACCATATTGAGGACCAAAAAGTAAATAGGGATGGACAGGAAAAAAACATGTGAAAGTCAGTACCCTGCTGAGTGTGGCAGCGCCAACAATTGCCATTTTGTGCAAGTTTGAGTTTGTAAAGGCGTACAGGAGTGTAGAAAAGTCTATTATAAAAAAAATATAGGGTCTGTGTGAGGCTTGCAGTGCGTGCAGTGGAATGTATCTTATACCATATTCTATCCCATAAAGAAGTTGGCCAAACAACACCAAGATCTGATTCCCACAATGTCTCAATAGGTGATGTGAGTCTAGGTGAAATAGACGTTCTTAAAAGTTTATAAATTCCAGCTGCCCTAGGATAATTAGAAGTTACAATCAGTGTGGAGATGATGCAAGAGAAGAATGATTATGATGTATAAGTTTATTGAGGGCCTCTTGAACTAGAGTAGAAAGAATGATATATTGGGATTTCATGCGAATAGGGGGATTATAAATTGCTGAGAGAGTAGTAAAAGGGATGATAGAGTCTTTATGATATAATTGTGAAATGAGAAGAATACCTTTAGTCATCCAAACCTTCCAACACAAGGTTTTACCTTGCTTCCTAAGCGAACTATTGTGCCAAATAGGACTGTTAAAGAATTGATTAATGGGGATAAGATGCAAAATAAAAAAATGTTTCAGTAATTTGACTGAATGGGAGACAGTGCTGGCAACCAGAATTTTGGGGGGTTAGACATAAATATAATGTGTTTATGGGAAAAGGGAGAAATAAATGTTTCTTCCAAAGAGAACCATAGCTTTTGAGGGGCATCATTGAGTGTAGATAAATAGGGATGTATTTGCTTAATGCCAAAAGATTTGTGATAAGTTATAAAGTCAGGGAAATTAACTCCACCTTATACTTTAGGAAGATTAAATTTCGAGAGAGAGATTCGGGATTGTTTACCGTTCCACAGGAACTTGGATAGAATTTTATCAATTGAACTAAAAAATAGTTTAGGTATCTTAATAGGAAGCATCATAAGGAAGAAGTTAATGATAGGGGGAAGCATCATCTTAATGGTGTCCAAGCGGCCCCACCACGTGAGATATAACGGAGACCATTTCTGTGTGAGATCTACAAGCTTTGCAGATAAGATGTCTACATTTGTCCTTAATGTATCCTTGAGAGTAGTGCAGTACCATACCCCCAGGCATTTAATCTTAGAAGAATTCCAAGATAATCCTGCATCAAGGAATACAGAGCCAGTGCAATGAGCATTAAGTGGTAAGACCACTGTTTTGTCTCTATTAAGTTTATAGCCAGATACATCAGAATATACGTTGAGCTCATGCAGGAATGCAGGAAGAGAAGTGTCAGGGTGAGACATGAACAAAAGAATATCATCAGCATATGCCATAAATTTGATGCGTGCATTATTAATTTGAAACTCCGTAAATTGTTCAGACATTTTTAATTGGTATAGAAAAGGTTTGAGAGCCAAAATAAATAGTAAAGGAGATAATGGGCATCCCTGACGAGTACCCCTTTTAAGAGGGAAAGAAGGAGATCGGATACCGTTTTTTATAACCGAGGAACATGGTGAGGAATAAAGAATGGATTTAAATGTCGGAATGTAGTACATAGTCCATGCCATTCCAATGCTTTCGACAAGAAACCCCAGTAGACCCTATCAAAGGCCTTTTCCGCATCCAATGATAAAGCTGCCAGAGGAATCTTAAGTTTAGATGCCTTGTTAATAATATTTTAAAAAGTACGGGAATTATCTGCTACATTTCTATTAGGGATAAAACCAGATTGATGAGGATCAATAAGGTCAGGCATATATGGGAGTAAACGGAGAGCTAAAACTTTGGCATAGAGTTTACAATCAGTATCAATTAAAGATATGGGTCTATAATTTTTACAGTCAGTCGCATCCCGATCTTTTTTGGGAATAAGACAAATCATGGCCTCCGTAAATGAGCCAGATGCAGAACCTGCCATTATAAAGTGATTAAGTAATTGAAAGAGTTTGGGGAAAAGAGACTTAGCAAACTGAATAAAGAATTCTACTGTGAAGCCATCTGGGCCTGGAGCCTTACACTTGGGGAGAGATTGTACAGCTGTATATAGTTTGGTAAGTTGTAGGGGTTGGTCTAAAGATGAGAGGTCAATCTGCAATGGGTCTCTTGGTTTGAGATTAGAGAAATATTGGTTGAGAGATTCAACTGTTGGTATGTGTTCTGGAGTGTACAGGTCCTTATAGTAAGAAGCGAAACACGATGCTATATCTTTATTTCTAAAGTGTTTAACACCATTGTTATCTGTGGTAGATTTAATAGTTTTTTTTTTTCTTTGTTTCAAATATCGAGCTAGAAGAGAACCAGCATTATTGTTACCACCATAATATCTTGCATTTATTTTCAGGAGGGTGCTGCATGCTTGTTCAGTGGTATATTGGTTAAACTCCATTTTAGCTGAGACTAGTGCTTCAAGATGTGATTTACTAGTTTTGTGAGTATAGTATTCATGTTCTAGGGACTTTATATTTTCAAGGATGGAAGTCGAATTTTGTTGAGCAGACTTTTTTTTTGAGTGAGCGTAACTTATGATGAAACCCCTAGAGGCTGCTTTGAATGCATCCCACACAAAATGAAATGATAGTTGATCACTATCGTTGATGTGAAAGTATTCTTCTATAAACTTACTGTAGGAAGCGATAAAAGTAGCATCTGAAAGTAGAGAGTTATTAAACCTCCATGAAGATGTTTTAGAACCATTAAGAAAAAGATCAAGGTCATTAATCACAGGTTCGTGATCTGAGATCAAAATAGCACCGATTTCAGAGTTGACCATATGTTGCAATAAACCTTTACTCAGAAAGATATAATCAAGCCTAGAATGGGAATGGTGGGTAGGAGAATAAAAAGAGTATTCCAAGAGGTCGGGATTGCATACTCTCCAGGAATCAGAGAGAGAATGCTGTAAAATAAAGTTTTTAAAAGCTTTGAGGGAGGCATATTGAATGAAACGTGACGTGGAACGTCTGTCCAAAAATGGATCGAGAATTTGGTTGCAGTCACCACCTATTAGTAAATTGTTTGAGGAATGTTCAGAGGCAATATGTGAAAGATTCTTCCAAAAATTTGGATCTGGATGTGTGGGGCCGTATATATTTAGGATAGTAAGAGAAATATTGTCAATTGTAAATGTAACAAGTACCCAGCGATCTTCTGTATCTTGATGTTGTGAAATTATGGTAGGTTTGAGAGATTTATGGCAGAGTATAATTACCCCATTTTTGTTTGTGATGGAAGGGGAGGAGAAAATGTCCCCCACCCATTGTTTTTTAAGCTTAATTGCCTCAGAGTCATTGAGGTGAGTCTCTTGCAACAGAGCAATGCAGCATTTCAAACGAGCTAGGTGAGATAAGACACGCTGACGTTTAATGGGGTGTTTAAGCCCCTTAACATTCCAAGTAACAGTTCTAAGTTGCATAACAAGAAGTATTAATAAACAACTGCTGTAACAAGAAAAAAACTAGGCATATAAATTTTGCAAAAGCAAAGAAATGGGAAAGAAACAAGATAGTAAAGAAAAAGAAAAGGAGGAAGATGACCTCCAGAAATTGTATATACATGGATGTGGCAATACAGGGACTAAAGTCCACGAAAGCTAAAGAAAACAAGATAGAAAGTGAATACCCGGAAAGGTAGAGGGACAGCGGACAACCTGAAAAGACAGGCAAGAGTGGCTTCAGCACAAGAAAAGTGATATTAGATATTAAAACATATGAAGGCGAGTTTCTTGGAAGAAAAAAAAACCATACAAATGAAAAATGTACCATTCAGGAGACCAAATAACGTAGTGACTACAGTAAAGGACTGTGACATGAAAACAATAAAAATCGAAGCTTACCAGTGGAACGTGTAGGAGAACAGTTTGGATGGTGAGGAAGGGATACGGTTGGGAAAGGAACATGAGGATTGCACAAAGAACATCATCTAAAAAAAAATATATATATAAGAAAATAAGAAGATGCAGAGAAGGAAAACCATGGATATACATATTAAACATAACCATTACTATTAAACTGTCCAGAAAAAAAAAAAAAGAATGGACATCAAACAAATTAAATTATATCTTCAATTAATTGCAGATGCTCCTAGTTCCATTGCTTCTGTTTTGTGTTGGTTAATAAACATTTGTAGTGCTGAAGGTTCCTCAAACGAGTAAGATTTGTCCTTGAATGTAATTTTGAAAAGGCATGGGTGAAGAAGACCATATCGAATATTCAAGGATTTGAGCTGTGGACGTAAGTCCAAAAACTGTTTGCGAAGTGTAGCTGTGGCAGGAGAGAAGTCTTGTGTGAAAAACACTTTATGACCTGACCATAGCAAAGAGCCCATATTTTTGGCTTCCAAGAGTATTTGCATCAAGTCAGTAAATTGGAGAAAGAGAATAATAATTCCTCTAGGATGTGCACGAGGGCCAGTTGGGGTCTGTGGACCTAAACGATGTGCCCGTTGGATAGAGAGGGGAGAGGTAGGAGGCAAGCGAAGAATTTAAGGTATTACTGTTTGAAGGAATGCAATCATGTTAGAGCCTTCTGAACCTTCTGGAATCCCAAAAAGGCGAAGATTATTTCTCCTATTTCTGTTTTCTACGTTTTCAGTAAGCCTTTTAAGTTGAGCTATGTCTTTAGAGATCTGAGGATTGACAGTGTTACAATCTTCAAGGTTACTGACTCTCTGTTCCAGAGTACAAATTTGTTGTTCGTGTTGGGACCATTGCTCATCAATACGTTGCAAAGAGGCATTAGTGTCCATCATAAGGGGCTTTAGTGCACGCAATTCCTCCATGACATCATCTAGAGTAAGATGTGTAGGTGATTTTGAGGGAGAATCAAGTTATTTTTTGGGCGCTTGACGGAGGAGGTGTTAGATGTTTTTTTCGCAATTGTGCCAGCAGCATGAGATGAAGAGGCGCTATCCTTTAAAAAGACTGCAGCACTATCCATTGTTAAAGCTGATGGTAGAGAAGATTTAGTTATATGTGTGCGCACCACTCAAAGAGGATTATTAGACTTGGAGAAAGATGATCACTGGCAACTCTGAGAATTATGTGGTCTCCCCATAAAAGCCAGCAGCAATTTGGTAATAGGAATCCAGCAATGTGAGGTGTTGATGAAATTATATTACGATGAGAAGCTGCTGCCAGAAGTTTCCAACAACAGAGCAAAATATAATAAAAGATACATAAATAGAAAATCCTAAATTATTCTCTCATAACAGGTATGACAGAATACCACAAGAGCAAAGCACTTTACTGCACATAGTCAAACAATTGGTGACTAGTTTTAAGGGAACCTTCTGAAAAGGAAAAAATCCCCTCCGTCAAAGGAAAGCATTTACCATGTTATGAAGAGCAATTTGAAAGAGCTCCTTGACAAGAGCTGCCAGTGAATACTGAAAGTAGAAAACCTCAGCTAAATGTGTTTGAAGAGAGAGGTCAAACGTTCAGCTGGCTGTCAGAAGGTAATAAATATTCCATTGCAGAGGAAACCAGATTTGTAGAATCACATCCAGCCAAGCAGTTAAAAGTCAAATAGAAACATCCCTGTGAAAGTTTAGGTTTGTGCAGAGGCTTACACGCAAATGATGCTAAAAAATGCTGAAGAAATTAATCATTTTGATGTGAAAACATCTCCTTCTTTCCAGGAAGTGCTGAAGCCTCACAGAGCTCTAAAGAGCAGCGGCCATCTTGCGTGACCTCCAGCCACGCCCCCGCACCTACAGCCTTCTTCAAATCACCGAGAACCTTACTCAGAGTGAAGGTATGACTCTCCTGCAACCCAGTTCACTGGCTGGTTGCTGACCAATGATCCGGGCCAAGCAGTCCAACCAAAATCCACACAACAGATCCAAGGGACAAAACCTACCAGTGTACCAAGTTTGGTGGAACTGCAATTTTCAGGGCCTGAGACTTACTATTGCTTGGAGTACTGGACCCCCAACTTCAGACACCCAGAAGCAAAGTACACTCCCGACTCTCTAAAGACCACAAGCAAGCACCAGTTGAGAAACTTCAGGACACCCAAGAACCACCCCCCCAGAGTGGCTCTGCTGACCTGTAATCTACCATCCAAGTGACCTGCTCCAGGTGCCAAGGAATCCTTGACGCATAACTCTTGGCTGACCTATCTGCACTGCAGCTGGCCCCTGCAATGCCAAAACAGCTGTACTCTAGGTGTCATTAACTCCTTGCAACCTCTACACTCTAAGGGGACTCACTGGACTCACCTTTAAGTCACCTGTGCAGCGTGTTTCCTAGTGGTCCCCTTCTCTGTTGTGCACCAGCTCCAAAACTTTCAACCGTTGCCCCCACTTGAACAGGGAACTGCCCGAACTTCTCTGGCTGGCCAACAGGACATCTCAATGACCTCGACCTGAAAATAGAAGGTGATACTTGTGAGAGCAAGTCCTGATTTTATATGCTTTTTTAAAGTTTTTCCCTTTCATTCCTATGGTGCGTAATTACGCACAAAAAGCATATATTTTCTAAACTTGAAAAATCATAACAAAAGAAGCACTGTCTGATGCTGATAACAAATGATGCTAGCCCAGTAAAAGTGATGATAGAGGCATCTAGCATCACATTGTAGATCTGGCATTGATTTTGCATCTCTGCAGCATAAAACAATGACACTACTGTGAAGCAAAATCCCTCAAACGAGGCCCATAGTTTTCTAACCTATACATTGGGTTTAGTACCTAACCACATGTCAGACCGTGCAGCCAATATCTAATGCACACAAACAGAGCCGGTGCACATTAGCCTTTCAAACTTGTGATGAATGCCACACAATTCCTGGCCACTAAGCACACACTGTAGAGAATCTACTTTTTGTATGCTCAAAGATCAAATGCAGTGGAGCTAGTCTACTTCCACTATGTTGTGCACAGGTCATGCTCTGTGTTCCATTATCACAATATAAGAGCAAAGGCTATTCATAGTGAGGATCAGAAGTGGGCATGTCAGAGAATTCATAGGAAGAGCTGAGCCAGAATTAAGCCATTGTCCAGCTATGTTCCAAGTCCAAACTTGAACCAAGCCAACAAAAAAGTGAATGCTTTCAAGTATTAGTATGGTCATTAAACACATGTATTTCTCTTTATGCAGAAAGACAGGCAGACAGACAAATACACTTTCTCACTGCCTCACTCACTCACCTCTTTCTTCTCTCACTTTCTCTAACTTCCTCACTTCGGCTCACCATTTCACTCCCTGTCACCCTCTGCTTTCCTCACTCTCATTCTGTTGCAAAACCTCATACTCACTCTCTCACTCACTGTCTTAGTCACAGACCTTTGCACTCACTCCTCCCTCACTACTCACTCTCACACCCTCCTTCACTTGCATTCACCCTCTCTCTCTCACTCACTCTCACTTTCTCACTCACTCTCACAATTGCCCACTCCTTTGTCAGTTTCATACACTGTCTCCCTCAGACTCTCACTCACCTACTCTTCACATCTGACTCATTGTTCACTCACATACTAAATAAAAAACACATATTTTTATCTTCTTTTGAGAAAAGAAGCATTTTAGTTTGAAAGTTTTTTTATGTTTTTACATTTTTGGGGAAACCAAAACCAAAATACCGCAAATTTTATATCACAAATAATGATCCAACCTGAAAAATAGAAAAACTGAGTTGAATAACAACACAAAAAATATCTTTTAAATGTCTTCTGATGCTGAATCTCTTGATTTTGGCTAGCTATTCAACTTTGCACTCTGTAAGACGTCAGTTGCCACCTATCATGCCATGTAATCCCATTGTTTGAAATTAGTGATCAATCACTTCTTACTTCTCATGCAAAATATGCTTGGGCAGCTCCTCTCGTCAGAGTCGCCATGATTGCAGTGGCTGCTTTACTGACAAACATGGTCTTGGGCTCGGGTTGGGTTGGTGCTCTTGATGCAGGAGTACTGCTCCAAGATTCCTCCCTGGAGGCCAGTGTGGCAGGTACACATCTCTTGAAAAATGTTGCGGTTGACACACCACTGGCAGAAAGCTGCTTCTTCTCACTGGACCCTCTAGGAGCATTGGGATATTGAAATGCTGACCTCTTCTGCATGTCTCTTCCTCTTTATCTTTTCAGCCACAAACTTGTTCTTTTACCGAGCATTGACATATCTGTGCATTGAGGTGGTTCTAAAGCTTTAGTTCCCCTTATTACCTCAATTAAGTTTCCAATTACCTAGTTAACATATTCCAGACTACTGACTCACGTGTTGATTTTTAAATATCCTCTACAACTTTTTCAAGATTGTCTTATTCTTGAAATTCATTCCAGCTTCGGTCTTGCTGTTCTTTTTTCTGCAAAATCCTAACTGCAGAAATGAACTTGGTTTCCGTCGAAAAAAGGAAAGCACAGCAAAATAATGTTGAGTCTCCTTTGCAGCATATCTATCCAATGGCGAAGAGTTCAATGAACTGTGCCACAAAATCAAGAACTATTTGAACGTGGAACAACACATTCTCAAAAAATGGATCAAACTTCTGTAATCGTCTGGACAATAGTCATGGCTGCCATCGTATCGCGATGGTGGTAACTGTTTCCATGAAACATATGTGATTTAAAAAGTGCTGAAATTAAAAAGTAACTGGACAATTGCTATTTTTTGCATTTACATCATGTCTACTTTCTGTTATAACAATAGGGGGCATATTTAAGAGCCCTTTTTTGCCACTCTAGTGCCACCTTAGTGTCATATTTTTTATGGTAAGGCAGCGCTAAAGTGGCCTTCTCCCTGTGCCATAATTACAAAGTGGCACAATGCATGCATTGTGCCACCCATGCATTGTGCCACTTTGTAACCTCTTATGCCACATTATGCCTGCGCCAGGCATAATGTATGCAAAGGGGGCGTTCCGGTGCTAGGAGGCCAGTAAAAAATGGTGCAGTGAAATGTAAAAGATTTCACTGCGCCATTTGTCCTGTCATTTTTAATGCCTGCTCAGAGCAGGCATTAAAATCGCACACCCATTTAAATCAATGGGCATCCTTGCACTTTGCCACACGGGCGCCAAAATGTTTGACTCTAGTGTAGCAAAGCGCCATAATAGCATCAAAAATGTTGCCGCTATTGTTCTAACTACTACCATGGTGTGCTGTATGTTAAATACAGCACAAACATAGTGTTGTTAGGTGCTGGTATGGGGCTGCAGAAAAGGTGGCGCATCAGAGCTGATGCGCCACTTTTTCATAAATCTGGGGTTAAGTTGCCTACCAAACTTGAGTTTTAAACATTGCTGTGGTTTTTGGTACTCACTGTTGGTTTCTGCAATACTCTGAATGGAAGCCCAATTTTGCAATCATGCAGGAGCTGGGACTCCAACAACCAGTACTGCGACTTTTCTCACCCTTAGGAGTAAGTAAATTAAAATGTAACTCTACACCTATGTATTTTTTGAGTCCCTACTATAAGCTACTTTCACACTAAATTCACAGGGTCTGCAGTAAGCATTCCTTGTACTGCTATACTTGAAAAGGGAGCACTCACTTCTGAGATAGTCTGGTATTACTTGCCTTCCATGAATCCTTAAGCACCAAAAAAGGTCACATTTGATTGACTGATTAAAAATCTTCACACTTTTAATTAACAAGTACGAATTCCTAAGAAACTAGGACCACTGCCCTTCTGAAGACACCATTTTAAATCTAACATTACATCGTTTATAGAACAGGATACCCTGAGAAGAAGCCTTCTAGTTGTTCTGTAAGGAAAATGTCCCAAAGATAATGCAGGCAGAACCAGTACACAGTAGGCTTCATTAACACATCTACAAAATTAAGGTTGTAAAGGTTTTACAAATGTACAATTATTTAATTTCAAAACCTATTAAATTTATTATAAAGAGATTAATGTAAGAAACTCAGAGAACTAAAATAAATTAATGAAAATAATTTCCCTCTGGTTTGACAATTGAATGTGGATGGTAGGAGGGTGTGATCAAGTGCATGTCCTGCAGCCAAGCTTTAGGGGCCCCCATTGGTCAACACCTGCTGCACAAAGTCTTAGCTTCAAAAGGAAGATCACTTAAGTGGAAGATTGAAGAGCAGTTCATTATCTGACAACTGGACTGGCTAGTGAGACATCCAGACTGCCGCCTAGTCCTGACAAATGCTGGCAAATAATGTACAAAACTACCTCATGGAGGTCCTGGAGAATGTAACTGCCAAGCAAATCACAGGCTATCTTTGTCAGAAGTTGTTTACAAGGTTTAAAGTCATACCAGTGACTGTGCCATAACATAAATGTGGCCTTGAAAGTACAATTGTACAAAGCTTCATTAACAAAGTGAACATGTTGGCAAAGGAGTTTTGTCAGATTAGTATTGAGTAAATATGGGACAGGAATCACAGCCATGGTATGACAATATAAAGGTGAACACAAGTTGTTTACATCATCACATCTTCAAGACCTCCAGACCAACAGACCTATCCCCTGTCATTGCCCTCAGCACTGTCCATGGTAATGTTAGTGTCCCTGTTGGCCACTAGCCTATGTTGTCAGCTTACAGCATGTAGGTTAACTGCATACACAGCACTGCACCCACTGGCTCTTCTACTGCCAGATGTGGCTTCTGTATTGTTACTAAGAAGGTGACCTGCAATTCATTCAAGAACTTCCCATGACTATGGCCTGGGCAACAGATATCACTGAAGACAATGAGATCCCAGCACTGATCCTTGACAACAGCAATCATTGCTGATTCTACAGATACATCGACCACTGCTGCCCCTGTAGCAATCATCAATGTCATATCTGTGGTAACCAATCCTTGTGATCTTTGCCATACCTAGCCGTTGTATTGGATGTTACAACACCTGTAGCCCCTGCAGATAACTGCAGTTTGACTTTGCTGCTCTATGTAACCACATATGTAGTGCAGATTGCCAACTAGAAGGAGGTCAAGGCTCACACCCTGCCAGAGGACATCATATCTTTTTAGGACGTGTTATTTGAGGTGAGCATAATTCATAGGGGAATTTTGAAACAGGAGATGAGTGAAATTAAGGTTGACCCATAATAGAACAAAACAACTAAGCACAAGGCCAAGCACTGTTGCTTCTGTGAACACTGGGAGAAGCTGGTAAAGGAATTACCTTGATGAAAACTTTGTTAAGGTGTGGGGCCTGTTTGTAGGACCCTCCTGACATGGTAGCAGACAGGCACCACACACAGGCTCCTCTTCTAGGCAATTTGCTTTTTCATTGGGCAGAATGAGGATTATTTGTGTTGCAGGGCATTTCACCTCCATTCTGTCTTCCATTTATGCTGGGCCGGCAGTAGTAAAACCAGTGGCAATGGATGGAATTGCTCTATGTTTTCCATCCACCTAATCAATCAATCAATCTGTCGCGTGGGCTCTCATTATCCTAAATGAGACTACTGGATTTCTAGGCAGCAGGATCGATAACGGTGTGGGGGACTGAGTCTGACCCACGTGTAAGGAACTCTGTCACCCTAAATCTGGTTGTTGCTCCGGCTAACTAGCAGTGCCTCATTTCTCCCACGGGGAAGAAATGATTGGGCAGCCGAGCGCATGACATCTTTGGAACTTCTCAGGGAAGTCGTGGTCACTCAGATCCAAACCAACTCTCTCATTCACTATATGGTCTCATATACAAATGACAAAGACAGTATAAGTTTTATATAATGTTTTAATAAAGCGATTGTATTTTAGATATTAAGGCGTGAGCCGCAATAACCAGAACAATACAACATAGTAGGATTGATATAGTAACCAGGAGAGTAAAACATAGAAATAAAGCTATCATAATTCCTAACCGTTTCTACTCTCCCTCTGCTTGTTCTATTTAGAGCACAGCATGTTAAGCTTTCAGCTTGCCTTTCTGTATCACTAGGGAGACGGACACACTCATACCTGAGCAAAGGCCTGTGATCTGGTTCAGCATCTGCAACGAGGCAGTCAGCGTCTAGTTGTGGTTCCCTGGTCGGAATCTCCCTCTTGATGTATTGGGACAAGGAAGTGATTTTATAACTAACATGTCATCATGATCACAAAATGTTCCTGCGCAGGAATGGCAAGTCTAGACTCCTACCACGTCTATCGGCAATGTACCAGACTGTATCCTTGACTAAAGCACAGAGTGAATATGTTATGAAGAACTCCAGTGCTGAAGTAGGCAAAACAGTGTGATATGAATAAAAAACAACACCGTAGAACTGGCTATTCTGTAAAATAACAGTATGAAGCCTAATAGAAAGCATTTAGAGTAAAGTGCACAGAGGCTCTAAGCTGTTAGCAAATGAATAAAATATATTTAGGGCAAAGTGCACAGAGGCCTAAGGCCTGAAGCTAATGCGCAAAATATACGTAAAACTGACCACACTACACCCTCCCCTTGTCGGTAGCAAGTGGTTCTAACAACATTAAAAAAAAACATGACCTAAATTTAAACCCAACATTTCGACAAGATGAGAAGACAGCAAAGTCATAAATTTAGGAAACATGTGATGAGAGAGCGAATTGCAATATAGTGTCAATTTAGTCGGGAGAGAGAGAAAAAAAAATCCAATTGTCAGACAGAAGCAATAGAACGTAGAAGCTCCTCCACTTCGAGATATGTCAATATCGGAAGATCCACGCCACAAAGTACCATGGAGCAGGTGTGTTCCAAAGCCCCAAAACCATTCAGGGCGGCACCCCGTGTAGTGCCAAGGAAAGAGACAAAACCATCTTCCTCCAGGAAGGGAATCTCATAATCCGCTTCACGAAGCAAACGCAACCGTAGTGCACAAGTCTGGGAATGAGCCCTAATCGGGAACATCAACAGATCAAGATCACCCACTGGAGAGCGCTGCAGTGAGAGACAGAAAGCCAGTGCATGTTCAAACGAGCACCAAAGGCATCGAAACACGGGTTGCACACAATCCAAAACCGGTCGGAACGACAAAGACCAGTCACACTCCAAATGAGCCAGGAGTGTTGCTCCAAAACACTGCATCATGCGTTCACGACACAGCTGCGCTGACGGGAGCAGCAATACAGGATCTCGTTGCGGCGGGACAGCCATTGCGAAAAAATAGCAACAATAGCAAAACACCAGCCAATAAAGCCAAAGTAATTGGGAAACCCCCAAAAATGCTTCCGAAAATAGAGTGTATAGCCGAAGGTATCAAACCGAATATGGAAGAGAAGGTGTGAACGAAACCAACACCAAGGGCTTTGAAAAAATGAGCAATACCAGCAGTGCTGGATGCATTAAATATACGTCCCACAAGTTCACCGAAGTGACGCGGAAAGTTAGTATTCAAAAGGGACTGTATCTCCGCCGATGACTTTGCCACTTGAAGTGCGTAGGTCTCGCTAGCAGATGTAAGGGCCACATGATTTTGAAACAATAAAGCTTTCAGCCGACTCAACTTGTCGAAATCAACCTTGGAAGTAGCAATATGAGGCCAGATGTCCGCTACCTCCCTAAATTCAGTAGGGGGAAACAACACATTCCCGCAGCACGTAACGGCCTTGTTGACAACGACGATGTAAACTATTCCGGCACGCATGCCACAGCAGCGTTCGCTGTTAAGAACAATGTAACTGCCGTTAGAAAGCACATGGAAAGTGTTTTTAATTACCGGGACCGGAACTCCCTTCAGATAACAAGCTAAGTTAGCAATCGAAGCATTACACGCTCCGTGCAAGGACAGCTGTTTACAAACCATGAAATGGCCAACAGAAGTTTCGCAGTCGCTACCGCTAAGAAAAACTTCCCGCAAACCATTAACACATCTGTACTAAAAGGAAGCTCCCACACCTCGTGTATGTAACTGTCACCCAATAGTTCATATCTTCCCACCGGAATGTGCTTCAAACAAGAAGTAAATTGCAGAGTGGAGATAGGCAAATTAATAACCCCATGAATCAACCACTCAGCTGACGGAATCTCAGTCACCGTAAAAGGCAGTTTCTCCAACTTTTCAATATTTAACATAACATACGTCGCTTCCTTCTTAGCCATCAATTGTTGTTGACGAGTTAAATTAAAGGAGATAAAGATCTCTCTGGCACGAATGTGCTGCCATGGAACGCGACCCGCCTTCAAGGTCTGAAGAGTCCAACCCAGCTGCATGATAGATCGTGTCTGACTCTGCCCATGATATAAAGAAGACATGTCTGATTTTATAATATCAATAGCAGAAGAGACAATGCTGTCAATCGTGTAAACACGGTCAGAAAGGGTATGCATGCCATTATCAACAACAGACAAAGGCGGTCATTCCAACCCTGGCGGTCAATGACCGCCGGGTTGGAGGACCACGGGAGCACCGCCGACAGGCCGGCGGTGCTCCCAAGGGCATTCCGACCGCGGCGGTAAAGCCGCGGTCGGACCGGCAACACTGGCGGTCTCCCGCTAGTGTACCGCCGCCCTTTGGAATCCTCCAAGGCGGCGCAGCTAGCTGCGCCGCCTAGGGGATTCCGACCCCCCCTACCGCCATCCAGTTCCCGGCGGTCCGCCCGCCGGGAACCGGATGGCGGTAGGGGGGGTCGCGGGCCCCTGGGGGCCCCTGCAGTGCCCATGGCACTGGCATGGGCACTGCAGGGGCCCCCGTAAGAGGGCCCCTACAAGTATTTCACTGTCTGCTTGGCAGACAGTGAAATACGCGACGGGTGCAACAGCACCCGTCGCACCTTCCCACTCCGCCGGCTCGATTACGAGCCGGCATCCTCGTGGGAAGGGAGTTTTTCCCTGGGCTGGCGGGCGGTCTTTTGGCGACCGCCCGCCAGCCCAGGGAAAAACTTAGAATACCCTCCGCGGTCTTTCGACCGCGGAGCGGTATTTCGGAGGGGGGAAGTCTGGCGGGCGGCCTCCGCCGCACGCCAGACTTGGAATGACCCCCAAAGTCTGCAGCAGATTTTCTCGATCAATCTGTCTTAACCTGGCTGCAGCCTCCTGCTGGGAAAGTTTCCAAAACTCATTATACACTTCGTATAAGAACCTTTTTCTCCGTGGCACCTTGGGACCTGACAAGAAATCTTGTAAATCAGTACCATTAGACAGTAACTTGAGGTGTGACTTAACTGCACCCAGCGTGGAGTACTTCAACCATTGTTGACAAAGTTTCCCCACACTGTATGTAGTTATTATATCTGCATGTTCTGGTGAAATGTAACGAGGGTCTGCCCTACTAGTCCTGAACCCCCCAGAAGAGGTAACAAAACGTTCATGACACTGATTAGTGTCTACAGGCCACAATAACCACCCGCCCGGATGTAACGATGAAGCGTTAAGCGTACCATTCTGGACCCAATGCGTAAATTCACTAAAAGTAGCATTCACATAGTGCTGCCAGTTATTTAATTTAGAAGGGACAGGTATGCTAGGCAAAGTCAATTCTCTAATCGACGCCAAGCCCAAACAACTAGTCTGTTGTACTGTGTCATTGAGGAAAATCATTTGCACAGGGATAATGCATGCTCGAAATAATGTATCTGTGCCTTGCATCTGCCAATTTTTCGTACCCCAAACACTTTTCAAGTTAACAGTCTTCAACCAGTATTCATATCCTTCGACCGAAAGTTTAGTTACAAACGAATTAGAATACAGTAATTTAGTATCGGTCAACAAAATCTGCTTATTAGAATACGGTGTCACTTTAAAATAGTAAGACTTAGCGCTTCGCTGATCATGCCCAGAAAAATATGCAAATTTATCATTATACGTTTTCGAACTCCCTTGTGGAGGAGTCGAGCAATGTTCCCATTGTACATAATTAAAGATGGACTTAGGGCTACTCGCTTTGTGAATAAAGTGGTGTCCATAATAGGTGTAGCAAAACATATCACCATGATTATCTTTAAATTGGTAAGCATCTTCATCGTCATAGACAGTATAATATTGCAAATCTTTTAGCATAGCATCTACTGTCTTCACATCCCAATCATCAGAAACAATGCCTGGAATAACAATATCATTCATTGATAACTTAAGAACATACGGTATTTGAATCAATTCAGTGGGACCATATATTTCAAACATTACTTTATCCCACACAATTCCATCCGGAATTGGTATTGCAGAAATGTTCACATTGGATAAGTCTCTTCGAACCATATGAGACGAAAAATGTGGTCTCAACACAGTCTCCACGTGCTCAATGTCTGATCGATCAGGAAGAAAATGACCATGTATTACCAGAAAAAAGGTAACCACAAATCCCAACCATAAAAAAATAGTCAGTACAGCCATAAAAAGCCACAAATAGTTCCAAGGAACAACAAAATATGTACGTTTAAGCTAACTTAGTAGCTTACGTGGACCTCGGATTGAAGACAGCGAAGACGAAGAGCTGGATACAGCTGCATCCGCGTCGTTGAAGCAGCCAGAGGCAGTTCTCGCAAAAGGTGCAACAGTGAACAAGGAAGCTGATGGAGGTTCTCTCCTAGGCACGCTATAAATCACATGTTCAGAAACATCAGTAGAACGTACAGCAACTTGAGAAAAAGAATCGATATCAATCGTTGACTGTGGAACAATCGCAAGATCATCTTCCACCCTCCCCAAGCTCGGAGAGGAAACATGGTCGGTGCTAATCACCTGCAGCGGGACTTCTTACCCAGTAGTGAGAGGGATGCCGGAACTACTGGGTGTCCCTCTTGGTCTGCTGTGCAGAATCGGCCACATGTTGTAACTTGACATTATCAATGGAAACAAAACGATTTCCTTTGGCCCCTTGCAGCGGCGGCAAAATCACAGTTCTCGTGCCGCTCACCCCCAACACCGGGACAGGTGCTCGATAAGAAGGACCAAATTCTTTCTTTACTGCGACCTTTTCACGCACTAGATCCCCAGTCCTGGGTATCCAACCAGTAGGTGTTACTGGCTCATCCTTAATTCCAGAGGAGGCAGCACTTGCAGAAGAGTTATCTTCACGGAATTGTTGTAAATCCTGCAAAACAGTGACGCGATCATTTATGTCAAAGGGCGTTTCTGCCGCCTCCATACCAGGACCATCTAGATCAGGAACATACATTCGTGTTCCGAACAGGCACTCATATGAAGTACGACCCCCCAGTGACCTTCTAGGCAAGTTATTAAGTGCTCTCTGTACTCCATACAGGTGGGCTAGCCAACTACGACCCGTACCTATAACCCTGGCTGTTAAGGATTGCTTTAAATCACGATTTAAACGCTCCACGACAGAATTTCCCTCGGGATGAAATGGAGACGAGAATTGGAGTTGGACCCCCAACGAAGCCATGGTGTCCCTGAATGCCTTAGAGGCAAAAGCAGGGCCCTGGTCCGAATGAAAAGCCGCAACTGCAAATGTATCGACAAAGATACGCAGATCTTTAATAACAGTCCGAGCGTCAGCCGAGCGCTGTGGCCAGACCCACACAAATCTGGCGCACGAATCTACAGCAACCAATATGTATTTGTATGCACTATCTGGTGTCAGTGGACCACAATGGTCCAAGTACACACACTGTAATGGTCTATTTGATATCAGAAGAGGAGTCTGCTGCGGGCGTCTAGCCGACGATGCTTTAATTTGTTGACAGATGTCACAACAAAGGACATACTGCTTTGTCTCCTTATAGAGACCAGGCCACCAATAACGGGCCTGTAAAAGCGAAATCGTGGCAGCCACACCAGCATGCGCAGATGCCACCCCTTCATGCGCTGCAGAAATTAATCGAGGTCTCTCAATCTTATTCGGTAACTCACGTACACCAACGCCTGGAATATTAACAACAGCATTTAGTGCACCACTCAAGCAGTAACTATATTTAGAAGGGAATCCTTTAGGAAATGGCGTGCCATCAGCCGTAGCTTTTATGGCAGCCGAAATCTCTATGTCTGGTTTTGAACTCGAACGAGTTACCGCGGCTACAGTGGCGATAGTCACTGCTGCCTTTGCAGCCTCATCAGCCAAAGTATTCCCAGCAACGTGTATTCCAACGCGCTGGTGTCCAAGTGTATGTACAACATGGACTTTAGGAAGCGTCTCTTTCAGACCCGCAACCTTACCCCACAACAATTTATGTTTAATGGTGTTGCCTTTAGAATCTCTGAACCCATTCATTTTCCAATAATGCAGATATTCATTGAAGGATTGCACACAGTAGTAGGAGTCACAGACCAGCAAGGTCAATATCGCCGGCTCTGCATGCTCCAACGCTAACAAAAGAGCTTTGAGCTCAGCCAGCTGCGCCGTGCAATCTCCCAATGTTTTAGTATAAGTATGTCGGGGGCAGAAAACTCCCCCCTCCATAGTCCCGCTCACCACCGTACAAGCAGCAGAATACTGTTGTTTAGTCCCAACCGCCGGTTGCGCAGAGCCATCGGTATACATGACCACTTCATATTGGTCAATAGGTAATGTGCCAGCAGGAACCGGGTACTCTATTTCATATTGAAGAAATTCTTGAGTCTGCAGCTTAGGGTCAAATATGTAATCCACATCAGTGGCCGTCAAAGACGTAGCCCATTGTATCCACCGCGGGTGTAAAGCTTTCGAATTAGGAACACTCGCTTTTGTAACAGCCTCCAAGGCCGGAATTGGGGAAACAACAATAATGCGTTGGCCCTGGGCTAGCGGTCTTTCTTTGATCACAGCCATCTGTACTGCAGTGAGAATTTTCTCAGTCTGTGCAAAACGTTGTTCTGCAGCAGAATTCAAGTGGGACTTGTATGCTATCGGGACTGTCTCCCCTTCATTAAAGGTGACATACGTAAATCCAACAGCCCCAGGAATCACCCTGATGACCAAATGAGTTTTATTGTCCCGCGTGTGTAAATGTTTAACTGCTAAGAGATCATTCTGCAGCTCTCGTAGTATGTGTGTATGCTCAATCGTCCAAAATCTACTTGAAAAATTCGGGCGAATCAGTTCATATAAGGGTTTTATACGTGTAGCATAATCAGGAATGTAAGTTCTGCCAAAATTCAGAAACCCCAACAAAGACTGGAGCTTCCGAACCGTATTAGGAGGCTGCAATAAAGCACATTTCTCCAAAAAATGTGGCGCCGGGCTCTTGCCCTCACTCGATAACTCATATCCCAGGAAATAACACTGAGGAAGGCAATCTTCGATTTCTTAAAATTAAACTTATAACCAATATCAGCAAAACCCACAACAATGCGCGATACGCGACTGAGATGTTGTAGAATCTCATCGTCCGTCAAATAAATGTCATCAACATATGATAACGCCTCAGGGTCCAACTCGTGCAGAAGTTCAGTCACACGAGCCGAGAACAGTCCTGGGCTATTCTTATACCCCTGAGGTAAACGACAAAACTTTTTCTGAGAGCCAAACGCACTGAAACCGGTATAGTCCCGACTTTCGGGTGCTATATTCTGGCAGAAAAATCCATTCGAGATATCCAAGGTTGTTTTGTATTTTTTACGCACTATATTATTCATAAGCGCAGCGCTATGTGAATTCTGTATAGCATATGTGCGTGTATGACTATTCAAATGTCTGTAATCCACCACTATCCTATAGGAATGGTCCGGTTTAGCAACCGGAAATAAGGGATTATTCATCGGCGAGACACAAGGCTCAATCACACCTTGGTACTCCAATTGTGTAAGAATTTTCCGAACCGATGCCCTTGCTTCAAATTTAATAGGATATTGCGGCTGTGGCTGAGGTTCTCCTTTAATGGGAATGACATGATAAGGTGATTGTTTATCCCACCCCACATTATTTCTATTTAGGGCGGGGGCTTGTGCTAGAGCCCATGATTTACCATATGACTCCGCTAGTTCTCTCGGAACAAGTGGTGAAAAGGAAGGCGCAATAACCTCCTTCCCAACTGGACAGTCGCGAACAAAGTCAGGTGGCCAATCTTGTTCGGCCAACAGGACATCATATGATTTCACCATATGGTCCCAAAAGATGGCGTGTACAACGCGGTCAATGTCCCCTTCTAATCGTAGAGTCACAAGATATACTTGATCAGGATCAGAGACTCGCATATCCGCCGTCTCAACTTGTATGAAGTCATCAGTTGCTTTCGCCTCCAGATGCTCTAGAAGACTCCGGCGAACTATTGTGACCTCTGCCGCGCTGTCTAACAGCGCTAACGCCCATGTCTTGTTCGTCAAGAGAACTCTCTTCTTGAGCGGCATGTCTAACTGAGACTGCTGCCACTTTCTTCTTTTTAAACTGCTGTTTTTGTTGCAGCGGTTTCTCTTCTTGTTTAATAGAAACCTCCGCTGAGCGTTGTGAATCCTGTCTCGGTTTCACGTACTCCGTCCTCCGCTCTGACCGCCCGCCTCTCTCACTTCTTTTCTCCGAGGAGTCCTGAAAGGAACGAGATTGGCGCGTATCAGTATATTGATATCTATCAGGCGTCTTCAAAGTATCCCTATTCCTGAGATTATACTTATTTTGTGGGGTCTCCATTTGCGGAGACTGCCCACCATCTTTCTTAGGTGTTTGCTGTTTCTTATCCCAGCGCTTTTTCGCACCCTCAGGTTGCTGTTGCTTAGAATTATCCTTATTATTTTTACCTTGCAATTGTGGTTTCTGCGGTCGAGCCCCTAGGCTATCACGACCAATACTAGAATATGTTTCAGCTATTATTCTCGGAAGTTCCCGCTCCTGATTAATCTGCGGAACGTCCCGAAGACGCATTCGCACTGCTAGTGCTACTGCCTCCCCCTTGAGATTACTCAAAATATTAGAAGAAACCGCGTCAAAATTACCCATCAATTGCATGCCTAAATCCAAGGCAGGGGCAGCCCCATATTCATCCTGAATTTGTTTAAGCACCTCTGGCAAATTAGCCAAAGTCGGTGTACTGTGTGCTGTAGTATAGAGAGCGGCAAACACCGTGCCCCAAGTATTACAAAGATCCACCGTAGGAACCATCCCATACGGCAAACACATCGTCAAAATTCTATGCTTATCCTGAGGTCCCGTATGAGGAAATACTGCTTCCAGCGTATTAATTTTTTGCGCCAGCCAAAATGGAGTCTCCTCACGTTTAGCCGGTACCTTGCCCATTACAGAGTGTACAGTGGCCGGATTTATTCCCGGCACCACCGCATGTGGATGAGCTGGAGCAGCACGCGCTGCATTAGTATTTAATGTCTGCATCACAAACTGAACTAATCGTCTGTACGTTGCAGTTAATTCCACATATAAATGACGCACTTCAGCCACTGCCACATTTGCCACTCCAGGATATGGTGTATATGTAGCCAATAAAGGCCAGGTCGGACCATCATTACTCAACGGACCTAACCGTACTGGTGTTACTGAATGTGGGAGGGCGCCATCAAGCCAATTATGGTGTTCTTGATAAGATAAAGGTATTTCTAAGTATGCATAAGCCCTGTATTGTCCAGGGACATTCGCAACAGTATATTCGTGAAAAGTATTTGTACCCCCATCAGCTGCTGGAAATACGACCCAAGAATAAAAACGTTCTGATCTATAGGCTGCATGGGCGTCCACCACAAAAGTGACCGGACCCCCCTGGACCGTCAGTCCATGTGCTATCAGATGACCCGTGAGCGGAAATCGCATATTAAGCGGTATATCTACTACAACTGGATTCGCCATTAGTATAACAATAATAGCTCTAGGACAGAGAAGGCACACCAATATCGGGGTATTTCCTTTCAAAGTTCAAGCTTGAACAACCAACCACTAAGTAATAGGATGTACCCAACCTGTGGTGGCGGAAACCCTCAGCCCCACGGACGTCTCCGCATACGGAACCGAGGAGTCAAAATATATACGAGACCGAGAGAGTCAGTCGGACCCAAACATTAGAGCCAGACCAAACGTTGGCGGCGTCATGTCACGTGGGCTCTCATTATCCTAAATGAGACTACTGGATTTCTAGGCAGCAGGATCGATAACGGTGTGGGGGACTGAGTCTGACCCACGTGTAAGGAACTCTGTCACCCTAAATCCGGTTGTTGCTCCGGCTAACTAGCAGTGCCTCATTTCTCCCACGGGGAAGAAATGATTGGGCAGCCGAGCGCATGACATCTTTGGAACTTCTCAGGGAAGTCGTGGTCACTCAGATCCAAACCAACTCTCTCATTCACTATATGGTCTCATATACAAATGACAAAGACAGTATAAGTTTTATATAATGTTTTAATAAAGCGATTGTATTTTAGATATTAAGGCGTGAGCCGCAATAACCAGAACAATACAACATAGTAGGATTGATATAGTAACCAGGAGAGTAAAACATAGAAATAAAGCTATCATAATTCCTAACCGTTTCTACTCTCCCTCTGCTTGTTCTATTTAGAGCACAGCATGTTAAGCTTTCAGCTTGCCTTTCTGTATCACTAGGGAGACGGACACACTCATACCTGAGCAAAGGCCTGTGATCTGGTTCAGCATCTGCAACGAGGCAGTCAGCGTCTAGTTGTGGTTCCCTGGTCGGAATCTCCCTCTTGATGTATTGGGACAAGGAAGTGATTTTATAACTAACATGTCATCGTGATCACAAAATGTTCCTGCGCAGGAATGGCAAGTCTAGACTCCTACCACGTCTATCGGCAATGTACCAGACTGTATCCTTGACTAAAGCACAGAGTGAATATGTTATGAAGAACTCCAGTGCTGAAGTAGGCAAAACAGTGTGATATGAATAAAAAACAACACCGTAGAACTGGCTATTCTGTAAAATAACAGTACGAAGCCTAATAGAAAGCATTTAGAGTAAAGTGCACAGAGGCTCTAAGCTGTTAGCAAATGAATAAAATATATTTAGGGCAAAGTGCACAGAGGCCTAAGGCCTGAAGCTAATGCGCAAAATATACGTAAAACTGACCACACTACAAATCAAACAATCAGGATTTAGAAAGAGTGGCTAATCACATGAAAGGGTATGCAGGCCCTTGCAGGTCTCGGAGACTTATTTGAACTGCTAGGACTTGAGGGCCATTTGGAATTCTGAAAGTGACGTGATGGTCCGGAGGTGCGTGGGGAGGCTGTCCAGGTTTTTGCTACGGTGTAAGAGAAGGAGCGTCCTCCCCTTCCACTTTGGTATATGTGGGGAGAATGAGCAAGTGAAAAGGAGGCAGAGTGTAGTCTTCTCAATGTTTAGTGGAAGTTCAGGCAATGGTTAATGTACATGAGTCCTTGGTTGTGTAGAGCCCTACGTGCATGGGTCAGCAGCTTGAATTGGAATCTTTTCTGTACAGGGAGCCAGTGGAGTTGCCTCAGGTGGGGTAAGATGTGGGTTCATAGGAGAAGGTTGAGGATGAGTCTGGCTGCGGCATTTGTATGGTCTTAAGTCTCTGTAGGAGGGGTGCGGTGATTCCTATGTAGAGGTGATGCCATAGTCCAGTCGGCTGGTGATGAGGGAGTCTCATGTATAGGGGTAGCCACTTGAAGATTGTACGTATCATGGTCAAAGTGAGGAAACCGGCGAAGGAGGAAGCGTTGTTCTCTGATTTCATGGTGCGCTTATTGTCAATGATGATTCTCAGGTTTCTGGCATGGTGGGAGGGAGTGGGTGAGGATCCTAGGTCTGATGGCCACCAGGAGTTGTTCTATGTGTTGCTGCTATTGACAACGATCAATACTTCTGTACAGGCAGTTGTTATTCATCCAGTCAACAACGCTTTTTATGCATCTGTGGAAGTTGGTTGTGGTG
Source organism: Pleurodeles waltl (assembly GCF_031143425.1). Taxonomy (NCBI): domain Eukaryota; kingdom Metazoa; phylum Chordata; class Amphibia; order Caudata; family Salamandridae; genus Pleurodeles; species Pleurodeles waltl. Next base: position 511,199,477 of record NC_090436.1, read on the forward strand.
GTGGAGGGGTCGTTGGTGAGTGAGAAGGAGGAGATGGGTGTTGTCTGCTTAGTAAATTGTATTGAGACCATGGGAGCTGTTGATGCTGGCCAGTGGGGTCATATATGCGTTGAAGGGCACGGGGCTGAGGGATGAGCCATGCAGGACACCACAGATTATCTCTTTGGGTTCAGAGGTGAAAGGTGGGAGGTGGATCCTGTAAGTTTTTCCAGTGAGGAAGGAGGTGATCCAGCTGAATGAGCCCCTTGGATGCCAATGTGGTGGAGTCTTTCAATCAGCATGTTGTGGAATACAGTGTCAAAGGCTGCCGAGAGGTCGAAGAGGATCAAAGCTGCTATTTCTCCTCAATCGGGGAGGATTCGGATGTCATGAGATGTAGTGAAAAAAGCCATACACCCCTAGAGATCATGGAGGGCAATGTCACTGAGATGTAGACTGTGGATGCAATACATTTGGCACCTTTGTAATAATTTACAGCTACCATCTGATACACTGTTGGTTCTGCAGCTGTTGAGTGAATGCATGTTCATCCTGTAGAAAGAGCAAGTAACTCTCCTGGTGACATGTGGAAGACAATCCCGATCCATTTCTGCACTCCATGTGACAAGGGACAGCTTGAAGGAGCAGTTGTGCAAATGTGGCAAGTGGAACACACAGTTCATGGCCACTTGGACGATCCAAGGTGCCTCACCTGCTCAAGCATGCATGCTCTGTACTACATCATTGCCTCAAACCAGGAGTTGTCAGTTGGAGCAAACTTCCAAGGGTCCCAGGGCTTGGCTTTAGACAGTCTGATAAACATTTTGGAGCAATAGGAAAAAAAACTGGTGTACATGACATACTTTGTAGCACAGAACAATAATCATTCCTTCCCCACATGGCCCACCACTTTGCATCCCTTCACGTCACAGGTGTACCCATAAAGAGGAAGTAGAAAATTACCTCACATGACGCATCTCAGAGATTATGGAGAACTTGCCATCAAGACGAAGTGTTAGACCATAATTGGATTTCAGGCTTTTGTGATGATATAATTGCAGATCTTCCAGTTTATATTTGGAGCTGTTATTTTGTTGTACACTTTTGGTATTTATGGCTCAGTGTACTATTTCCAGATTAACATTTCATCTGTGAGTTGTGTACCATGTGTATATTTTCATTTTGCATTGAGTGTTGTATTGTTGAGACTGCCTGGCCACTGACTATACATTTTATTGTGGTATGTGATGGCCATGAATGTAATGGCAGATGCTTAGGTTTCTGAGTATGATGATTGTGATGTGTCTGTTAAATGGGTCAGGATAGAGGTTTGTGTCAGCTGTGTGTGAATATAAATTATATACATTGGTGGTTGGTCATGTTATCCATCTGTTCATATTAATCTGTGTAAACATTACATGCTTTTTAGTTGCCAACCTATTTCACACTATGATTTATTTTTAGTGACTTGGGTGTTTTTTTAATTTAACAACTGCTTTTGGATGGAGGTATATTTCTGTGGTACATTCTCCTGCTTTTGGATGACCAAGTAGGACTGTAATTGTCACATGCTGTATTACTAAATGCAGGCATGCGATAGAATATCTTTACTGCATGCAGTAAATATTGCTATCAATATCACATGAGGTAAATATTGTATGGGAGTTTGTATTCGAATCACAAAAAGTCAGTAGGACATGCAGTATTTCATAATCCATTTGATATTCCTGATACCACATGACTCATAATGGGTATCTTCACATTTTGAAATCAGGCACCTTGAGCACAGCCAAAGCTAAACCAAAATAGTAAAATAAGCTACCTTTGTTGTCATTTTCTTTCACCCAACTGTTTTTAGAATATGCTATTTCACACAACTTTTATTAGAATATGTTTAGTTCTTTCCATAATGTAATTGGCTAGAGATCTTATTTGCTGGTTAGCGCTGTTGAAATAGTCATATATTTGATTTGGAAAACCAAACAAATATTCTTAGTTAATTCTGCACTGACACACCTATCTACACACAAAATATCTTTTGAATAATTGCTATCTGTATTCCCACTGAAACCAGAAATTTGTAGCAGTAACAATTATTTGTATTTTAAATATTTTATCAATAGATTTTAACATGTTAAAGTAAGTCTAACATAAACTTGTGTAATTTGAATTTCTAAATTAACATATGTCTGGCAATAGGACTTATCACTTGATATTTTCCTTGTTAAAACCTTGACATTTTTATAAGATGATTGACATAATGTGCATAGTACGATAAGCTGACCCTTTACGTTCTTATGTTAATGGCAGAATATCTGAGGTTCATAGTCACTCTGCTTTTTAATATGCCATCATTAATGGAGGAAAAGGCATCCTAGTCAACTAATCAGCGCATAACATGCGGAAGAGGTCAATGTAATAAAATATACATTGCTGTGTTTCCTAGAAATTGAATGGATAAACAAAGCATTTCATCTTTCTCTAATGTGTCCCCTTGACAACAAATATAGTAAAATAAGAACACAGTTACAAAGCAAGAACTACTTCATTAAGTAGGAATCCATTAAATATTTATATTTAATAGATCATTTAAATAGTTCATAGTTTGACAACTGTATCCTTCCTTATCTTTCTTATTGATCAATTGTCAGTGCTCTAATTTGGACCTGTTTGTCTTAGCAATTTGCTGGTGGGTAGAACAATGCAGCTAATGAACAAACTGCATTTTTAGTACATTTAGTAGCACTACTAATACGCTACAAAATACTCTTAACATACCTGCCTGCAGATGTCTATGGCTCCAAATCTCCTTTCTTTTATGTGCAGAGATTTCTGCTCCAACTGCCGAATGTGGAAGAGACAGAGAACAGTGGATGAAAAATGGGGGAGATTTATGACTAAATGGGAGTTGTTAACGGAGGAGTATAGATATTTAGGATGAGCTATGGAGGAATTAGGAAGCGTCATGCAGCCACCCACAATAGAATAAGGCTATTACTATTCATAAACTACCCTTTCTATACTTTCTACAGTCAAAATAAACCCAAAACAGTAGTAAAGGTACCCCAGCTCAGAACAGGAGTAAGTCCAGCGCGATACATGGCCTACTGCTGGTATTGAAAAACCCTCCATAGAAAATAATGAGGTAAGGATTTCAAATGAAACCTCATAGGAACTCATGGTAAATTAAATTATTTAAATGGTTTAAAAATATAAAGAAATATAAATTGAATTTAAGTAAGGACTCTAAATAAATCATATATATTATTTTATTTTCAAATAGTTTAATGGCCTTTTTAATGTTTAAAATTAATGTAACCTTGATAGTCATTAAAGAAATCACTCTTTTAATTAATTATGTACATCACTTTTAGTATATTTCATGCATATTCTTTATTTTGTTTAGGTGGAAATCTATTTTAATTTAGGCTTCAGAAAAATGTTTTTATTTTAATTTAATATATTGTAAATAATTACCTTTTTAGCTTAAATTAGTTTATTAATGATGTAACATTTCATATTGTTCTACATATAAAATAAACATATACAATTAATTGCATTTATTATTTAACATATGCTCTGAGGCAACTTTTACTTGTGCCTCTGCTATGCCAAGTCTTGTCATCAATGATGTAATTTCAAATGTTGCAGTAATATTATCAATGATGTCATAGAGCATGTCATGAGTTACGTAATAGGTTAGGTACGTAGCAGTGCATGTCAAGGGCACAAGATATAGTTACCTTAGAGCATAAGTTATACCTACTAAAGATAACTATAACTTGTGAATTTCAGTGTTTTGTTTTTAGTTTAAAACATTACCTTGTCAATTAAATTTTCACCTAACTACACCATCACTTTAACCTTTGCATTTCTAAGTCAATTTCTAGTTTTTTTTTTAACATAAAGTATTATTGTATTACCAGACATGAAGCCAACCCCCTGACACGTACAACCTTCAGCTGTGCATGGCGTGGGGATTTTCGGCAGGGCCTTGCCTTTGGCCAGCCCTCCAGCCAACTCCTACAGGGCATGACCAACAAGCAGTCAGCCCTAAGCCTTGCACAGCCTTCTGTAAAACCAAAATATAAAAAGTGAGCCTATTGGTTTTGTTAAGGGGGGGAACACAAAGATATATTTAGAGCAGATTTGTCAGCTTTCTCCAAAAATTAATAATATTTTAAACAAATAAATATTTAAATAATTCACACAATGCAATGTTTATTATTATTGATTTTTATAAAAAACGTTTAATAACTTTTTTTGTAAAAAAGCATGTTTATGACTCTTTTATTTACATAGTTTTTATTATTACATTTCATGGGTGAAAAATATCAAAATAAATAGTGAAGCATATTGTTTCTCTGAGTCTTTCTTTTAACATTTTTCAGTCAAGAAAATGCAATCATGAAATTGCCCGCAAGAGGGCTTTGCACTGCAGCTGAGGAGCATTGAACTGGAGTCTTTGCTTTTAAATAAGTCCCCCCCCTCTGAGCCTCTAGTGGCCCCAGGCACCCTGGGCCAGATGTACAAAGATTCCAGTTTGCTATTTCCTAATTACAAATCTTTGTGATTCACAATTAGGAAATCGCAAACTGTGATGTACTAATGTGTCTCAGACATATTTAACGATTCGCAGTGGGTTTCAAATGGACCTGCCTCATTAATATTCATGAGGCAGGTCGCAATTTATGGATGGTGGCCTGTTGGAGACCACCATGTCCATGACTGTGTTTTTTAATCATTTTTTTTTTTTGTAATGCAGCCCGTTTTCCTTAAAGGAAAATTGGATGCATTACATGAAGAAAAGTGAAAAGTTTTCTTTTCATTTTTTGGGAGTAGGCAGTGTTCTGTGGGACCACTGTCTCCTCTTAAAACAATTTGCACCCATAATCATAAAGAGGAAGGGGTCTCTTGGGGATCCCTTCTAATTTGTAAATAGCTATCATTAACTTGAAGTTGGTGGTTACATGTGAGTGTTTTGCAACCTCATACTGGTCACAAAACATTCACACATACCACTGCAACTCACTAATAGGAAGGGATGCCCTTGGCAAGTCCCTTCCTAATAGCAAGTCGCAAACCCTATTTTGCGAGTCAATAATACTGTAGAGTACTGACTCACAAAATAGGGTTGGTACATGGTACAAGACAATTTCGCAGTTGCAAAGGGCCTCTGGTGGGTGCCCTGGTGCCCACCCTGGGAACCAACAAACTAGTATGTTAGTGGTTGTTGGAGGAGCTCCAGTGCCCCTGCTGCCCAAGCCAATTCCCCAGCCAGCTCGCAGGAGCGGCCACTTCTCTTTGCCCCAGATGGGCAGGAACAGCATTTTTCTACTGGGCCTGCTGGGTGGTAGCAAAGTAGAATTTCCTGCCCAGGAGAGTGTGGGCAGGGTATGCCTAAACTTGCCCAAGCAGGGAAACACAGTGTCCCGGGGCAGTCCCCCGGGACACTGTAAAGTATCATGCCCTGGGGGATGGGGTCCCCAGGGAGGATACCAGCACTGGGAGGGGACATGCAACTCTCTCTTCTTTGAAAGCAAGTTTGGCCCAGGACATGAGTATCCTGGGGCACATTAGAGGCTTCGGATGTGGGCTGCATCCCCCCACCTATTTTCTAAGAAACTGGCCTCAGGATGGGACTAACAGAGTCAGAGAAAATCATTTAGCCCCAGAGGATAGGTTTCCCAGGGCCCATCCATGGCTCAGCGAGAGAAGTCAGTTACCCACCTTTTGATTAATTTGACCGTGGGAGTGAGGATCCTGGGGCCCGTCTGTGTCTCAGGGAGGAAGGCTTCATGCCCCTGCCCTTTTTGTTAAGTTAGGACCAGGGGGATGGGGTCCATTGGGCCAATTTGTGGCTCGAGTGGGGCTCATGTCCCCTCCCTTTAAAAATATATTATATAAAAACAAATTGTGATTGATCACAAATTATTTTCAAAAAACATTATTTTGACCCTAAGTGTGTTCCTCTAGGACTCCCCCAACAGGGCCTAGGAGAGCAGGGTTTCCCTACCTTGCCCAGTTATATTTGTTTTCAATTAGACACAGGACAATGGGACTAAGTCCCCGGGTCCTCTAATGGCTGCCTGGTTCATTTCTCCTCATGTTGCAGGTAGCCAATCAGAGCCTTGCTCCTGGTGAATCAAGATGGCTCAAGGGTAAAAAAGCTCCCAGGCCAATCAGAAGTTGTTTTTTTTTTTTTAATTGGGTCTGAGTGACCCTCATGAGAGGCCCTTGAACCCAACCATCCAGACATATAAAAAATGTTTTGAGCCTTAGGACGCAATTCAGAAAGGTACTTATGTACAGTAAAGTTACGAGTCCAGAGTCTCCAAACTCAGGTAGAATGTCAGCACTGTGAACTTAAGTGCAGAGATTCAGCGCCAAGTTCAGAGACTCCCCACTCATAACTTTACTACACATAAGTACTTTTTTTATACGGGCCCTGAATAGCTCAAAACCTACTGAATGTATTTATGCCAAATCACAAAAAGCTCGCTTTGTGGACCAAGATCTAGCATCCAGCCAAATTTGGTGTAATTCTGCTCAGTAGTTTCTGTAGTAGGACAGCCTAAATAATTCTACAGAAAATGCATGTGGAAATTTGGTTTTAGAACACCCCCTTTATTCTCAGGCCCTGCTTGATGGATCAACACAAAACTTTCTAGAAAGGAGCTGAGTTGGACAATCATTTTTTTTGGAAGGTTTTGTGAGGATTTGTCAAATGGCACCAAAGTTATAAGCAAATCCAAAAATGTACTTACTATGGAAAAGCAGACCTAATTGTAACTACCTAGAAAAAAACGGCACTGCGCAACATATATTTTTAACTAAAAAAAAAATGCCCTTTCAGGCTTAAAGTGCTGCATAAGTTGTACAAGAAAGAGCAAGGAATCCTGTGTCATTCCAAAGTTTTAGGAGGAGAGCACCTCCTTCATAAGGGCTGCTCTACAACACCGCCAAAACTCTGCAGAAGGGTGTTTATCTTGGTGCCAACTATCATGACTGAATCAGACTGACACTCCATGTGGGACATTACTCCGGAAGGTAACTGTAGAAGATGGAGGGGGAATGTATTCATAGATGATTACTGGATAAACTACATTCAATTGCCCTCCAGCAGTTGCTTCAGTTGAGGGGTATATGTGGAAAAATGGGAAACTTGGGAAAAAGAAACACATGGGAGGGCTTCCTCCTGAGTAGAACCTTGATTAGAACATTTTTGTTTCAAAGATCAGTCCTCAAAATATTCTGATTGGCATTCTACTTAAGCTTCCAGAGAGACATATGTAGAGAACTCCCAGTTATGGGCCCAACTCACAAAAATAAACTTACACTTGAGTACATCTACATAAGCAGGTTAATGCAGACACCTTTGAGTAAATTTACTACTTTTGACTATTCTTAATTTACAATTGTAAAGTTACACAGAAGTATACACTGACATGTTCCCCTGATTCTAGGGGGTGCAGCCTAGTTTATAACTTTACCATTGCTATTTGCAATTTTTTACATGTATGGAGAGGTCTTCACCACAAAGGCAGAAATCCACCTATGGTAAAGTCCAGGAAAAAGTTTAAAAGTTAAATGTAAAAATAAATTAGTAAAAATATAATAATGTAAACAAATTTAAAATATTCATTTTCAATGTAGAGCAAAATTAAAAAGTGTTGCAGCATTATTAACTTAATTTGTAAATAAATATGTAACTATTTTTATTAGTACAAATTACAATTACGTTGTTTTTCTTATGAATAAAAGCTAAAGTCCAACCTCAAGCATAAGTAAAGTATTTTAGGTATTTTGTAATAAGTATTAATAGTTATGTGTTAAACAAACAAAATACAGCAAGCCCAAAAAGAACGCATCAATCCCTATTAGTGTCCAATAGGTCACAATATACACAATAATGACTTATTTAAGCTGATATGGTATGCAACTCCGCCGAGGCCCCTGCTGCACAAAAGAGCCTAAGGGGTGAAAAGACACCCCAGTAATCCAAAAACAGTTAGGGGTGCACCACTCCAAATTATCAAATAAGATACAATAAGTATAGAAAGTCCAATATTATCGAGCAAGTAATGGTATGAAGTTTATGTTCGTTTCTTCCACAAGACTTTAATTGATATGAGAAGCTTGTTACAACAATAAGTTTGTGAAGACGAGCAGCCAATGCGTTTCGCCCTATAGACATGGGCTTCTTCAGGGCTGCAAAGTAACATATAACCATAAAAAAGTGAGGTGATATAATAGCATACGTAAAATAACAAGGACAAGACATATTAACATACAAGATGTTATTTTACATACATGTTGCAAAGAACAACACATAACGCAATTACTTTGTAAGGTTACAAACAAAGTTACAAAGAGAAAGAGTATATGTATGAACAATATCTTCATTCGGACCAATATTGAGTCATGTGTAGTAGATAGAACCAGCAAGGAGAAAAATAGGGAAAAGAGGAAAGGATTCTAGAAATACATCGTGAGAGAGTATGCACAAGAACTTAATAAAGTGAAATGGAAAGCCAATACAGTAGCATTATGAACACTAGGAAAAAATAATAAAGGCGTCCCCTAGCCAGTATATCTGAACTCCCATTACCGACCACGAGGTGACATGAGGTAGCAAGAGTTGATTCAAGTAAAAAAAAGGGGGGGGGGAATTGACATTACAAAAACACACATACCAGAGGTAGTATTCCAATTTGTTGTTCACAATGTGCATATGGACACAAGTGTATAAAGATTCTAAAAAAATGGGGAAAAGAGAAAAGGGAAGAAAAAATTCATGACAATATGTACGGCGAAAATCACAAATTTTTAAATAGATAGGCTAGAAGTTTTGCGTTTAAGTTAAGTATAATCAGACCAGGAAAAAATATGGAGACTAGAAAGTTTATAAACTGAATAAATCAGGCAGAGAGTGAGTGGCACCCTCATTAGGGTAGCCGCGTTCGTAAGTAAAAGGTTGTCCCAGCCTTACCTGAAGTGTGGGAATAGGTTGCTGCGTGGTCGCAAAGGCCGGTGACAGAAAGAACCGGAGAGAGGGAGACGGGCCCGGCCGTATGCCGCCCATCCAACTAATTGTATGTGTGTTCAGCGTCCGAGTATCAAAAGTTGTAAAACGAGGGATGCCGGGTGTTTATAATCCCGCCGTAGACAGAAAAAGGTGTTAACAAGAACGACGGACTATGTGAGGCCAGCGTCTTTAAAGAGTTAGTATACTCGTAGTCATGCGTGGCGGCCATATTGGAATAGGATATTTTTTTTTTTAAATATAAAAAAGGGCAAATATAAACCCAGTATTGTGAAAAAACAAGAGCCGAGGATAGTGGTATATAAATTACAAAATTTAACAAAAAGGTATATTAAGAGGCATATAGTAAGATGCTCAGGGAAGAAAAAAAGGAAGGATACAGAAGAAAGAGGGAAAACAGAAAAGACAGTGACAAACCCAAATAGGAGAAAAAAATAAATAAATACATATATATATATACATATATATATACCAAGTGATAAGCAAATAGTGGTGAGAGAACATATATCCGGCCATAAGCGGTGAAAGGATGATTGCACAGTGTCATATGCAGCAATAAGGAAACATACAGTACAAATAACAGTTCAATCTCAAATTATCATTGAATTGATCTATTTGCATAAATTAAGCAAATGGATAAAAAAAGACTCCAACCCAAATAGGCATGAAGAGTGATATTTCAAGTATTGTTAAATTAGAGTTGAGGCCCTAGGCAAATACATGAAGGAAGTCATTCCGACATACAGTAATCACATAGGCTGGCTATACATAGGATCAATATGGAGAGACAATTTTTTTAGCAGCAGACCTGTATAGAAATCTCAATGAAACATGTTGTTCAATAGTCGAAAGCAAACTATTGTAAGAGAGTTGATATGTATATTGTACGACAGAAATATTACAAATAGTAGTGAAATTCGTGGTCTGTGTTGTGTCCCAGCTCGAGTGTTCGTAAACGGCAAATCCAAGCTGCCTCCCTTTTACGTAATTGCAGCTCTCTATTACCCCCTCTGGGGTTTAATGGGATATGATCAATCCCATGAAACAAAATCAAATCATCATGTGGGTGAACCAGTGTCATATGTGATGACAGTGGGTACCTATTATCATTATTCTTGATAGCACGTATGTGCTCCTGTATTCGATGTTTGAGAGGTCTTATGGTGCTACCCACATATATTTTGTTGCATGCGCACTTTAAAATGTAAATCACAAATTTGGTGTTACAGTTGATAAAACTCTTGATGGTAAAAATCCCTGTATTGTTGTAACAGAAGGTACTGGTTTTATCCAGACCAAAGGCACATACATTACATTTGCGACATGTGTAAAAACCCAAAGGCTTAGTAGGGAGCCATGTAGATGTGTTAGGTACAGAGACATAATTGGGACAAAGGTGGTCCCTCAGTGTCCTTCCTCTTCGATAAGTGATCTGGGGTATCCTGGGGAGGAACCCTTTAAGTCCATGCAGGTCAGTAAGCAAGTGCCAATGGCGTTTGAGTATTTTATAAATACCCTGACAATAGACCATGTATCTGGTCACGAAGGACAGGCGTTCAATGTGTTTTTAGTTTTTTCCTTTAGGTTTTAAAGTCAAAGTATCCTTTCTTGATGTACTCATAATACGTTATTCTGCTTTATAGAGGGTCTTGTGATTATAACCTCTATTGGTGAATCTCTGTTTGACAAGTCCAATTTGTTCACAGAATAAATCATCAGTGCTACAATTCCTTCGCACCCGTGTCATCTCGCCAAAAGGAATATTGTTGATTCCAGAAGACGGATGTGCGCTTGTCGCGTGTAAAAGTTATGTATAGAATGAATTTAAAATACATTTCAAAAGATTAAAAGCATTGATGTTTAAATTTAGAAAAAGCTATTAAAATATTACATAATTAACAGATATTTAGGATAAATTTAGCCCTGATTTTAAACACATTACATTTCTATTTTTAAATAGATTATTTTAATTGAACTTTTATTTTAAGTCCTGCCTCGATTATTGTCTATAAGAGAATGTTGCAGGACCAATAGTTCACCATGTGTGATTCTGAACTTGCCCAGGTCTGCACTATAGTACATTTATGCTTATTTTGGGTCTTTTTTGGCTTTAGTATGTAATAGAGTGCAGTTTGTAATTACCAATGGGCTCACTCATTTATTCAGAGATGATTTCCTCACTAAACCTCTCCCTAAACCTCTCCCTAACCTCCTTTAATCCCTCCTTACTCCTAAACTCCTCCCATTTATTCATAAATGTTCTCCAATTTCCAGACAGTTCCTCTTCACTCCTGCTCAAACAAATACCTTCGTGTACAGAGATCTTGACACTTGGAGTGGAGATCTCTGTGCATTAATGAAAGGATAGAAGGAGGCATAGACCTCTACACATTTGTTTGTGAATAACATTTTGTAGTACTGCAGTAGGACTACTCTAGAACTACTAAATGTACTACAAAATACAGTTTGTGAATAGGCCACAAAATGTGCAGCCTGGACCTTTGTTCTATCTGTTGCAGCTTCATTCATGGTTCTTCTTTTCCTCAAGATATATTTAGATAGAGGATTGTGATCTTATAGAAGTAAGAAATTGTGGAATCTGCACCCAGCGGGGCGAGCATAAATAGAAAGATAGACTGATATGTATGTATGTATGTCTGTATGTATGTATGTATGTATGTGTATTTAATTGAATTATTATTGGGGTATACCCACCTCAAGGAGCAATCACAACCATTCTCAGGGTGAACATTCTAAGTCAAAAACTATCCTGAGTTCAACCAACTGATAACTATTGCACAGAGCAGACAGGTGTAACTTAGGGCAATGTGTAAAGTATTTATGCAGTACCAAAACAGTAATAAAGTCAAATTGTGAAACAATAAAAATTCCAAGTGAATTTAAAAAAATAGAATGATATTTAAGAATGATATTTAATAAATAAAATTACACCACAATGACAAAAATCCAATAAGACGAACAGGGGATGTAAATATTTTAAGTTTTAAGTAGAAATTGCACCAAAAAGCATACAGATCCAGTGACAGACAATGGTCACAGTAGACCCGGACTTAGGTGCAAAGTGAGACTCACCGGAATGAAGCCCAGGTCAAATTTACCAACCACGTTTGACCTGACCAAAGATTTTACTTCCTTAGTACTTTAAGTGTGAATCCATCACAGGAGTACATGTCTAAAGTCCAAGGATATTAGAAGAGGTATTTAGAGAATAACAGGTTGTCAGGTGGAGCCCAACAGCAAGGTCAATTCCAGGGCTAGGGGAAACATACTTTATCATGTAAGCATTTACCATTCAGATGCCTTTACCACACATGTGTTTACCACCAATTGTAGGTATAGGTAAGATAACTCTGTGTGTGGGTATGTATGTCTCTATGTTAACAACAGCTCCCAAGTGTATAAGGAGGAAGGCACTTGAGAACGGTGTTAAGTGTTTTATTATTCAAAATGCAGCAGTGACAGCATTGACTTGTTGTAGCTATAAACCAGCATTGGGCACAATGCATGATGCCATCTTGTATATTTTTATAGTCGTATGAAAAAACTGTGCTCATAAACATAAACAATATACTCCATTAGTCATTTGAAATTATCTTACAAATGTGTTATCGCAATAGCATAATGTACATTGGTAAACAATATATTGTAAGTAATTCAAAACACTGTAAATCATTCACTAATAATCTTCAAAAGCAAGGAAAAAAAGTTACTTTTTTATAAAGTTTTCCCCATGTATGTCACATGAGAAAGCGTAATCAACTCGATCACAGTCACGCTCAAGTGGGCACAAACTCTCAGTATTGAAAAAGTAAAAACTTAAGAATTTAATTAAAGTTTTAAAGATCATTAAATGAAATTGCCCCTCCATGTTAACCACAATGGGAAAACATCTCCTTCAGTTACAGTCCTGTCCAAGTGGGCTTGGGACATCTCAAACCCATTCCATATATACATTAGACATATGCTAGCACCCCAATATCTAATACTTGAATGTGTACCATCACCATCAAAGATACCAGATAAATTCCTAGATTTACTTATTCCAAAATTAGGCCCAAGTATGCATTACCACACATATATTAGCTCTTTCATTCTTCATTGGATAGAAGCTCTCAAACTCTATAGATACAATATACATTTCAAAAGTGATTGATCTCTGAAATGTAAAAAAACAACACAACACAAGACAAAATAATTAAACAATTCTGATAGTGTCATGACTTACGTGCTCCTTTACCCTGGAGGCCGCTGGGCGAGTGGCGTGGATCCTGTTCTTGAATGTTCGGCCTTGGCCCAAGTAGGGGCAACTCTTTCTGGTAGCCACGGTGCTGCAGGCAATGGGTACGCCAAGAGCAGTCCGTGTTCCTCAGAAGTAGCGCCAGAGGGAAAAAAAAACAGAAAAGGGGAAAAACCTCCACAAGGATATGTTCCTAAAACAGGAACAAAAAGGAAGAGATATCAACAAGAGCAAATTCAGGAAAAAGTATTCCGAACTATCGAGAACCAGCACAAGAATATGAGGAAGCAGGAGCGAAGGACACCATCTTAGATAGGGAAAAGTACATAGAACAGAATGGACTAGGAACCATAGAGAATAGGGAGCAAGGAATGCTGGGAAGAGAAAGGTAACATGGGAAGGGGGAAAAAACATAAAGGAAGGTACAACCAGATGTCCCAGAAAAGAAGAAAAGAAAAAAGAGAAGAAAAGAACAGGTGAGTGGGGGTCACAAATGCCTGAAAACGCGGTGCACAGAAAAAGAGCGAGGCCCCATGCCCAATTTGGGGCCTCGGAAAGCACACAGCAGACTGGGAGCGCACTGTGTCTTGGAAACGCGTGTTGCGGCACAAGCCGAATGTTCGTCTCGTGCCGCGTGCAGCGGCACGACAGTAGGTCCCCCCCTCGAAGGCCCAGGTTTGTGCGGAAACAAGCGGTGAAAATGACGACTCAGAAAAGGTGCGTGAACAGAAGATGCATCTTCCCAAGATCATTCACTGAGAGGGTAACCCTTCCAGTGAATCAAGTACTGAAGACGTTTGTGAAAGATACGAGAATCACAAATCTCCTGTACCTCATATTAAGGTACATCATCCACTAACACAGGAGGAGGACAGGGAAACTGACGAGAGTAAGGATCAGGTACATAGGGGGTTATTACAACTTTGGAGGAGGTGTTAATCCGTCACAAATATGACGGATATACCACCAGCTGTATTACGAGTTCCATAGGATATAATGGACTCGTAATACGGCTGGTAGTATATCCGTCACTTTACCGTCACTTTTGGGACGGATTAACACCTCCTCCAAAGTTGTAATAACCCCCATAGGGTTTTAGCTGAGAAACATGAAAGACCGGGTGAATCCTCCAGGTACGAGGCAAGTGAAGATGGACAGTGACGGGATTGATCTGCTGAAGGATTCGGAAAGGACCATAGTAACGAGGTGTGAACTTATTCTGAGAAAGGTGTAAAGGTAGAAACTTAGATGAAAGACAGACGTTATCCTGAAGGTGATATTCTGGAGCATCCCTCCGTTTCTTGTCTGCTATTCTCTTCATGTATCTCTTGGTGTTCAACAAGTTAGAGCGAATCAATCTATGAATCTGTAAAAGTCGTCTGGAGAATGAAGTAACAGCAGGAAGAGAAGAAGTAGACTGAGGAGTAGTAGGAAAAGAGGTAGGATGATAGCCATAAGAACAGAAAGAAGGAGTGACCTTGGAGGCACTATGGACAGAGTTATTGTAGGAGAATTCAGCAATAGGGAGATAAGTGTTCCAGTTGCTCTGAGTAGAATTACAAAAGCAGTGAAGGTACTGCTCCAGTCCTTGGTTGATACGCTCAGTCTGTCCATTGGTTTGAGGATGGAAACCTGATGAGAGTGCTATGTTGATATTCAGTGTCTTACAAAAATGTTTTCAAAACCGGGAGATGAACTGAGGTCCCCTGTCAGATACAATGCTGTGTGGAAGTCCATGGTGACGGAAAATGTGTTGGATAAATATCTGACTTAGGCGGTCATTCTCACCTTGGCGGGCGGCTACTGCCGCCCGCCAGGCGGGAACCGCCAAGCGGCCGCAATAACGCAGCCCCCATTCCAACATTGCCGCTTGGCCGGCGGGAATGAGGCCGCAACACAGGAGCCGGCTCCTAATGGAGCCGGCGGTGTTGCGGCAGTGCGACGGGTGCAGTTGCACCCATCGCGCTTTTCACTGTCTGCCAGGCAGACAGTGAAAAGCGAGCAGGGGCCCTGTTAGGGGGCCCCTGCACTCCCCATGCCAGTGGCATGGGCCCCCAGGGGCCCCAGGACACCCCTTACCGCCAGCCTCTTCCTGGCGGTGTAAACCGCCAGAAACAGGCTGGCGGTAAGGGGGTCATAATCCCCAGGGCAGCGCTGCTTGCAGCGCTGCCCTGGCGGATTATCACCGCCGGGGGAAAATCGGCAGGACACCGCCGGCCCCGGCGGTGCGTCGGAGTAGGGAAGGAAGCACCGCCAGCCTGTTGGCGGTGCTTCCGTCATTCTTGCCCTGGCGGTCCAAGACCGCCGGGGTCAGAATGACCCCCTTAGTTCTTGGGAATTAGCTAGTTTTTTCAGAGCAGTGAAGTGAGCCATCTTAGTAAAAGAATCTATGGTGACCATGATAACCCGGTTTCCTGCTGATGGAGGTAATGAACACATAAAATCAGTAGAAAAGGTGTGCCAGGGAGCCGGTGGAACAGGTAATGGTTGTAGTAATCCTGCAGGTCTGGTACGTGGAATCTTTACTTGAGCACATATGGGACAAGCCTGAACGTATCTTTCGACATCTGATTTCCAGGTAGGACACCAGAAAGAGCGCAAGAGTAGTTCTTGTGTGGCCTTAATGCCTCTATGACCAGCAACCGGTGAATCATGGCACATTTGTAGTGCTTTTTCTCTGACTCCATTAGTAGGGAGAAACAACAAGTTCTTATAATAATAATATCCTTGCATCTTACATATGTTCAGTTTCTTTATTTCTTGATAAATCAGATTGGAGTATTCCAGTTGTACCTCATCAAGGAAAGACTGAGCTACTCCGATGATTTTACTGGGCTCAAGAAGATACTGTGATGGGGTAGAAGTACAATCTGGATAACGGCGAGATAGGGCATCAGCCAGAATGTTTTGGGATCCAGGAATATAAGTGACATAAAAGTCATACTGACTGAAGAAGAAGGCCCAACGAGCCTGACGACTGTTCTGGCATAAAACGTTACACAAACATTGTAGATTGCGATAATCTGTTCGTACCTCGAAGGGCTCTTTGGAACCCATAAGAAACTGTCTCCACTCAAGGCAGGCTGTTTTCAGGGCTAACAACTCCCTTTCAAGTACTGAGTAATGTTGTTCTGATGCAGAAAGTACATGGGACGAATAGAAATGAGGATGTTCAAGACCGTCATCTTCTTGCTGTTGGAGTAAGGCAGCTCCGATGGCTCTTTCGGAAGCATCTGTAACAACAATAAATTGTTTGTTGGTATATGGGTGCCTCAATATCAGAGCCTGAGTGAAGGCCTTTTTTAGACTCTGAAAGGTTTGTTCAGCCACGTTGGTCCAGACAAAGCCTTTCTTTAGATTTTCCTTTTTTAATGTTTGTGTTATGTGGCTGGTTTGTTATGCAAAGTCCAAGATAAACTGCTGATAAAAATTAGCCAATCCTAAAAAACATTGTGTTCCCTTAATAGAGGAAGGAGAAGGCAAATCTAGAATGGCTTGTACCTTTTCTTGGTCCATAGCTATGCCAGTGGGACTAAGGTGATATCCCAAATATTTGAATTCAGTCTTGTCAAACTCACATTTTTCGGGTTTACAGGACAGTTGAGGTTCCCGGAGTCTTTGGAGGACCTGTTTAACGTGAGAGGAATGAAGTTCAGGATGTTTAGAATAAATAAGGATATCGTCTAAATAGATGACGACCGTATGGTTCAAGAGATCAGAGAATACTGAATCCATAAATCTTTGGAAAATGGAGGGGGCATTAGTAAGACCAAAAGGCATAACTCTGTACTCATAATGACCAAATGGGGTCCTGAAAGCAGTCTTCCACTCGTTTCCTTCTTTAATACGCAAAAGGTGGTAGGCTCCACGAAGATCCAGTTTGGTAAATCGTTGAGCCCCTCTGACTGCCTCTAGAATATCCTGAATGAGAGGCAAAGGATAATGGTCCTTTATAGTTATTTTATTTAGCCCGCGAAAATCCAGGCAGGGACAAAGATCCTTCGTTTTCTTGGGTACAGAGTGAGTGGCGTGGATCCTGTTCTTGAATGTTCGGCCTTGGCCCAAGTAGGGGCGACTCTTTCTGTTAGCCACGGTGCTGCAGGCAATGGGTACGCCAAGAGCAGTCCGTGTCCCACAGAAGTAGCGCCAGAGGGAAAAAAACCCAGAAAAGGGGAAAAAAAAAACACGAGGATATGTTCCTAAAACAGGAACAAAAAGGAAGAGATATCAACAAGAGCAAATTCAGGAAAAAGTATTCCGAACTATCGAGAACCAGCACAAGAATACGAGGAATCAGGAGCAAAGACACCATCCAAACAGAAAGTGTTGCAGCGCAAGGAGAGAAAGAATCACAGCCCTTAAATACCAACAAACAGGAAACGACCAACAGGAAGTAAAAGGACACCATCTTAGATAGGGAAAAGTACATAGATCAGAATGGACTAGGAACCATAGAGAATAGGGAACAAGGAATGCTGGGAAGAGAAAGGTAACATGGGAAGGGGGAAAAAACATAAAGGAAGGTACAACCAGATGTCCCAGAAAAGAAGAAAAGAAGAAAAGAAAAAAGAAAAAAGAAAAAAGAGAAGAAAAGAACAGGTGAGTGGGGGTCAGAAATGCCTGAAAACGCGGTGCACAGAAAAAGAGCGAGGCCCCATGCCCAATTTGGGGCTTCGGAAAGCACACAGCAGACTGGGGGTGCGACGCGTCTTGGAAACGCGTGTTGCGGCACGAGCCGAACGTTCGGCTCATGCCGCGTGCAGGGGCGCAACAGACAGACCTAGCAATCTACAAACATTTCATCAGCACTATGCTTCAAAAATGTATACAATAATGTCCTTAATATGGAGCAAGATGTATTTAGGACTACTCTGCAAAGTAAGTTCCATCATGTTACAAATTAAAATGCAATTCTTCATCACAGTAGAGGCATCTGGGTTCTTTGAAATCAAATGCTAGAATATACCTAGACTCCAGTATTCTCAGCTTATTTTCTTTATTCCCTCCCTGAGCTTCTCTTGATATCCCATTGATAACACTGCGTCTCAACTCTCTTTCGTCACCTTTGTGTACTTGATGAAAATTTCTTGCCACTGAACATGATGTGTCTAGATTTTATATAGTTCTGAGGTATTGAAGAATTCTCTATTAGACAGGCAGATTGGTTCCTCCCATATAGGCCTTTGTACATGAGCAATTCAAAATATAAACTACATGGGCACTTTTACAAATGTAATATCTTCTGATCTTTTGGATATAATTGCTCTGTGCCATTATTTCTGTTATGTTCTCTCCATTCCTATAGGCTTTCCATTTACTGCATTTTATGAAACCATCCCTGGGCTTTAACCATGATTTTTTCTCAGTTCTTTCATCACTTCTAAGCAAAGTATCCCTCATAGATTTTGCTCTCTAAAAGTGGTGAGTGGTCTAACAGGTACCTCACTCCCAATTAAGGGGTCACTCCTCAGCAAGTGGCAATGTTTGTTGAGTACAGGCCTAACTGCATCAATTGTAGTGTGAAACAGGGTAATGAATCTACACTTATCATGTTTCTTTTTGGGCCTCCTGAATAGGACGTCCTCCCTTTGGACCTTTGAAACTTTATTTCTGGCATCCTTAAGAGTTCTACTGGCGTACCCCCTAGACTCAAACCTCCTGATTATCTCCTGTTCAATTTTTATGATTTCCTATGCAGTACTGCAGATTCTTTTCACTGTGAGGAGTTCAGCATAAGGTATATTTTCTTCAAAAGGAATGGGATGAAAACTGTTGGCATGTAGATTGGTATTGCCGGCACTGAGTTTCCTGATCAACGTGGGAATCAGCTTGTCCTGATTAATCGTTAATTTAACATCCAAAAACATAACTTCCCTTTCACTGAATTTCAAGTTTAAATCATTCACGTTGATTTCTGACACCATATATCAGCTGACATCATGTCCCCCCCTCACGGCTGACATTGTGCCCCCCTTCCAAATAACAAACACATCATCAATAAAGTAGACCCACATTATGATGTTATCCATTCCATCCACTTCTCAAGAGGGGATTGTTGAGCACCTCCTCCTTCCACCCACTAGGCCATATGCAAATTTGCATAGCTG
Organism: Pleurodeles waltl; assembly: GCF_031143425.1. Taxonomy (NCBI): domain Eukaryota; kingdom Metazoa; phylum Chordata; class Amphibia; order Caudata; family Salamandridae; genus Pleurodeles; species Pleurodeles waltl. The sequence continues at coordinate 511,218,867 of NC_090436.1, forward strand.
GGAGTGCAGCACAGGCGCATTGCAGACCCCTTTGTTGTTCAAAAATATAATTGTTGAAGAAGAAGGTATATATTTTTTAAGACACCATTCAGTCATACTCAAAATTATCACAGTGTGTTTATTACAGCTAATGGGTCTAGCTCTCAAAATGTGCCCCACTAGTCTCAGACCATTAAAATTGGGTATATTGTTCCATAAAGATGAAGCATCCATGTCATCAATAGCATGGCTTTCTCCCAGCTTACATCAATGATCCTCTGCATGACGTCTGTGGTGTCTCTTTTGTAAGTGGTAGATTCTGAACACATTGCCTCAAAAAGTAGTCAATATAGCTTGAGGTGTTTTCAAATAACCCCTCTCCAGCTTCTAATATGGGTCTGCCCACAGGTTTCTTAGCACGTTCATGTATCTTGGGGATAAATATATATGTATATATACATATATGGTAGTTATAGTTAGACTCTAGTTTCTATAGGAAAATTGTTTTTTGTTTTGCTAATAACATTGGTCCCCTTTGACGAATCTTCACAAATTTAAAACAAATTGCATGCCACTGACTTCAACTTCTGTCTTGAACTTTCGGGTTGATCCATCTAGCGGGGGCCAAGAAAAAGGAGGGTCATAAAAAAATATTTTTTCCATGTATTTTCCATAGGGTCTTTAGACACAACTATAGCCGGAACTGCTGAACAGAGTTACACCAAATTTGGCAGTAAGCTAGATCTTGGTGCTCAGATGATGCCTTTTGTTATTTGGTGTAAATCTGTTAATTAGATTTGGAGTTATTGAAGGAAAAATAAATGTGTATATCTGGGCTAAGCGCAGATCTCATGGTGAGATCTGATTGGCTGTCAGCACTTCAAACAGTAAGTGCTGACAGTCATCTTGGGACCAATGTTCATGATAGCACCTCAAAAGGAGAATGTATAAAGGGTAATAACAGACTTTAGTTACAAATCATTTGTTTGTGATACTATAATACGTTTAGAAATTGTGGTCTGTTCTAAGGTGATTTCACCCCATGAAAAATTCCTCTGCTGGGATTTCATGAATCATGTTTGAGAGAAAACAGTTTTTTCATTATTTTCCCCTAGAGATTATGGAGGGTGCTCCAAAAGCTTAAATAAGAGCATATTTTCTGTAAATTCACACTATCTTTCTCAGCCATATGAGAATGAAGTCTGACATTCTCAGTAAAGCATGCACTTCCAACAGGAGGAGGCTGTCAGTTGATTCCTTTGTGTTCTACTGCAGCTTCCGAGATTGTTCTAAAGAACAACTAGAGTGCTAACAGTTCTACTTATGACAAAAGTGTGACACACCTGGAGCCACCTTGATTGATTCAAACTGGTAAAACTTAAAACATTTAATTTAGAAAGGGACCAAATAAAGGTATTCATTTTGTCATAGAAATTATGGCTAGTGTTGCAGGAAGAATCATTAGGACACGTTTTAAGTGAGTTCTCAACTATCTTCCTCTTCTATTTCATTAAAGCATTCAGATATGTAGACTGAAACATGCACTCTCAACACCAGCAGCAGACTGGGAGTTAACTCCCTGGTGATCAGCAGCTTTACTACAGTTTTCTAATGAGTAACTAAAGTGTTAACATTCTGAATGTATGCCAGAAGTGTGGCATCTTGATGAAAATGAAGTGTAAAACTAAAATGATTTTCCACTGAGGATACTGCAGTAAATAAGGAAATCACAGAGCTTCATAACAAATACGTCCCCCAAGATGGCCACAAGAGAAAAAAGAGCACAAATACAGCACACACATCACCCAAATGTGGCCCAAGTATAGCCCAATGACAGAAGTGTGCAAAAATCTTTTTTTTGCAGTTTGATATAGTGCAGACCTGACCCGAAGGTATTGGTGTACTTTACATGAGCATCAATTACAATACACAAGGACACATTCAATTTGGCTTTAGGCATGGGGAGATTAAGTGGTGTGCCTACAATCACAGGACATTGAGCTGGCGCTGAAACTCGAACCTGGTTCCCCAGTTACAAAGTCTGCAGCTCTGGCCGTAATGCCACATTCTGTCCAAATAATGAAAAAGTGCTTTATCACTATTTGAGTACTTAGAAAAAATGCCCTCATTTTAGTGTTTTAGAGCACTACCCATAATTTCTATGAGAACAAGACTCTCTCAATTTTATCATTTCTAATGGAAATGCTTTAGGTATTACAGTATTGATTACATAAAGGGGTGCCACTAATTGTAATAAATATAGAATCTAGTTGTTCATTACTATACCGTAGGAGGCAAATGTCAGCGGCATGGACTCAGATAATTGAGGGCATGGAGAAAGGTGCAGAGGGAATAAGTTGACCAAACTTGGCAGGTGGGAGAGGCAATGGCTGCACATTGGACAATGGAGGGCAGGTAAAAAGGGGGCAGGGGCAACAAACCAACCATACAGGACAGGCAAGAAAGGCTGTGGCTGTATAACAGACCTTTGAGGACAGAAGGAAGAGGCAGTGGCAGTACAACCATAGATGCAATCAGACCCGATTCAGGCTTGAGCCTCCCAATGTTTTTAAGCCAAAAAGGGATTCATTTTATGTCTCCTGTCTTAAATCTCCTCCTTCTCAATGTAACCCAATGGGTAAAATTAGTTCCCCAGGTATTTTTGTTTAAAATCTCCCCTGTTAGGAGTACAAAATGTTGACAAGTATAGTACATTGAATCACATATGGCAGGAGTAATAGGGTAGGGGCATGGACTCGGAAAGCAGAGGGCATGAGGGATATGGGCAGGTGCACCAAATTGACCTTACAGGGCAGGCATCAGGGGTTTCAGCAGCACAATACACCACACAGGGCAAGCAGGACAGCAGTGCAGCACAACGGACCATGGAAAGCAATCGGGAAAGGACAGGGCCTTACAAATGGACAACAGAGAGCAGACCGATTAGACAGGAGAGACAGTTGGAGCATAACAAACCATGAAGGCAGGAGGGAGGGAGTAGGGGCATGACAATGGATCCGAAAAGGCAAGAGGGAGGGGATAGGGGCCTGCATCTGGAAAACAAAGGTGCAGGAGGAAAAGGGGTACGGCAGTAGCAGCAAGCTGACCATGGAGGCAGACGGGATGGGCAGTGGAAGCACAACACACCAGGGAGGGTAACAGTGAGACTGTAATGGCATATACACAGACAACAGAGGGAAGGTGGAAAGGGGTCAGGAGCTGCAAGCTTACCTCACAGGGCAGGTGGAAGAAGCTGTGGCAGCACGGAAGACCATACATGGCAAGTTGGAAGGTTAGTTGCAGCACAAAGGCCCAGGTGGGCAAGAGGGAGGGATCAGGGACATGCACAAAGCAAAGGACCATGTCGGACATAAGGGAGGGGTAGGCACTTCACAAATGACCCTGTGGGGCAGGCAGGAAGAGCAGTTTGGCACAACAGAGCATGGAGGGCAGAAGGGAGAGGCAGAAAAATGGACCATGGAGGAAAGGAGGGAGGGGATAGGAGCATGGAACTCGGACAGGCAGGGTGGAGGTGGCAGGTGGCAGGGAAAGGTGGCAGTCATTTGGCAGAACAATGACCACGCACAGCTTTAATGAGGGAGCAAGGGCATGGACTTGGACAATGAATGACAAGGAGAAGGGGGCAGGAGCAGCAAGCTTGGGTGGGGGCAGCCCAATGCCAGGCCAGGCCCTGGGTCCAACCTCACCCCCACTGTACATTGCGATGGGCATCTTACTTAACATACAAATAAAACCTAGAATTTCACTTAAAGAAATCAAAGGTTACAGCGATGTTATACTTAGGAAACAGAATTTAAAAAACCTTAGAAACTCACCAAAAAAACTAAGGTTACAGGGGCGTTAAGGTTAGGTTCAGATTATACATGCACAAAACCATAGAAATTCAGTTTTTATAGTTAGAGTTATTTCAAATAACTATAAATCATTCCCAAAGGATAATATAACTCGCACCCTCACTATGCACTGTAAATTACCCCAGATATTATATCACTCATGATAATATCACTGTATCATTTGCAGTAAAATTATTGAGAAGACTACTGTGCATGGTGAGGGAGTGAGTTATACTTACCTTATAGTTACAAGCCTCCAATGTATAGCCCAGAACTTGACAGAACAGAATTGCCAGTCCCCACCTGTAAGTCCCTGTCTGTCTAACCTGGCAATGGCACACCCTTCTGGAACTGCCATGACCAAATCCAGGCCAGAGTCTTCCGTTGCCTATGTTTCAGTCACAAATAAGGAGTCCAGACTATTGGCTTTAATAAGCTCGCTTATTTCAGTACTATGTTTGGGCAGACCACGTATTGATCAAGGCAAGTTTCAATACGGTTGTTGCCCCTGCCGATCCAGCCCTCTGACACCAAAAGTCCTTGAAAATGCTATCCTCCTGGTCCCAGACCTTCCAATCACTATCCCATTCACAGGCAGAACATCTAAACCGTTTTGACTCCATGGGGTCCCACTGACAGCAACCTACCTTCCTCCTAGGTGGGCATAGTTCTATCAATTTCCCCCTAGAAAACGTGGTCCTTTTCATATCTTCTCTGTAACCGGCAGCCTGCCTGGCTCCTGGTATTGTCCTAGCACAGACGGCCATAGACGGGCTTGCCATAGGCACATCCGCGCATCGGCCTACTGATATCCTGGCCCCCTGATCATGTGAACCTATGTACAGGCAGCAACAACTAGCCCTCCCCAAACCAATGGCAGTACAAAAATGACTGCCACCCATCTACAACCAGCCTCTACCAGGCCCACTTAGCCTAAAATCAAAGCCTAAAATCCCCAAAACAACAGAAGCATAAAACAAAATGTCCTCCAAATAAAATCAGCTCCAAGTAAAATAAAAGTTAAGAAAATGTATCGCTGGTTGGGAGCACTTCAACTCACTGTAATGAATGGGCGTGCTGATATCCTGCTCCCCTGACCATGAGACCCTAGGTGCAGGCAGCAAGAAATATCCCATATACTTGATTGTGCCACCATAAACACCAAAGAGTTACTACCATTGTCATACACTCACATCTTAATGTAATGCAAATCGCATAGTTAGTGCATTCAATAATGTATTAAATGGTGGCAGCCTATTAAATTAAATATAAAGTTTAAAAAATTACATTTTTTTCCTACTGTAGGCAAAATAAAAAAGAAAGACAGAAGGAACGATAATCACAATACGGTCCAAGTGGTCAGGCTCATGAATAGATTCCAGTACATCAATAAATTCATTGGGCATTTTCATCCACCCCACAGCTGTGTCTATGTAAAATTGTGTCAATTGGAGTATACATAAATCACTCAAAATTGTTGATGAGTACTTCAAAAACAATGCTGCCATACAATCCAGCTCAAGTAGGCATACTTCTTTGCTGCTGTCTACAATAATGTGTCACCCCTCTAGGCAGTTCTCCATTTGTTCTACTTTACTGCTATCTTTGTTTCATGCAGATAAAAAAAGTATTTTTCTAAAGTGAAAACATAAGAATTAAAAAAATACTCTGCATATGCAACTCATTTGTTTTGTGTAGAAAACTCCTGAGATAATAATTGGGCTCAACTACCTCACCAATTCCTTACTTTCCCAACCTGCAAATCACAATAAACTGCACCATAGGTTGGAGGCAGACATACTTCCTCATCAACATTTAGCTGTATGGAGCTTTTCAATCAAGATTTCTAATATACCACATTTCAGTAGCCTGAAGACCTTCATACAATCTCCACCGATCCTGTCCCAAGTGCATCAATCACAAAACACCTCACTTGAATCACATCATGATTGTGCACCTGGCCACCAGATACACATGGTTAAAACAATTTGATTGCCTGCATATGCTGCAAAATCTTCTTATGCACTTGAAGTGTCTGACTGCCCACATAACTTAGGTTGTAGCTACATGTGAGCAGATAGATCACAAACTCAGTTAGACAGTTATATGTGCCTCTAATTTTGATAGGACTCTCAAGGAAAAAGGATATGTATATGTATTTAATGGTATTAATTCCTATTGTACACGCTACGCACTTGGCACATTTCCTGAACTCCTCCCTGGAAGCAGTCTTTTTGGATCACCTAAACACTGCTTTTCATCAATGCAAGATCTCATATACATAATCATAGAGTTCTTGGGCAGTTTTAAACCGACAACCAGATCAGATTGGACAACATACCTATTCCTCCAGATCAGCGACCTTAATTCCTGATCCTGATTGCAATAGGTTATGATAAACCTGATACCACTCTTATTGCAGTTTGCTCTTGGTCGATGAAACAGGATTCTATCCTATTGTTCTCAATTAAAACTTCTAAGTCTACGAAGTTCAGCCTGGTTTGCTAATTTGGCATATGAAATGCAGGTCCAGATTATTTATATTGATGTATCTCACAAAATGTTCAGCACTTTACTGGAGCTCCTCCAAATTACAAATAAATCAATGAATCTTGAATACATAACCACAACATCTTTGTGGTTACTGCAGAGCACCTGCTCCTCCCACCAGCCCATGTATAAACATGCAAAACTGACGGCTAAATTGGTGCCCTTCACAGTGCCGCACAACTTTCCACTAAACATAAAATATTTACTCTCCAGGCATTGCTTGATCATGGCCAATAGAATTTATGTGTGTTTGTACAACTTTAAAGGGTTGCCTTCCAGAAAATAACCCACAACCCATCCATGTGGCGAATGCCGATACACAGTGTTGTTACATTTAATGATATAGGGAGGTAGTCATTTCTCCCATGGCATATCATAAGTCAACTTGAAAGAATTGCACATGCCTTTTACAAATGATGGCAAGTTTTTGACATACTCATGCAGAAAATAGTCAGTACATTTGGATGTATTTTGTATTTTCCAAGAGGCTACCTTGGGCTAAGATTATTGACCTGCCTGGCGGTTCAATTGGATTCTTAATACCCTTAGGAATCAAGTATAATATTGGAATCCTTGGGTGGTCATTGCGTAAAAACATATATTCATCTTGACTTAATAATCCATTGTTATGCCATTCTGTCAAATCAGATTTATATTGTTCCTTTATTGTAACCAGCTCATTCCGGTCACACCTGGCATAGCACTCCACATTATCAAGCTGTTTACATGCTTCCTTTTCATATATCTCAACTGGCCATAGTACTTTATTACCTCCCTTGTTCCTTATTACTGTGGGCCTGATTTAGATGTTGGCTGTAACGGTCCTCCGGTGACTTTCAAAGCTGGAGGCAATTAAATTCGCTGCACTTCAAGATATCTCTGTAGCGATCTGTGCTCCCAAAATTTAGTTTGCTCACTCTACCTAAGCTTTTTCAAAGATTTCAATTTGCTGCATATATCGCTGCCATTAGAGACCTTAACGGCTCCTTCCATGGTCCCAGTTTTGTTCAACAATGACTCATCAACAAACATTTTATCAGATGCCTCCTCCTTCTTGCACAACATGTTGGCAAACATGGCTTCACTCTCCTCCTAATCATGAGCTAGCTATTGCAGATTAATCTCAATGCCCACCAAGCCGAGTTTCTGCTCTTCTCCTGTGATTTGATCTCACCTTTTGCACTGGTGCCTGACAGCGTGAGCCTTCCGACTCTAACAGCGTCTGCATTTGCTTGAAGCTTCCTATTTTCACATGGGGGGCCTTCGGTAGTTTCACTTGCTTCCTCAAATTTGGCTCTTTTAGAAATTGGGTCTCTAGCTGGCAGAAGTATGCACCCTGTCCAAGTTAGGAACTGCTATCCTAGTCAAGGTAAGTCACAACAAAACCTAAATTATCCTGTGTTCACCCTGGCAGCTTGGCACAGAACAGGCAGGCTTAGCTTAGAAGGCAAAGTGTAAAGTATCTGTGCAATAACTTATTCAGTAACACAGAGAAAACACCACAAAAAGACTCAAGGTTTGAAAAATATAGAATATGTATCAGAGTAAATCAAAACAAAAATAACAACAATCCACCCAGTGGAAGTCGAGAGATTCATTTTTAAAGGTTAAATGTGAAAAGAGTGCTTAGAAGTCACAAGCGGTCAAAAGATTAGTTGAGGTTGCGAGGGACCGGTACAAGACCAAAATCCAAGCTGACTGTGATGGAGGATAGGCCAGCCACAGAACACGCACAGGGTCCACTGAAACAGTACCTTGGTTGGAGCAAAGAGTTAATGCTGAGGGTACGATGTGTCAGTATTTCCATGCAGTCTGGTCACTGCATGTTTGTCGAGCTCTGTTGAAGAGAATACAATGCATTGTCTTTGGGCCATGCAGGGTTGTTGGCAAGTCATGCAGGCTGTGAATCTGCTGTTTTCAGGTAGCCGCTATGTCATCATCAGAGAGCGATGCACGCATTTTTCTACCTGACTGAAGGCGATGTGTTGTTTTTTGCAGAAAGTATCTGCAGAACCCAGAACATAGTGGGGGCACTCCAGGCAAGGGTGAGACTCTTAGAAAGTAGAGTTTAGCAGCCCCAAGACAGTTGTAGGCAGTCTGTGATGTCCCTGACCTGAGACTGCAGGAGAACAGGAGCAAGCCTCTGGAGATCAGTGTGGTGGAAAAGCAGAGACCTTCCAGCAGGATCAGAGAGAAGCAGGCAGCAGGGCAACAAGCAGGAAAGCAGTCCTTCCCAGAAAAGCATTCCAGTTGAGACTTTTGAGCAGCACAGTAGTTCTTCTGACAGAGGTTCAGATCCAGAAGTGTCTGGTTTGAGGAGGTCAGAGACCCAGTACTTATACTCTAAGGCCCTCATTCTGACCTTGGCGGTCTTTTCGCAAGACCGCCGAGTTACCGCCGCGGTGAAGACCGCCGACCGCAGCGGTATGCCGCTGTGCGCATTCTGACCGCTGGGAGCGTTCCGCCGGAAAACCGCCAGCAGCCACACTGGCGGTCGGCGGGATAGTGGAGACTGGTCAACCTCCACCGCCACGCCAGCAGAACACCGCCCACAGAATTACGACCCACATTTCTGTGTGGCGGTCTTCTGTTGGCGGTCTTCTGTTGGCGGTCACCTCCCCATGGCTCCTGTCACCTCCCGGAGGACCAACGCACAAGGTAAGTTGATCGTCCGTGAGGGGAGGGGGTGGGGGGGTGTTGTGTGATGTGTGCGTGCATGGGGGTGTGCGTGGGAGTGTGTAGAGGGGGTGTGTGAGTGCGTGCATGCGGGCGGGGAGTGCTGCTGTGCCTATGGGCAATGTGTGTAGTTCGGCGGGTGCGCATGTCGGCATGTATGTGTGCGGGTATGTGTCCCCGTTGTGTATGTGTGTGTGTAGGGGGTGTGTATATGTGCATGTAGGGGGTGTGTGCATGTCGGGGTGCGTGTATGTGCATGTCGGGGTGGGGGTGGGGAGGGGGTTCGTACCACCTCTGGGAGGTGGCAGGGGGGTGGAGGGTGTGGGGGGAGGACTCGGGGGGGTAGTGGGGGGTGGGGGAGACCCCTATCAGTGCCAGGGAAGGAATTCCCTGGCCCCGATAGTGCCTACCGCCATGGTTCGCATGGCGGTTCCCGACCGCCAGAAACCGCGGCGGTAAGCAGGGTCATGATACCGTTGGCGGTCTTGGGTCGACCGCCGGACCGGAGTGCGCAGACTCCAGCCCGTCGGTCATGACCGCCGTGGCTGTCGGAGTGGGGAAGTGGCGGTCGGTCGCGGCGGTGACCGTCGCGGTCAGAATGCCATTTTTAATACCGCCGGTCTGTTCGCGGTCCGACCGCCGTCTCTCCGCCGACCGCCAAGGTCAGAATGAGGGCCTAAGTGCCTTGGAAGGGGAGGGGGGTTTCAAAGAGTAGATTTGAAGTGCACCAGTTCCCTTTCAGCCCAGGCATGTCTGCCAGGCTCTCTGTAGTTAGTTACCAGTTCTTTGTGTGGGGTCAGGCCACTACCCTTTTAAGTGTAAGTATGAGCCCTTCCACCCTTCCTGCCCAGGAAGACCCATCAGTATGCAGATAAATGCAGATGCAGTTGAGTGTCATGTGTTTGTGGCTGTCTGGATGGAATGCACAAAAAAAGCTGTTACCCAGCACGGACCAGATGTGAATTGGAGAAAGGGTATGAGGAACATAGAGCAGTAAGAGCAAAGAAATGCTCACTTTCTAAAAGTGGCATTTCTAAAATAATACTATACCTTACCAATCCAAAGATATGAAAAATGATGCAGCTACTCCTTTATGATCAAGAATTACGGCATAAAAGTATATTAAGGAATTCACAATGCTGGCCTATGAGATGAGTATGTTTCACATTAGTGAAAAACAACTTTGGGAGTTTTTTACTACCATGTCCTCTCTTTCAGATACATTGCACCCTGCAATGTGGGTTACCTAGGGGCCTACCTTGGGGGTGACTTGTGTGTAGTAAAAGGGGAGTTTAAAGCTTGGCAAGTGGTTTTAAATGCCAAGTCAAGATGGCAGTAAAATTGCATGAACAGGCCTTTTAATGGCAGGCCTGAGACATGGTTAGGGGGACACGTATGGGGTGGCACAAGCAGTGCTGCAGGTCCTCTAGGAGCTTTTAATTTACAATCCCCAGGCACATATAGTGTGCTTTACTAGGGACTTACAAGTAAATTAATTATGTCAATAGCGTAGATGCATATGTTACCATTTTTAGGGAAGAGAGCACAAGCCCTTTAACACTGGTCAGCGATGGTTCTAAAACCAGCAAAACCGAGATCTGAAAAATGGAAGGAGACTGGCAAAAAAATTGGAGGAAGACTACCCTAAGGCTGTCAGGTATAACAGGCTCACTTCTCACAGCAATCACCCTCCTATGCTGTCTGCCTCTGGCCCACTCAAAGGTGGTCTGCACTCCTCATATATTTCAACTCGGTCAATCCTTATTGACCATTCCTGACAACAAGGATTGATGCAGATGCTTCTCAATTTTAGTTTTTATTCAAACAGCATTTCTTTTTTTTTATTAGCATTTCGGCTAGCACATGCGGCCTTGATCACATGACATATGCACCAATTTGCTTCACTTTTTATACTTGAGTGTGTCGTCATAAACACCAAAGAGTTACTAAAATCATCATACTCTTCACAACTTAATTTAATGCTGATGGCATAATTAGTGCACTCAGTAATTCATGAAATGGTTGCAGCTTATTAAATACATTTTAATTTAAATGTTAAAAATTTGCCAACACTGTAGGTGAAATTAAAGAAAAAAGAAAGAAAGAACGATAGTCCCAATACAGCCCAGGTTGGCAAGTTTATAAATATATTGCTTCATATGTAATCAGTAAATCAACAGCCATACCTGGTAAATACATCAATAAATTCAGTCCTAGTGGGTATATTCACCCATCTCCCAGCTGTATACTTTCTAAATAAAATCTTGTCAGTTGGCGTATATGTAAATCAATCGAAATTGTTGATGAATACTTCAAAGGCATTGTTAATACAGCTTGAGGTGTTCTCAAAAAACCCCGCTTGAGCTTCTATTTTAGGTCTGGCCAGAGGTTGCTTAGCATTTGTATGTATCTTGGGGATCAAATGTAAAAAGGGAAGCCACCAAAGCCTGGAGAGAAAGAGAGAGAGTGAGAGATAGAGAGAGAGAGAGAGTGTGTGTATGTGTGTGTGTGTGTGTGTGCGCGTGTGCGTGCGTGCGTGTGTGTGTGTGTGTGTGTATAGATAGCTATGCAGTTATAGTTCGGACATGGTTTACATAGGGAAAGTGTTTTTTGTTTTGCCAATAACTTTGCTGCCATTTTGACGAATCTTCACAAAATTTTCAAAACTATTTTGCTCTTCACTTCAGCTGTTAAAAGTTAAAAGTGTTGGCGTGATTTATTAAAGGGCTAACAAAAATGGTGGGTCACAAAATGAATTTTCCCCTTGAAATGTCCCATAGAAAAACTGCTCCCGCTCATTCTCAGCTGACTTTCCATCTGTTTTCCTGCCCGCTGTCAAGCAGATTAAAGGATTGCTCCTGCATGCAGGGAGCAGTATTTTTAACTGCATCTCTCCCAAACAACGAAGCACTTAAAGCATATAATTAAGTGGAAGTACCCTTGTTTGGTGGAGATACAACTCTTTGTAGTCTTATTGCGTTCTCCATGTGAGGATTCATGTCATTGCAGATTTCTGTATGAAGACGCTTGAGGAAGAATCACATTGTCAAAATTACAGATGCACAAAGTCGCTGAAAACATTACTTCGGGGTCATTTAAGCAGCTGTCAGGGGAATATGCACTATGTACTTACCCAACAAGGTAGCACTTGCTAATTAGCGAGTAGAAAGTACTTCAGTTGGGCAGACATTTTGCACAAAATTGTGGCCTCTTCCTTGATAAAAAGCAGGTCAGGATGCATTCTGGCACCAATGCTTATTTCACTGAAATTAAACCTCAGTGAAAAGCACCTACAAATATGAATAAAGCAGGTACCAAGTCGAGGTTCCACTTCCTTAAAGTAGAAATAACCCTAAATTCTTGCTCTTGGCCAAAGCAGAGCAAGTGTGTTTTCTCTGCAGTTCCATCTTGAAAAATATCTTGAAATCCAGGATGGAGACGAATGCATTGTTATTCTTTCAGAGTGCAATATCTTCAGTAGGGACTGTGATGAGTGGGCTTTTTCTTGTAATCTCCTGTTGAGAACAGAGCACACTGGTCTCCCATTAAACTACTAAGAGTTTTATAAATGCACAAAATGACCTGGAAGCCCTATCCATTTGGCCGAAACCCCTTCATGGCATGCCGTTGGATGCCTATGGGGTTGGCCACAGGCAAGGCCATTCAGCCAACCCTTGCCACACGCAGTTGAAGGCTGTGTGTGGCATGGGTTGGATGTCTATGGGGGTTTGGCCATAGGGCCAGGCCTTGTAGCCACCATCTGACATGCATTCCCAAAGGCTGTGCGCAACATGGGGCTGGGTGCATGAGGGGATGGCAGCAAGTTACAGGTTGGGTGCAGGGCCTGGCTGCAGGCCACGCCTGCGGCCAACCCCCAGAAATGCATGGCCAAGGGGGCTAGATGCATGCGAGGGGTTAACCACAGATATCTGGCTACAGGCCAGGCCCTGTAGCCAATCCCCCACTACGTTTAAAAAAAAACATAGATATTCACCCAAAAAAAAACAAAGGTTACAGGGACGTTATAATATTAGCATTTAAAAACCATAGAAATTCACTGAAAACAGGTTCTGAATTTACATGCACAAAACCATAGAAATTCAGTTGTTATAGTCAAAGTTATTTCAAGTTACTATAACTTGTGCCCTAAGTTAACTAAAACTCATGTCAACAACATGCAAAGCTAATTACCCCACATTTTACATCATTCATGATATGTCTATGCCATCATTGATATTATCACTGCAACATTTGCAATATAATTATTGATGAGAAAACTGAGCATGGCATGGGGCGTGAGATTGGAAGTGAACTCTTGTTGTGTTGTGACATAGTATTCCTAAAGAGGTGTGTCTTCAGTTCTTGCCTAAATTCAAGCAGAGTTAAGGTTTTCCTAATGGACTTGGTTTGTCAATGTATATCCTATTCCAGTGGTCTACTATATACCTCTATACCTCTTCATGTGCTCGTTGCTTGTTTCGTGAAGTTCTTTCATCACAAGCTGAGGTCTGATTGAAATAAGGAGAGAGTTTCCATGGTATAATTATAGTTGAAGTTGTATTAAGTGAGATTTCTAAAGAGAGTCTTCTGGTTTGCTTCTTGACATTGCACAATGAAATTGATAATATGCTCCCCCATGTAATTTCTGTCCTGCAGATATCAGTAGTATAAGGGGATACCTTCCATCAACCTATTTTGACAGGTGCCACGCCCCGTGATGACATAAGCAGTGACGTAAGCAGTGACGTGTATGACCAGCATGTAGGTTGTTAATCAATCACTGTGCCTGTCATATGTCTGTGTGATTGACAGCCCTAAGAGCCTTCGTGTGGTTGTGTGGCCGGACATGTTCGGGTTGTCAAAGGGTTGTGAAGAATTAACGCCCTAACAGCTTACGTAATATGTGTACACCCACTTTTTAGCGCTTAGACCATATATATATATGGTTCCCATAACCGAGCAGTGTTGAGTATTGGAGTATCCTGGTCAATAAGTGCCCTTGATCATCAATATGAAGAGGTACAATCCCATCAACAGAAGGGCGTCCTCCGAAGGCGGCGTGACAACTTTCATTAAATATAACAACCATTCACCCTCGACGTTGGACAAGGACAAGCTGCCTGGCACCCCTAAAGATGCGTGTTTCGACGTCACAGGGATTAACGGGGACCCCGACAATCTGTTTGAAAAGCTTCCCCTCAAGGACGTGCCTATGTTGATATCACCTATTAAGGGTGATGGGTGTGGGAGCAAAGCCCTGTGTAGAGATGTGGAGGATGGGAATAACCATATTGACATGGAAGATCTTGAAGAGGCTATGCAACCGCATAATTTGCCTGTTTATGAGGACATGGGGTTTTTGCCGACCCAGGCCCCTGAGTCTGTCGTCGTGCAGCAACCGAGCTCAGACTCTGGTTATGCGTCGATGGAACTGGCCGGCTCTCAAGATGTAAGAGGGACTGCAGAATCTCGAGGAAGTGTCGAGTAAGATCTGTCTATAGGCAATTAGCATGTATACCAGAATTTATGTATTCTTAACTAATAGCTGTCTTTCTTTTGTACTGTAGGAGTCATTGGCCAAAAGAAGAGCTGTGGAGGAGATGCAACCAAAGGTTAACGCCGTAAATTTTAATTGCTTTTGCTGTTCAAATCAGAGTGAAAATTCCACGAGCCAAAACAATGAACCGTGTAAGAATGGTGTTTGTCCCTACAATGTCTCGAGCATTGAAAAGGAAACGCCGAGCATCCCCTAAGCCAAATTCTGGGCTGTTAAAGGTTTTGCAGCGACGGTTGTGAAAGCTTGTCTGAAACGTGACTATTATACCCTGTGTTACAGCCACAAAATTAACGATGTGGACAGGAGGGTCACGAATGTCTAGACCCGTCATACGACCCAAGAATAATCAGGCATATCTGCAGTTTGCTAGATCCTTACAAAATGTATAAACTGTTAAGATGGGTTTACGGGATGTCGACTTTAAAGAAAAATGTCAACCTGATATGATTAAAGTTTTGGCGGCAGCACTCTGTGAGCTCCGACATATGTGTGAACCACGCTCAAAGCTTGAAAGTATGCAAAGTCTGGCTGCTCCTGTTGACATAAGTATGGTAGAAAGGATCGTAGAAAGACAAATGTGTGATGTTTACTTTAAAAACGGAAGAACGACCGCTTTAGCCCCTCGTAGACTGTTTTAAGAATGATGAGACAATCTGATAACGTATCGTAGTGGTATTATTTAACGTAACATACTTACTCACTTTTTTAGGAAGGGGGTCAGAACGATGTCGTGCAAGATGGCTATGAATTACACCGCGGATACGCTTGTATTACAAAAATGTTATATGCGATGCTCAAAGAAAGAATAGCTGAAATACAGCCTCTAACATGGAGCCATATGCAGTTTTGTAAGCCACCAGATATGAAACAGTGCGACAGTTCAGAGTGTGTAGCTAAACGGCGGAGCAAAGCGTGACACCTTAGGCGTGGTGAATACCGGAGTATATACAGGCGAAGGTCGTTGGATTTAAGACTACACCCAACGAGCGGATTATGCAAAACCCTGGAGCATGTTACCGAACATTATTTCAAGGATAAAGGCTTTGCATTGTCTGGGCGAGAACTGTACAAACTTTTAAACAGTGTCAGCACCCTGTGTGTGCAAAGTTATATGAGGGGTGAGGGGGCAGTTGTGTCTAGAGCTATAGAATTTGTATCTATGAAAATAGCAAAACACGTGACGCTGAGGCCTATTAACTGTCAGACCCCCCATAATGTCTGTACACGATGTTGTGTTATGTATACGTAATGAAAAAACCTCAAAAGTGTTTGACAGTGGCTTTGATGCGTGTCTGGAAACTATAAAGCCTGTAGTGTTTATGGACTGTTACCATTTTTTATGTTTAAAAAAATGACCTTACACAAAACAAACGTCTTTCATTTAGCGGTTGAGGTGTGTGACAGCATGACAGGGACTGTTTTAAGGAAGCTTTATTGCGAAACACTAGGGGTTGGAAGCTTCGGAAGTGCCGAAGCTCTGTTTAGAAGGGCTCGAGTTGAAAATGAACCTGTAAACCGATCAAGGGTGAAGACTTGGTTATCGGGGGAAGAGGCGTATTCACTCCACAAACCGGCCAGGAGACGTTTTAAGAGGAGGCCCACAGTCGTTAGCGCTCAGCTAGATTATCAATGGCAGGCTGACATAATCAGTCTTCAAGATCTTGCAAAGCATAACAAGGGTGCCATTTATATATTAAAAGTTATAGATGTATTGTCCAAGTACGCCTATGCAGAAGCGTTAAACGATAAAAGTGGTACCAGCATCACCGGTGTTTCTAAAGCCATCTTCGCGAGAGGTCGAGTACCTCAAAAACTACAAACAGACGCTGGCAAAGAATTTTTAAACAAGCCTTTTCAGAAATTATTAAAGCAGTACGCTGTTCAACATTTTGTAACGCACACAGAGGCAAAAGCGGTGATTGTAGAGCGTTTTAATAGAACTTTAAAATCAAAGATGTGGCGATATTTCACAGCAACAATACCTACAGATACGTGGGTGTTATACAGGCTTTTATAGATGTTTATAATGCCAGTTATCATAGGACAATCTAAATGGCTCCCTTGGAGGTAACGGCTGATAATTTGTTAATAGTATGGAGAACAGTGTATGGGAGTCTTCTTGTGGCGCGGGTCAAGAAACCTCCTTTAAAAGAAGGGGATCATGTCAGGGTTTCAAAGTTGAAGGGTGTCTTTACCAAAGGCTACCAACAGACATTTAGTGACGAGATGTTTATAGTGGAAAGTGTAGAGTTTAAAGAAGGGGTGTATATTTACAAATTGAAGGGCTACGATGGGGAAAAGGTAACGGGTGTCTTTTACAACAAAGAGTTCCCAAAGGTGCCCTACGATCCGGACAGGGTGTACAGGGTTAAAAATTTTCTGAAAAGAAAAGGCAGCGGAGCTAAGAGACAGGTGCTGGTGAAATGGAGGGGGTGGCCCGAGAAATTTAACAGTTGGGTTTTGGACAGCTGGCTGCAAGGTGTGTGAGGTTGCGCTGTATACGTCGAGATGGAGACTCCACCTTTTTATATTACGCTACCGTCCATCGCCTTGAAGGACATGTTCCCTGACAATCATATTTCTAATTATATGGTGAAACTGGCTAAACCGGTGGACCTGAAAGGGTCCTGGGAGGTGGCCCTAACAGAGATACAGTACCCTAGAACGTGGAATACATTTACAAAGCACGAGGCTAAATTTAATATAAAGCGTGAGCAGGATCCTGTGAGCATCCACGTTGGATTTCCTCATGGCTATTACCTAACCGTCACATCGGTGGTCGACACCATCAACAAATCTATAAGTAGCATTGAAACGTATGCGAATATATATCTAGTGCCGGATAACGTTAGAAGAACAGTGTTTCTTAAAGCCCTGGAGCTCAGTACAGTATTTGCTGTTGGGGTAAATTACAGAGGGGTTTAGGGACCGTACAACATGTGAAAAAGACAGGTTGATCCAGACCCTACGTGTCCCGATATTAACAGAGGCTTTTATACACTCTACGTGTATAGCAACATCGTCGAACCTCAGAGGATAGGGGATAGTTATTCACCGTTGTTGAGTTGGGTCCCGGTAAAGGGAGAAAATAACACAAAGATTAATATACAACATCACAAACTTGACTACGTGACAGTTTCTGAAAACCATTTTGACACTATAACCATCATGGTCTACGATGATCAGTAAGAGCCTGTAGCCTTTAAATATGGGAAAGTTATTGTCAAGCTTCATTTAAGGCCGCGCCGTGACGGTGACTATTAGACAGTAGCGATGGTCGTCATTAAAACATACGGGGACCCCTACATGTATAGAGACTATTATAGAGTTCAGGCCGGCTATGGTGAAACGCCGCCCTACTTTCAAGGGGCCCCTGTTATGTACGGGGCAGGATTGGGGGGCTTCTTTAGGAGTTTGTTTAGAAGAGCCATGCCTTTCTTCACGTTAAAGCTGCGGCTACAAACATAGCCCATGACGTTGTGGGCTCTGTAACGTCGGCTGTCGCAGAGCGCATGAACAAACAACCCCAAGAAGGAGCAGGGTTGATGTACAAGGTGCGTGCAGGTATTAAAAGGAAGAGAAGGGCTTCGAGGCGTCGGGGTCCGTCAATGCCCTATAAAAAACGGGGGACTTCTTCAAAACTTTCACACAAAAGAAGAGTCGTGAGAGGGAAGAGATCTTCCAAGAAGAAGAGAACACACTCCAGTGTGAATATTTTTTAAATCAACTATCATGGCCTTGGTACACTGCGCCTCGAGTGAATGTGCCAAATCTGAGCTAGATTTGTTTTCTCTAAAGCCTACACAGGCCAGTTTTTTCATGGAAGTATCGCCACTAGCCGCTCTGACGCCTCTGGCGCCGATAGAGTTTTTTGTGTCTGGGTCCACGGACATGTATTTAGATCTCAACAATACACTACTGCACCTCATCTGCAAAATAACAAAAGCGAACGGTGCCAACATCGATGACGATGCTAAAGTGGCGCCAATCGCCTACCCCGTCGCAACCATGTTTAATCAGGTGGACATTAACCTGGGCGATTGACTCATCACGCAAAGTGATAACATGTACGCCTACAGGGCATACATAGAGAGTATTCTAAATTACAGTCGCAAAGCCCTGGACACACAGCTTTCAGCTGGTCTCTTCTACAAAGATACTCACGCGTATTTTGAGGACACTGCTTTGGACGGTGGCAATGATGGTTTTAAAAAAAGAGCCAGCTTTGCTGCAGGCAGAAGAAGTTTGACCTCCTGGGATGCGTACATTCAGATCTTTTCTTTCAAGATAAGCTTCTCGTCAATGGTATTGATCTTAAGATCAAACTCAACCGCAACAAGGATACGTTTTGTCTCATCAGCGGTGATGCGGAACAGTATAAACTGTTTATATTGTCCGCAAACCTGTTTGTAAAGAGAGTAAAAGTGTCACCGAGCATCAGACTGGCCTACGCTGAAGCTTTACAACTATTGAACGCCAAGTATGCCATTGAAAGAGTGGCTCTCAAGATATTCAGCATCCCCGCCGGTACTCGATTAACACAGCAGCAAAATCTATTTATGGGCCAGCTCCCAAAACTTATCATCATAGGGTTTGTGGACAATACAGCTTTTAGCGGACTCTATACCTCTAACCCTTTTAACTTCAAACACTACGATATCAACTACACCGCTCTGGTCCACAAGGGTGCTGTTATTCCTGCAAAACCGTTCACCCCGAGTTTTGGAACATCCAATTTTGTCCGGGAATATCTCGGTCTGGTCTTGATAAAGGGGAAACACCTGCGTGACTAAGGAGTTGTGGTTTCGAGAGAGGGGTATGAGAGCGGCTATACACTGTTTGCATTCAACCTGACTCCTGACATGGAAGACGGTGACCATTACAACTTGATCAAAAACGGAAATCTAAAAGCTGAAATACGCTTTACACAAGCGTTGGCTACCAACGTGAACATGATTGTATTCTCTGTATTCGACAGCGTCATCCAAGTCAATCACGCCCGCCAAATTATGTTTGACTATCATTAAAAGACTGTAAAATGGACACTGTGCAGATACATGACTTCTTAAGCAGGCATAAACACGCTAAGAAATACTTTTTAGGTTTATTTCCTAGCGACGGGCTACCGGGGGAGACAGGTCCAGAAAGACCCCGCACACTCGTCTTTAACACCGACCCGCATTACAAGGGTGGTACACATTGGGCGGCAATGTTTCTGGATGTAGACAAGATTATAGTGTTTGACAGTTTAGCGGAGTTCCCCGAGCATAGCATTTACACAAAACCGATATTCAAATATGTAAAAAAAAGCATCACCCACGGTTGAGTATAACAAGCTGCGTGTACAGGATTTTCTAGCCAAAACATGTGGGGAACATTATATATTTTATTAGTAAAATGTCTGAGGGTATGACATTTAGAATTATTTTTAATCTGTATTCAACAGATGTAGTAATTAACAATGGTATTGTTATGAAATATGCGAATGAAAACTCTAGGACTATGTCGAGCGTTGTTATAACAGAATACTGTGTTTGTCAAAAGTGTAAGGCATTGTAACGCCTCTATTTGTACTGATGATTGTCTGACATAAAAACATTTTTAAACACGAATTCAGACTATGCATTTTTTTATTCAGAAGCCACACATTTCCATACCATTTTTAAAAAGATGCCGGACTACTGTTGAAAAGTTAAAGTGTTTATTACAAACAGTTTTCAACACAATCATTTACAATGGTAAATAAATGAAGCAAAACTCTTTCGAGATGCGAACCTTTTAATAAAACTGTACAACGGTTCAAATGTCATGATAACATTAGAGCGGTAGCCGAGTGTTCATTTTGAACAGTCTCTTTTTAGGCGCCAGAGTTAGAGCGTTGCTGCTCCTAGACGGTGTTAGCTGTGGAAAGAAAGGCAATGTCGACACGTTGGGACTTGTGGTAAAAACAGCGGGGCTCGGATCTCTCAAACTTTCAATCCTTCCGCGGTTGTTGGCGTTACCGACGATAGTGGAAAGAATGTTGGGTTCCACCGAGGAGCGTAGGAACTGCCCCCATGCTCTAGGAGCATTTTGGTTGATAGGGTTTTGTTGTGTGTGAGACCTCTGACCAGATCGTACATGTGTGATCCAGCAACCGGTTGTCCCTTGTAAACGAATTCACTCGGTCGTTCCAAGAGGTCAGATCTTTAGTAGCAGTCATTTTACCGAGCAGTATTTGCACCGCCCCTCTATACCTCTGACTTATATTTTTTAAAAGGTCTTCGACAAAGGCGTCCATGGGGGTTAGGGATCCTGGGTCTTGAGGCTCTACAGGGTCTGCGGGCGGCTGTTCCGTGTAGGGTGAATACAGAGTCAGTTTGTTTTTTTCTGCATTACATTGTTTGTAATACTGTAAAAGGTTTTGAAGGGCTCCTGAATAAAGACCCACTTTGTCGTGTGGTTTTAAATCTGTTTGGTTCAAAATGTCTTTTTGATCTCAGCATCGAGACGCTGCGTCTCGTTTCTGCGTATGTCCCAGATGTTGGTTGTAGAAGGGCCCAACTGTTCAAGCTGTTGGCGTGGTACAAGATACATTTTTTGGGCGTGCTCCATCAGGTCCTCGACAGGAGACCGGTAATTAGCCGTATAGCTATACCCAACAGCGATCCTATAAAACCTCCTGACTGTTTGACCAGTTTCTTTTTTAGAAAGGAGTGATGCCCTTTTATTGCTGAGCTTCTTAATAATGTGGCGCTTCTTCTTCAGCACGAGGAACTGGCTTGTCGATATCGGGACATTACCTTTTAGAGTGTTTAGAGCTATTTCTGAAATGGCATCCACTAAATTGTCCAAAGCAGCGCACAGGATAGCCTTTCTTTTCAATTTTAGGAGGTCTAAATTACGCTGTATCCTCGCAGACATGGTAGCGACCTTATATTATAAGGTTTAGAGTGTAAATGTTATAAAAGTCCTTTTAATGGGTCTTTTTATAGGCTTTGGGGACTGTTTTAGGAGTGTAAGTGACTGGGAAGTCAGGTGGGAAAATACTGGAGCGTAGTCTGTACTCTTCTAGAGTATTAGGTTTTAAATCTACCAGTAAGTAACCGTGGGGTTTTGCGGTAGCATCGCTAAACGCTTCCATAAAAAACTGTGTGTTTCCGGGGCAATTGATATCTGAAACTTGTCATGGGGGTCTTTAAACAAGACCAGATAGGAGGCGTTGAGTGTAAAAGAACGGGTGCTCTTACCCTTGTAAAACAAGTTCTGCATCATGTAGCATATGCTTAGATTACGATGATGTGAATATTGAATAAAAGCCCTCCCGATCTCTGGGTGGTCCCCCCCTTCACGCATGAGATTGTCCACAATGACCATGTTAATAAAGTGTTTAGGTAACAGTTCGTTGTCATTGAGATTCCTGGGGATGCCTTCTATAAATCTGATGTGTGGAAACTTTGGAGATAGTTAAGTGTAAAGATCTTGCCAGCACGAATAAAGCCATACGATGTTGTTAGGGATCTGAGATAAAACACCGGGAACATTTTCTAACAGTTTCTTTATAAAATAACTTTTACCCCTATTCGAGGGACCTGCTAAAATGCAGGAGAATGGGTGTTGCAGCCTGGTGTCCACAGCTGGTGGGTGTTTACCCCTCTAATGCCTTTTAATAACCGTACGGTAGTGTTTTGTAGTCATCGGTCATGACCCTTTTATCAAACACTACTGGTAGGGTTTTATATAACGGCTGTGTTGTAATTTCCCATTTTTTCCTGGACCTGACTATTGCTTTATTATTGTCACGATCATTCGATGCGTAGTACTCGTGCATCAGACCCTTCAAACTGACAAAATTTATTTTAACCGTATTGCTTACTTTAAAGTGATAACTTTGACTTTCATGCAAACCCTGTTGTTGGAGGTTTTGTAACTGTAGGTCTTGGGCCCTGAGGAGGTGTACTCAAGTACGTATTCATCCTTTTCGAGCTCACTGGTCAAATCACCCAGATAATTACCTAGCGCAGGATCTTCATCACCCTCTTTACTAACAAAAATAACAGATTCGGTGTTGTGGTACAAACAGTGGTACTGAAGCTTATCCAGCAACTTGTAAAGCTCTAGACAAGCGTGAGCAGTTGTGAAGCATGCTATGAAAATGTTTATATTGTTACAAGTTGTGGGGTACTCTTTGGCATACAGTATTTCCAGCATAGAACAGCCGTCTCATCGTCGATAAATTCGCATCTGGCCACATCGTACGACGGAGCAAATAGATACTTAAAAAGATTGTCTGGATCTGTGACGACGGATGTGTTTGACAAGTTGGTACGCTGTGCGAATTTTCCCCATAAAGAATTGAGACAGAGCTTAGCTAACTATCATCTGGCGGGGTTAACCTTCATGAACTCCGGTCTCAACGTAATACCGTTGTGATCGTGGTAATCGGCGATGTACTTTTGCTTCCAGGGCTCATTGATGCACCAGTCGGGATATCCTGATGCCTCCTGTTTGTCTCTGAGAAACAATTTGATGTACTCAGAAAAGAGTTGGGTCGTGGTGTGAGGAAAGTGCCAAATTTCCAGTATTTTACCGAGGCGGTACCCTTTCTCGAGTGACGTTTGTACCTCGATGGTACACCATGTCCCCTCCAGCAGCCTTTGCTCATCACTATGTCTACACTCACTAGTCTGTTTACTTTCAGCGCATGTTCGACATAGGGGAAACATTAGCTTACCGTCGACTCTGTACGGAAGCACCGGGAAGTAAAGCTTTCGCAGAGGGTGGATTTGACACTTAACAAGACCAAAGTACTCGTATAGGGACTTAAAGTTCCTATATATGATCTTAGGATGCCCCACCGGGTACAACTTTACGTTGTTCACATACGGGTACAGACTGGTGAAGTCGTAGTAGTGTATTTTCTCACCCTCACCAGTGACCTGGTACAGCTGTATGTCGTTTGTACGACCTCAAAATAAGGCGTTGCGGGGTTCCAACGGTGCTGGTAACTGACGGCTTTTAATGAAAGTGCTGAGTTCCGCATCTTTTGCTAAATCATCTAACCACTCGTGCTCCCAGAGGGTTCTCAGAACAAAGCCGCTGTTTTCAATATACTGCGCCTTCGCCAGAGTACGACGATGCAGATGTTCAAACGTGGTGCCCTGCAATCTGCTAAACTCATGGGGTTTGTAACAACGAGGACATCCGTGGTAAAAGCAACCGTTGAACTCAAAGGCGGTTGGTACTCTGTTAATTAACGCATACCCGTCTAGGTAGTAATGGCCCAAACGGTATTCGCCGCCTTGCAACGCATGTTGAATGAATATGTTCTCTTTCTCCAAGGCTTACATGAGCCACTGAATAGACAGGGTGGAGTAACGTTTCTGTTTTCCGTTATAGAGGTCAGGCGGTACTAGAGCTGTGGTTTCAGGTTTTTAAAACATGTGCTGACACATAGACATGCACATGGAAGCCAACGTTATGTTCTTAAAGGGGTCTAGGTATGCCACGATTTCCTTCCTCTTAAGAGATTTTGTTTTGAGAATCCTGACCCGTTTCGTCATCTCCACCACAACGTCTCTGAAAATGTTGCACGCTTTTCGCAAGATCATTACATCCGCCTGACAGTAAGCTTTCAATTCTGATTGAAAATGAAACATTTTCACGATTTTCATCGTACCACTGTAGAAAGCTCTCTTTTTCAGACGGCATCATGTACTCGATACCGTAACTGTCGGGCGGAGGCTTTTGACCAATCTAATTCTGGTTAGCCCATGTGTTAAAAAAGTGTGGGAAATATCCTTTACAGCCTTCAAAAGCAAAGGCTTTTGGCAACTTACTCAACTTCATGGATAGAAAATTCAAGGTGTCTATAAACCTAATTTCAAAAGGTACAACCTTTAACAGCAATCAGTATTTTGGCTGCATGAACGTGTTGAGGAAATCGTTCACGCACGACCTGCCTTCAAACTCCCAGTTTTCATTGGCTGTAAGATGATGAGCATATATGTAGTTAGACTGGTGCACACCCGTCTCCTGCGTACACTCTATATCGAATACGATATAGTCTTCTGTTTTTTTCTGGGGTAAGCCTTCGATCATGTAACACTCGTGTGCGGTTCCAACTATAAAATATGCTTTACACCTGGGACATTGCATACCTTTACAATGGTGTTTGGAGGCCTTGTAGCGCCCGCAAGTCCGTCAGTCCGATTTACGTTTGCACTGTACGAGGCTGACGTGTACGTTCAAACAGTCTTGCGACCTACAAAACATCTTACACGTCGAACAGTTAAACTTTTGAGAGGTGCCGTCGACGCACCCGTCCCTCTGACACATTTTACAGTTCATTTCACACTGGTGTCTGGTCCGGTTGTTGTATATGTGGTCGCAATGCTTGCACACATACTTGGCTCCTAGAAAACCCTTCAGGTTCAAGATACCGTAAAAGTGGTTATTGTGATGAAGCACATAAACAGTCTTGTTTTTCACACCCTCATCTGTAGTGAAGTACGTCCAAGAACTGCTGTGGTATAGAACTTTTACCGTAACGGCAAAATGATTCTCAAAACGTCCTAGGTCCCCAAAACCAACTAGTCTGTCGGGCAGTATTCGGAGCACCGCCTGGGCGTCCGCC
This sequence comes from Pleurodeles waltl, assembly GCF_031143425.1. Lineage (NCBI taxonomy): Eukaryota > Metazoa > Chordata > Amphibia > Caudata > Salamandridae > Pleurodeles > Pleurodeles waltl. Next base: position 511,244,098 of record NC_090436.1, read on the forward strand.
ACCATAGACAAAATTACGTTGGCTGGGGTAGCTCTGTCCAACAAACCCGCGATGCTTGCCGCCAGGCACATATTGGTAGCTCTGGTGTTAAAGTCGAGCAACCACCGATATTTCTTGCCAATGATTTTACTGTAAAGGATGCTCTTTAAGGTTCTAGAAGCACCGCACTCACGGCCCCTAACAATGAGGGCGATGATTCTGAAGGTCCCGTAAGCCAACAATTCAGCCTTGCTCTGTAAAAGCTTAGACAGGGTTTCTAGAAATGTCACAGTGTCAAACACATCTCGAGACAACCGTCTGGTGAACAGAGGACTGTTGAGACCCTGTCCCTGAAAACGTAGCTGGAAGAATTCGTTAAGCCCCACATCATGTGACAATCATTCTATGAGCGTTTGTACAGCCTGGTGGATAGCCATAACACCCTGATCAGAGGAGTTTATACGATCTAGGTTAACAAACCTAAGCTACACATAATGCTCTGTAGGTTTAAACCACTCTACGTTGCGACTATAACGTATCACGCTCTCTAGAAACACTATGGGGGTCATTACGACCTCGGCGGTCTTTTCGCAAGACCGCCGAGGTACCGCCGTGCTGAAGACCGCCAGTGGTGGCCGTCTTCTGCGCCGCGTATTATGACCGCTGGCAGGCCGCCGTCCTTTTTCGTATGGAAAGCCGCCAGCAGCCATACTGGTGGACGGCGGGAAAGTGGAGGTTGCTCAACCTCCACCGCCACGTCAACAGAACACCGCCCACTGAATCACGGCCCATGATTCGGTGTGGCGGTGTTCTGTTGACGGTGTTCTGGTGGCGGAGCTGCCCCCATGGATCCTGTCCCCTCCCGGAGGATCAACGGACAAGGTAAGTTGATCGTCCGTTAGGGAAGAGGGTGGGGGGTGTTGTGTGATGTGTGCGTGCATGGGGGTGTTCGTGTGAGAGTGTAGAGGGAGTGATTGAGTGCATGCATGCGGGGGTGCTGTGTGTATGGGAAATGTGTGTGGGTCGGACGGTGTGCATGTCTGTTTGTATGTGTGCAGGTATGTGTTGTCGGGGTGTATGTGTGCGTGTTGGGGTGGGTATATGTGCATGTTGGGGGTGTGTGCGTGTAGGGGTGTGTATATGTGCATGTTCGGGGTCGGGGTGGGGACGGGGGTTGTGCCACCTTTGGGTAATTTACTTAATAAAAGCCTGCGCTGTTTGGCGCTATCTGCCCACTTTTGCTTCTTAACGACCCACCCGCTTTTAGGTAGTCTCCCACCACCTATTTGAACAACCTCAGTGACACACTCTGGAGCTTAACCCTCAGAGGACGATACTATAGGTCCTTCAGATGTATCTTTTAAGTGTTTGGGTTCTTTGAGTCGTCCTACCTGTCGTAGAGGGGGGTTGAGGTTTGTGACGGTCCCTGTGTTCTCCCTGTATTGTATCTTTTGTGAACATGTAGGGTGTGTTTTAAATGCAGCTGGCAATATCTTTGGAACTTGATGGTGTTCTATATGATTTTTAGTTTTGATAGTGCGTAAGAAATGCAGGGCTTTAGTTAGTATAGCCCTAACCTTTTTGTTATATTTGGGACCCTTGAATGTTGAACCGTCACCCCATAGGGCTCTTCCCCGGTTCTAGTCACGCCGGCATCACCCCTATGTCTGTAGCGGCTGCTTCACATGCCTGAATAACCTCGTTTCTACACCGCTCTAACCTCTGAATTACCTCTCTCGGAACGACCCTCAGGGGTCGCTTCCCTTCTCCAGCCTGCATCGGTTTTAACGTCTTAGACAGGAGCAACGCTTTTAGCTTTTTGACAACCCCTTGGATGTCTTTAATGTATGTCTCTAGTACATTCTTAAGGTGTAAAATATCAAGTTTAGGGACGTCTGCTGTGTCACTGTCAACAATACCTTTGTGTAGATTGGGACTCTGGGGATTAAAAAAAACAGTGTCCCAGTGTGAACACCCTGGGACTTCAGAGGTCTGAGAGTCGCTAAAAGACTAATCAAAACTATGGCTTTGACCTTCGCTCCAACCTAAGCTACTGTTGGGGTATGTTGAGGCTGGTGACATTATTATTACCCTCGACACTGGGCTGGTAGGGTCGTACGCTCCAGGAGGTGTGGGAGGTGACAACAGGTCTGGGAAATTTAATTGGTTGTCGTAGTAACTCAAGGCCTTGGTGGTGTAGGCTTCGTAGGGACTGTGTACCTGTGTTTGCCCTTGTTAGGGGTCTACAACGTGCGCGGCTACTGAAGGGGTTTCAGAACTCTCAGGACCACCCTCCAACCCTTTGAGAAGGTCAATACATTGGAAATAAGAGATCTGCTCCTCTTGGTTTGTTTCAGGATCGTCGCCCTCTGGTTCTTGATTGTTATTTATATATGGTTTTGGGGATACTTCCCCAGGAAGAACATAGGTATTATCCGCCACAGGTGTTGAACAAATAGAGATTCCCCGGTTCTGTGCGTTTGCCTCAACGGTAACTTTCTTTTTTAATAATGAGTTTAGAGGATCTGTTTGTAGGACCGTCACCGCATGCTTCTGTCTCCAATGCTTCCTGGAAAGTTTGTTCACTTTTGGTTGTACTTCTGGTTGGAGACCCCCTTCAATGGGTTTACAATGTCCTTGTTGATGTATGCTGGCGCTTGGTAGCGCACGTTCTTCAGAACCCATAGAGGGTTGCTGAAGTGTGAAACATGTAGGCATGTTCAAAGGGTCTTGTTTAGGCATCACATGGATAACGGTGTTGTTGCTGCAGGATGTACCTGGTTGATTTAGAGTTGTGTCGCTCTCAACGCTAGCCGGTACCCGGACATTTTGAAGCTTCATGGTGATATCCACGAGCGGTGTCACTGTTCGTTTACGCTTAAGCCGGTCCCCTTCAGAGTTCTCTTGCGTCATCTCTTCTGTGAATACATAAAAGTACTTGTTAGAAAAAATTATAAGACATCACTTATGATTACCACACCCTATCTACATGCACCGCACTTCTAACTTTTTACAATACATTTTACAACCCTTACTATACGATTGATTAGTAACCTGTTGAGATAAAGATGTTAGGGTTCTTTTTAACTCTACAGTTGTGAAAGACACACCTGTCTTGTTCCTTAGAGGCTTTCCTTTCTTTGCGGATGGCCCTTCGCCTGTCGCCTTGGACTTTTTTTTCTGATTTTTCTTTTTTACGACAGGTTCCACCTTTAAAGGTCCTACGCGGTCCATGTACGCTTCCATGGCGACAGTAAAGGAGGACAAAAACAACATCAGCGCAGCTTTTACAATATAATTACAGGTCTGGTTCCAATAGAACGTTTGAGGGTTTCAACCTAGACTATTATAATGTTACCATAACCTTTGCAACAAATCCCTATTTTATTTACCTGCAAGAGTTGTAATAGCCGACACTGTGTTTACGGCATCTTGAGCGTCTAGGATTTGCTGCAGAGCGTCCACAGCAACCTGTACTTTGGAGGTGTAACCTGTAAAAACATTTTAGAAAAATTATCAAATAAAAAACCTGGGGTAAAACACTGAGGGCTGCTGATTGGTCTCTAAGCCATAAAGCTCTAAATATTTGTACCTTGTTGGAAGGCTTCAGTTTGTTGAAATGTCCAAGCTAGTTCTGGGATATCCTATGTACAGACCAGACAAATTGACATTAAAATATCTCTAAAGAGAGCCGTAGGTTTTAGGTCTCAACACACTTTGACAACCCATCATTTATAAAAACCTAGGCACTAGTCATGAGTAAAATGAGTTATAAACAATAACCGTACATAGGGCTACGCCGTTAAGTAAAACATTTTTAAAATAGAAACATCAGAACCCAAACGAGTCGTGTTACAACATTTGCGCAGAATTCCAACATTTATTTTGATCGGCTCTAAACATGGTTTACAGCCTAAAATCATTTACGATTAGCAGAGCATCAACACCTTCACTAACAATTTGAAAATTGAAAACACCTTCAAAACTTTTACATCAGTACGCAAGTTGTAAGCGCTAGCTAAAGTTGCAAGAGTGGTTGTAATACATTAGAAAAAAGACCAGATGCGCATTTCATATTAACATTGCACAATACACTTTGCACCATTAATTAAGTATTACAAACGCGTGTTTCACAAGTCTTAGGGACACCATCACATTTCAACATGGGCACTTTACACATTTTAAAACAAACCGATGGACAGTTTGAAAACTACGCAACAAAACATCAAGGGTTGCACTACTTAGAAAAAATGTTTTAAAAGTACATTGTTACTTATGCCATAATCAGGCCTTAACATTATTAACCCTAAACAACATATTTTTATACATTTAGATGTTTACAATGCGCATAAAATACACACTTGGGAACGGTAAGGGTATAGGAGAGTCAGAGAACAAACAGTGTAGTTCATATTTCAATATTTAGGATTAGCTATGCAATTTTTCAATATTGTAACACATCGGCAGATTACTAATATTTCCCTAACCCATTTTAGGATTAAAATATGGATGTTGCATGAAACATAAAAACACACAACTGATAGAAATAACTGAAAAAGTGGTTGATGCTTGCAAATCGCACATCTGCAACAAAAAACAACGATGTCCAGGTGGAGACAACAAAGTAATGAGAAGGGTGCCAACCTGGTATAAATACCCAACCACCACGGGTATTATGATGCACAGACCCAGAAGGAAAGGGAAATGCCTCCTCTGTATCGTGCTGTATAAACAAATGAAAGCAGAAAGTACCAGGGCACTCCAAATGATAAGTCCACAGTATGCAAGAATCCAAAAAGTTTTAATTCCTTATGTTGGAAAAAATGAACACATCAATTTTCAGAGACAGCCAACACGTGTTTCGTCCAACAGGACTTTTTCAAGGCTGTAACAAGGGAAAGATGATATCTCTTTACAAACACCAAATGGCGCATACATATTGGATAATTCACACAAAACACAAACGGTGTACAAAGAAAAGATATATAATTTTCGTAAGTAAAACTATAAGTGGTACATTCCAAGATTTCAAAACCATAGAAAGCTCAAAGGACTCTGGAATTGAGATACTCTCATGCTAGGTATGAAATAAATAGCCCCTGCGAGTTGCCTAAAGTGGTGTAAGAAGAAATTATGAAAAGTACAATTGTTAATAAGAACCTAGAATGTAAGCCAGATGTTTAGTAGTTATGTGAATAAGAAAACTGAGTAAGCCCTTCTACGTTAAACGGCGTAGAAAATAATACGTTTCCCAAGAAACTTAGTGCAATAAATATACAGAACATGCAGTGGCCAGACAAATGTCAGGAAAGCACAGAGGAAACACCAAAGAGATGGGTATGCATGTTGCATGTTGCAAGTACAAAGCAAAAGTTTATTTAGGCGATGTGATCAAGAAGATTGAAAAATAATTTCCATCTACACTACAACTATTGAGATAAATTATGTTTTCATTTGATTCAGATATTATAAAAAAAACACAGTGTTATAAAAGTGATTACAATGTTTCAATAATAACTATAGAAATGGTAGAAATGCTAAGTGGGGTAGGACAGAGGAGTCACACTGTCCAAGATGTCAGCTATTTGGCGCCGACCTAACTCACATGTTTGCCACATGTATAAAGTTAGAAGTTTTGAGGCGGGATATCAGGCAGTTTTTAAGTGAAGTAGCCAAGCAAAATTTGGAATTAACTCCGGGGTTGTAATATTCGGGGTATCTGATGTAGTTGGGCCACTGATTTCTAAGTTTATCTTTGTCTCTGTGGCTGTATATCAACTCTGTATTGCTTCTGCGTGGCTTGATCAGCAACCCCCTGTATTTCAATCTTGGTTAGATCGTCTCCTTTCAGTATATTAACTCGAACACTCATTGTATGAACGCAAAGGGAGGGAAGGGAGACAGAAAGGACAAGCCATCTGGGGGGTATTGGGTAAATGGATCAGATCTAAGCAGTTGATATTTTGGAAGGAATCCGTGGCAGAGATTATCAGTGTATGATTTTGGACAACTATGCATATATTTGTCTCTTGTATGCTGTTGGTTACTTTATGAATTCATTCTCTCGGGGTACAATAATAAAAAAAAAAGTTTAAAAAATGGTAGAAATGCCTTACATATGGTTTCAGCCAACACAAGTTTCGTCCCAGCTTTGGACTTTTTCAAGGCTATTTCCAAGGGTAACATGCAAGAGAATAGATCAATATACACAGAAGCTTCCAGTCTTCTTCTGAGCCACAGGATCATAAGGACTCAAATTATGAGTGAACGATGCACACACAGCCCACTTGATGTATGAGCACTAGTTCCATCCAATAGCACGCATCTGAATGTATTTCATTTCATTTATGCTGTAAGGCCTGTAGATTACAGTGGACAAAGGAAGCTGCCAAAGTCCTTATGTCAAGAACTGATTACAATAATATGCAGCTGCTCAGTTAAAAGACCTTGATAAGTCTTATGATATTGTAAATTGAACCAGCGTGCCATGTGTTCCGACCTTGTTCAAAGAGCTAGAGAAGAACAATCCAGGCTGTAATGTAGACACTCTTGCACAATGGTGCTAAGGTGCCTGCTTTGGCCCTAGGCTGAACAGAGTGTGCCATCATAAGGAGAGCAGAAATGCTCCATATTTTAGCTAATCTGGGTCATTCCTGCTCTTTCCACTTCTTGCAACGCAACACAACATCTTTGATTGCTACCCTGCATTGCATGAAATATTAGCAAATGTGCCCCCAGTTTGTCTGCCTGGAGCAGGACCCTTACTAAGGTGCACTGTGTAACATAATCGTAAACACATATTTGCAAAGACCCAACAGAAGCATAGCAAGGAGCAATATCTTTATTTCTCCTCTTACTTTCTGTTTGAATTGTTTTTGTGCAGGAAGGTGTCTTTTCCTTCACAAGAAGAATCCTGCTTGTAACACACCCACCGTTGCTCTATGGTGCAAGGAGGACTGTATTGGTATTAGGCAGCACATAAGTGCACCAGCACAAGGAAAAAGCAGAATTGTTTCATATCTTTGTAAATATGGAATACTTGTGCTGTGTTACGCAAATTAATAGTAAATGTCACCCTTTGTGTTTGCTAACCGGTGGATGAGGGGGTACTCTCGGGGAAAAAACTTTCTGTTACTGAAGAAAGGCGTTTGTAATCCCGGACAATTTATAGTGACTGCTGCTAGTGTATGTCGACTTTGCTTCTTTTGAGGTCATCTGCTTTCGCAGCTAGATATTCCAGGAGGACACTGGACGTTATGTCTGCCAGTCCCAATTGGTCTGTAGAGAATAGAAACAGAATTCTCACTCGGCAAGCATTAGTGCATTTTCAATGACGCTGTGTAATGCAGAAAGAAAGCCATTCCTGTGGAGGCCGAGAATGGTAGAAACAAGTAGTAAAAATTGCTTGGTACTCACAAGAACACAAACGTAGATAATGGCTTGATTTCCTATGACATAGTTGTAGATCACCGTTGAAGTGAACATCTAAGCGTGAAGCCTGCTTAGCAGTTTGCTAGGATGTTATGTTTTTCCAACTTTATCTGTAAGTTAGTTAGAATAACGTTTGCAAACGACAATGTCCCTCTTCACAACTCGGACCAGTTCAGTTAACATTCCTTCTTGAATGTTCCTTACTATTGCAAAGCAGTTGAAGGACTTTTAGCCTAACGCTTGAATTATACATTTATGGACTTCAAAGGACATGGAATGTAGACCTTGAAACAATATTGAGAAAATATATTGCTTTTGGGATGGTGTCATGCAGAATGGTTTAAATATACGTTTGAAAGTTTGCTTTAACAGCTACGTCTGAAAGTATGCTAGGTCCGGGAATGCAGCAATTCCGTCTCATGTGACTGTGAGTTCAATAGGATGAAGCAAGGACATTCTATTAGGGGGAAGTGCTGGTGCAAGAAGCTGATTTAAAAAAAAACGTCATTTAAGGCTATAATTATGCCGTGAACCCAGCAATGCTTTGAGAAATCATTGCCATGTGACATGGTAAAGACCTCTGAAAGTTCAGCCTCTGCAGAAATGAGCTGCAGGGCGCGACTGCGAAGCGCTGCTCTCTGCCATCAGCAGTGATTTGTAAATCTCATTTTGGGGAGGAATCCGTGTGAGACAGAATTAATGAAGGAACCCTTTCAGTGCCAGCTGTTCCAGAGCTGTCCACCTATGGGTGCAGCGTGCATCCCTGGGGGTTGATCAGGATTAATGTGGCGAAGCTCTTGCCCTCGCTTGTACCGAGAACGGAGGCTTTCCTGATGATAAGTAGGACACGGGCACCGATTGTGCTGCCATCTATTCCACAAGGAAGCCCTTTATAAAGCGGGGAAGTTCAATGATATTAAACAGCAACAAATGAAAGGAGGAGTAAAATAGACAGGGAAAAGTCAATTTGCCATTGTTATTACATACTTATCTCGATAAAATACCTCCAATGGTTGTGGGTGTGTTTATTATGGGCTATACACTTTAGAACACAGTACTGTTTGGTAGGTTGGATCAAACTGCATCTTTAAAGCTCATTTGCATTTTTTAAGTGTGCATTTGTGTGTGCACCGTACACAGATTATTTATGAATGCAAATACATGAGTATGTTTGTCATACAGCATGGGAACTAAAAGGAACCATTTACCTACAAGCGCTGCTGCCCAGAGCGAGTGACAATCGGCTTTGCACGCTATTTAATATGCAGAAGAGCTAGATATCCTCACAATCAAGTCCAGTGGCGTAGCAAAGATGTCAGGAGCCTTAATGCAAACACGCAAAACGATCCCTGCACCCCAAAATAATCCCTGGTTACATATTTAAATGCCGCTCTAATTGAGTGCGGGAGGCCGCGCAGACCACTGGGCCCCGGTGCCCTCCACATGGTGAACATATATTAACTGAGCTCCTGACCAGGTGGTCTTCCATATTCGTTGGTGAGCCCTGCCATCGGAACCAATTTTTATAGATTATCGCCAGAATATACCACCTTTCACCACTCAAAGCAATCGCAAATGGTGAAGGTCCCGACGTGCTGAGCGGAGGCGATAACCACGTGAGGCCGAGCGTGTCGGTGTTCGAGTAATAAGTGCTTCACTTGCAGCGTTTATGACAGCATTCAACTGCAAGTGAGATCCGGTTTATGAAATACAGAATCTGCTGGAACACGTGTTATCTGTGTTCTTCGCTTCACCAAGGGTGCTCGTTTCATCAGTCTTGGCGAGAAGGACTGTCAGAATACCAGGCGTGTAATAAAGATGCGTCCGCGTATTAAACGACCAGGGCCTCGAGATTATTATTTTTTTTCGAAAATTGAAAGGTTGAGGCAGCAATAAAAAGGTTGAATGGTAATGTCTTTAATTGAACACTGAGGCGTAGTTCCTATTAAGTCACCCTTTCATTTGCCGTTTTAATTATTTCATTATCATCTTGTAAGACAGTTTACAATGAAATGACCATTTGTGGTTAAGTGAAAGCTAATTATTAGGACTGAATTATTGTGCAGTTTATTGATCCCAACGGTGAATTAAGGGCTTTAAGTTCGTCTAGACAGAATAGTTAGCAAAATGACAAAAAGAAACATATAAGGCCCCTGGGAAGATTCCCCACGCCACATAAGCAATTAATGCTGCCAGGTAATGGAATGTACGTTTATACTAAAACCAGCAGCGCTTTGACATTTCAGCAGCCTTATAAACACATTGGGCTAATGAAGAAAGACTTACGAATTGTGCTTATATACACGAGGAGTAGCAGTTGCTCCACATGGATATTTTTAGCCGCCTATTGATTGAATGAAAAATGGATACTTTTCTCTCTGAGTTTGATGAAAAATGAAACGAGCCATGCGTAGTGTTTATCTGTGTTGGTTCTGTTCGCGCGTGATTGATGTGCATTAACAATTTCCATTTCCCAAAGAACACTAATCTCCCTTATGGATGTGAAAAGTATGCAGTGATAAACCAAGAAAGAGGGGAAGCAGTACTGCTGAGTAAGAAGGCAAACACACCATTCATCTCAATCCAGTGCTGGGCAAGTTTAAAGGCAATCTGTCATTATCTTGATGAGCAAGCCGCAGCTTGTGCTAAGCACGCAGCCCTTTGCTGGTATTTCAGAGAACATGTCCTTGAGTGGACTGGGGAAAGATCAGACGGAGTGGGTTTAAAGGGCTCTCTTTTCTGATGGGATTTTTCATCCACAAGGGCTGGTTTTCAAGGGCTTTAAGAGCAATCTGCCTGCTGTAGCGGCATTTGAAAGGGAATAGCATAGCCTTCTTTATTGTAATCTAATTTCTATTCTTCAAAACACATATTCGCATGGTGGGAAATGCTGAAGTTAGATAAAGCGTTGTTTCCATCTTCCGTCCTGTAATTTTTTGGTTTCATAGACTTTCTCATAGGGATTCCTCTACGGGTTCTAAAATCTCGTGGCACATATTTTTGGCTGGTTTTATGGTATTTGTGTGTCACCTCCTACCTGGACGGAGTCATTTGCATGTATGAAGATGTACCAGCTCCCCCTGCCCCAGTCGAACGCGCATGAGAGTATGGGTGTAGAACGTCCAAAATGAAAAAAGTATTGGAAAATTGAAAAAAAAAAATGATCTGGAGTTGTCTCCCACCTTTATGGCTTTGTCCATGCTTGTTTTGTTTTGCATGCTGTTGATAAAGCCACATTTTTGAGGAGCTGTTCAGCCCTCGTCAATCTAAAAGATAAACATTGTCTAAAAGCACACATATTTTTTTTGGCCCCACAATGCACAATTTTCTGTAGCAGTCCCTACCATTTCATGGAACTACTTTAAGTGTGGATGTGCTCTTTGTGAAAGAACAGAGTGCCTGATTTAGATCTTGATGATAATGGTTCTTCCATCGTTTTTCTGTCAGTTTTCCTGTCTGCAGTCTTGGTGATCCACTCGCTCTAATTAGAGGTTGGTGGGTCCATAGATGAAAGACTGCCAAAGAGTCGCAGCCATCCCCACCCGTGTTGATGGCCCCATAGGCAAAAGTGGCTGGTGGCAGGTCTCCACTCAGTTTTACTGCCAAGCCAATCATTCCAGATGATGCAACTGTGGTTGCTAAGCCTCCACACCTGAGTTGGCAGATTGGGAGGGATAAAAGGATGAAACTCACCTTTTTTCTGACTTTTCCTATCTCCTGCCACCATGAACACGGTCATACAAGTCTTGATGTTGCTGCTGCTCCTGGACCAAGATGAAAATCAACCCCGTCATCATTGCAACAGAAGGTAAGTCACTGTATTACCTGTCAACCTCAGAACTGTTGGTGTACATTATCACTGGATTTGTGCACGTTTAACAAATACCTGCAAGCCATAGTAGAATGATGGTCAAAGCATATGTCTGTAATGTTGTAGTTAGAAAAATGTTTAAAAACACACCACAACTTATCAGAAACAGTCACCAATTTGGTACTAACTGCCTTCATGGCAATGGACACTTACACAAAAAGTCACATCAATCCCAATACGAAATGTAGACCATACAGGTGTGTGCAATCATTTTCCCTGAACTATCACATCATATACATAAACAGTATACCCAATAGGAACTACATAAATCCATGACAATGTAGCAATTGCACTACAAAATACTACAAGTGGGTGTACACAGAATGTACAACCAATATTACATCTTAACTGCAAACATGTCAGGATGTATGAAGGTCACATGTCCCTTTGGTTTGTGCAATTCATGACAAACATTAGATGTAATTTAACTTTAAAGTGTCAGGGTCCCTGTATAATGCATATGTGTATATTATAGACCCATCAAATTAAAATAAACATGTGCATTCTCCAGTCATACCAAAAAAAAGAAATACATCTAATTTTGATGTAAGTGTCCAGTAACCTGATGAATGCTTGCACCAAAATTAATACGTGGATCACAAATGTACAACACTAGTGAATGCATTCCAAAAATGTCTAAAAAATAAAACCTTTGCTTGCCATTGTCACAAATTAGTGTAAGAGCAGGGCACGCACATTACAGCTATACCATAATCAGAAAGCAATTAATAACAATCAAAAAATAAGGCCAGGATAAAGGTATTGTAAAATAATGTTTTTATAAAAATTTGATAAATCTCTCAAAATTACATTTCAGAACAATTGTCACAACGAGGATCCTTGTTTCTTTAAAGTCATAAACAGGGACAAAGCAACTACATTGGATGACCCGGCAGATCTTAAGAAATGTATTCATGCTCAAGGAAGATGTGGAACCTATTAATCTTAACTTGGTTTTCATGTAATTTCATGGCCTTTGATTCTTTTAGTTTTGCAGTCCCAAGCTATCCCCAGCCTACTGGATCAATATGTTGTGTCCCACAATGTCTCTTTGTTCTAGTGTTCACATTCTGTTCATGGTATATCAGACCTTTTCATGTTTGGTAATTCCATTTTGTAACATTTTGATTTAGACTCGTATCTTTTTCTTTTTCTTTTCCTTCTCCTTTTACTAATTGTTCCTCCAATAAATATTACTATCATATTTCCAGCTTCTCGGAGGCCCTCATCCAGGATAGCTTTTATATCCTTGTTCCTCTACTTTCCATCAATAGTACGTTTTTCTTTTCATGAGTCATATGACTCTAGTCATTTACCTTTTTGTCATCTTTTTATTATCTTTAATATTGGGGAGCTCTCTGACTTCCCCATTTCTTTCTTCTTTTTTTGTCACTCAATTACTTTTTCTTTTCATTAAATCTAAATCTTCTCATGCAGCTTCTCTCCAATCATGCAGTCTTGTTCTTCATTGTTCCCACTAGTTCCTTTCTTGCCAATTCTCCTTTGCTACACATTATAGGCTTCTTAATGCATATTGTTTAATATTGTTTTTTGTATGCAATTCCAGTGAATAGTTTACATATTATTTCTTGGAATTTCATAGGCCTATGTAATTCAGTTAAGAAAAAAACGACTAGGAAGCTAATTTTTAGCGCCAGCACTAGGGAAAACACAGGTGTGTGCTGTATTATATGAAATGTGGCACATCCCTGCTTTTATGAAGTGACATGGCACTACATAATATGGTGCAGTGTTGTGCCTTTTGTTAGTAAATGAGGCCCTAAGTGTATCCCCAATAAAATGCACAAAACATTTCACAAGGTCATTTCCTCCAAAGGGTTCATGATGCTTGGAGAATTTCCCATCCTGATGTGTTGGAATTTACGTTTGTTTCTCCTGCTCATAGTTTACATTTCAGAATAGATTATGTATTTCTCACTCAGATTCTCCTCCAATTTATGACACTTGCTGAGATAGGCTCTATCCTAATTTCCGATCATGCCCCAGTTATAGTAGACTTGGATAGCCCCATTGATATACCTCAACCTATTAGCTGGAGATTTAACGATGCCCTACTGCTAGATAAACCATTTACTGGACAATTCACAATTTTTTAAAACAAATTATTTACACAGATTAATTTAATCTAGGATGACTTTAAAGCAACCTCTAGAGGCTTCATAATAGATTATGTTGCAATCAAGAAAAACACACTTAATCCACACAGCATTTAAAACAGATTAAATTCTTCTTTTCTAATAAAACAGATACCTTGTCCAAACTAATAAACACCAAAATACAATATAATAAACAATCGTGCGTGAAAGCTTGTGCAGGTTACTTAAATTAATGTTTGTGATGGCAATAACGCAGAAAAATTATTGGCCAATTACCTTAAAATCAAGAAGCAAAAATCTGAGATAAGAGTTATCTAGGATAACAATGGGGTCAGACACACCAGCGATCCAAAAATACTAGAGTGTTTAATAAAGTACTATACTAAACTATACACCCCTGAGTCTTCTGCTAGCACTAAATAATTCTTAATTTTTTCAATAAATTCCTAAAAAAAATCAGATTGTACAGTAGACCTGTCTTCTCTTGACACTGCAATCTCCAAGCAAGAGATTACAGCAGACATTATTAAACTTCCATTGGATAAAGCTTCTGGGCTTGATGGCTTCTCAATGTCAGTAACACAATAGCAGGAGTCAACACTTACTTGTGTAAAAGAGCAAAGATCCAGAGGTTGACAAGAGGCCAGCGATACCCACATTAGAGGCATGGTAGGCTATCCACAAAACTGTTGCTGATTGCTACATGCTTCGATTTCGAAATCCTCAAAATGGCAGACATTCCCAGAAGGTTAGCGGTCTAGTTTTTACACGTGAGCAGCATTTCCAGCTCAACACACAATGGCTCAATGAGGAAGACGGCACACTTCAACTGGACTTCTGTGGCGCTAGTAGCGTCTCTCCTAAACACACAATTTTCCTCTCAGGAGAATTTCAAGTCAGGAAGAACGCTACTCAGTCAAGTCATAGACAACAACTCATGTATTTAAGAGTAGTGTCTCGCCATCATTTGTACATCAAGTATTTCAGTTTCCTCAGCACTCAATTGCTTGAAGGGTGTTAGAGTGCTGAGTTTAGCATTTCGCTTCCACCACAAAGGACAGATAAGAGATACCTCTTTCATATTTGTATTTCCAGATTAGGAGTAGGACTTTCTCCGTTAGGAAATTACTTTCTCAGAGAATTCTCATGACATTAAACGTATTTACTGTGGATAAACATGAAAACAAGAAATCTATACAACTCATCTATGCAAATATCTACAAATATATTTATTTATGTACAACTAAGAAACTCTTAGAAATCTTATCAATAGAACAAAATCCACTCACTCAATCAACTTCTACAACTGCCATATAAGACGTTCTATCACAGTATACATATTATATTATTGCAAGAAAACAAAACCCTTTTCTATTTATGTGACAAAGTATTTACTTAGAGAGGAGCACTAGTCTTTCTCATTAGGGGTATGAAGTAATGTTGTACATGTAACAAGAAGTAAATGATTTAGTGACATTAGGAATATGAATTAGAAGTGTGATTTTCTATGTTTGTGCTTGTCTTCCCCTACGGGTAGCTGTCGTCCACATCTTCGGGTGAATACAAAGAATAGAAGCAAAGATTCCCTTGCAAGACAGTCTCTCTCGTGTTTCTCTATCCACTTCCCCTTTCCCCCCATTCATATATCACACTGGTAATTAATTAGAGGGTCAGTGTGTATATAAGTGGAGGGACTTTGGGACCAGCTTCTATTCCTGAGGAATCTAGCTGTCTAGAACTTGACACGCCTGACACTCGGTCAAATTCTACTCTCGTTTTATGCATCATTTAAATTCAAGGTTATTGCGTTTAATCACCCACCTTTTGACAGAATGACACAGGCAAGGAACATTCTCTCAAGCTATGCTTTGCTTGCTCTCTAAAAAAGGTAAGGATTTATCTAACTGTGGTAACTAGAGAACCATCAGCCTCATTAACACTGATTGCAATATCTTTGCTAAAATACTGGATTTACACATTAATCAAGTAATCCTGACTTAGTGGGCAAGCATCAATCAGGTTTCAGCAAGGATGTTACATTTCTGATAATTTCAGAACTCTCCTTAATATCATTCACACCGTTATAACCTAGATGACAAAAAAGCCTTCAACTGTGTTAATTAAGAATTCATGTTCAGAGCTTTGAAGGGGCATGGTACTCTGAGCCTTCTACTTCTGTTTTGGTCAATGCAACATGGTACTCTGTGCCTTCTACTTCTAATGTGGTCAATAGAAAACAATCACTTTATCTTCCTCTTCATTGAAGAACCAGACAGGGATGCTTATTATCCCCCATTTTATTTATTTTATTATTATAACCTTTTTTGGAAAACGTTTTCAGCTCGCCAACTTTTTTAGGTTTTCAGTACAAGAATATGGCGGTAAAACTTACAGCATATGATGATGATATTTTGTTATACGTATCCAATCAACATACTGGACTCACTGAATTTGTCTCATTACTAAATGAATATTCTTTAGAATCAGGATACAGACAATGTGAGAAAATCAGAGGTTAGGCCAATAAATAAATATTGCATTCCTAATATGTTTATAGACACAGACTCAGCATGGAACTCTAAGCATATTAAGGGGGTTATTCTAACTTTGGAGGAGTGTTAATCCGTCCCAAAAGTGACGGTAAAGTGACGGATATACCACCAGCCGTATTACGAGTTCCATAGGATATAATGGACTCGTAATACGGCTGGTGGTAAATCCGTCATTTTTCCGTCACTTTTGGGACGGATTAACACCTCCTCCAAAGTTAGAATAACCCCCTAAATGTTTAGGTATTTTACACTCAAATACCATCAAAAATACAATTAAAATTAATCTTGCTGAAGTTAATAAAAAGATCTTGAGTTTGGGTTAGGGTTGGTCCACTCTATATTTCTCATAGTGGTGTAGATGAGCCATGATTAAAATAATGATGATACCAATAATCAATTTCTATTTGTCTATGCTCCCCCTAACACTTTTGCTCACTCTTTCAAAACTATCAATTGTTCATTGGTCAGATTCTTATGGAACAAACACAAGCCAAGAATTTAGTTAGCAAAACTGCAACAACCCAAGAATGATGGAGGGATAAACATCCCAAACCTCAGGGAATACCACTATGTTTTCACACTTAGGCGCATGTGAGCTCTCTTTCGACGACACCCCTCCTGGTTCATCAAAAAGTTGGAGTCAATTGGAGCATGCACAGATTACACCATTTTCACTTAAGGAAGTAATTTACCTTTCTCAATCCCAAAGGCTTCTTTTACCCATACTTATTCATTCTATTTTCAATTATCTCACCTCTAACTATCAATACTAATTCACACTCAGAAACTCTGGCCCAAACTCTTACATTGTACAACAAGCACATAAAATTAAATAATCACGTTCTGTCATGGAAAGAATTAATACATAAAGGAATTAAAACCATAGGTCACATACTCTCTAATGATTCCCTTCTAGAATTTAATGATAGTCAACAAAAATGTGGAATATCCATGTATTGTGCTGTTCAATATCAACACCTTAGCACTACTCTTCTTCAATTTCTCTCAAATTCATCTCTTCCTGTGTCCAGCACACAGCTTTCCTCTTCCCCTCCAAATATTTCCTCACTAACGAAAACATCCTTCATATACAAAAATGTGAATTCTTCCTCTATTCAGAGAATAAAATCCAATCGACCTTCACCAAGAACTTTCCTTTCAAACTTGGAAATCAGTATGAGCCAAGACACACACCACTTCCCACTCCAGCACAACTCAAACACTATTTATTTTTTACAATAGATTGTATCTTTCTCACAGGTGCTTATATTGATTTAAACTTTACAAAGATACTACATGTTGGTCCTGTCATCATGATAACAGTGATCTTCTATATATGTTTTTGAATGTCCCCTGGTTAAAAAAATTGTGTTTACACATATCAGATAAAGTGAACGAAATCTTGTCTACTGATGTACCATTCAATATTCTACACCTTTTCTTAGGAAGCTCTTCCCCCTCATGGCAATCTCAAAGTATGGCTGGGGAATGTATTGATTTGCTAATTGCAATAACCTTACAAATTATCACATCAAATTGGAAAGATACCACAAAAATTACCTTTATTGGCCGGTGGAATCTACTCTGTCATTATCACAGAATGGCTAGAGAACATGCCACCTCTACCCTTTGAAGATTTAAAGAGATTTCGTATGGCTGCCACTCACATGCTATTTATCTAGACAAGCTGTTAGTATAGTTATCAGAATATTGATGTTAATCTCTGTTCCAGTTTAAGATTTAGTAACATATTTACTCTGTCTATTCTCCCTTCTCTTCTTCTCTTACTTTTTCCTCTAACTTTTCTTTTCTTTACATTTTAAAAAAATATTAAAATGCTACTGGTTTCCTCAATATTATATCCCCCAATTCAAACAATGTAATCTATACTTCATATATTTGCAAATTAGAAACATGCCTTTCTTTGTACAGTTGTTAAGTTGAATACCAGATCTCACCTGATACAAACAATGTTTGGCCAATTTATATTTTTCTTCTCATGTAATATTTTTTGATTCTGTTAAATAAAGCATTACTCAACTTTGAAAATCTATAGGGAAGTTTAACATGTCCCTCCCATATACCATATCCTTTGTCACTTTTGTCCATGCCAGGCATGTCTCTAATCGTGCTGTGGATTGTCTCCCCATTCATAAAAACTATTTTCTGTTACCATTCTTGTCTAACATCTGCATGGGATTCCCATTATTTAGATCCCTATTTCTCCCTTTCTGCAAGATCCCCTCCCTTACATAAAAAACTGTTTTCATGTCTCGCCTACACAGCACATGTGCTGTGCTTGTGAGGGGTATTGTTTACAATAAAGGACTTGGGGCCCGCCCTTTGCTTCCCGTTTATTGATACCATTGTTGCTCTTCTTTGCTGCCTCCTAATTGACCAGCGCACACCATGAGTCACTTCCTGTTTCGACTCTGGTGCACAAACGGACAGATTGATTCCTGTTAATTAATGCCCGTCCACTGCTCGGGCTGTCATTGAGGTACCATTTTCTTTTCCTCCCTTGTTTCTCCTTCTTTTTTTCCAAAACAATAATGCATCCTCTGTGCTACGTGGTTCAGGACCAAAGCACAGTTTTGCAATTCAGATTTAAGGTATTTTGGTTCAGCAGGCCCATCTGGGTCCCTGTGGCCAGCCTGTGCTCCATTACAGTTGACCTGAACTTTTATCTTTGTCCTGGTCCGGCATGAACAGATAGCTCTGATTTTGGCTTTTAAGCACTGTTTTACAGTTTAGTCTTTAAAAATTATTTACTCAAGCTCTACTTATTGGATTTTTGGCATTTTGTTATTATTTTATTTATTATGAGGATCTTGCACAGAGAAAAGTACAGCTGTGCTGTTTTTGAAGGAGATGCGAGATATAGCAGTGACTCAATTCTGGTTCAGCCGGTTCTGACCCATGCAGTAGTCAATTTTCTCCATTCACTATTGGCGATATATCGGTTCTGCTCCTGCAGCCGAGGATGTGTTGGTTACGCTGCAGCAGGCACCTTAGGCCACCTTCCAAGGATCCAGGACTGTGGTAGACTTGCAGAATGCAGCATCCAGGACCAGGGTGGTTGGAAGACTGTTATGTCCCCAAGACTTCAGATCAGGAGCCCTTGGAGTCAATCTTGGTTTGAGAGATCCAGCTCCTATCCTTCTCTCTCCCAGACAAGAGGTAATTAGGCATAGGTCAGCACAGCAATGCAGGACTCCAGCAAATAATAGTCCAGCATAGTGGCAAGCCTTCAGCAGCACATTCCTTTTTTCAGGCAGAGTATCCACAGGTCCAGAAGTGTGCAGAGTTGATGGTGTATGAGGTTGAGTTCTTATACACAGTGGTGCCTTTGAGGCAGACTTCAAAGAGATGCCTTTGAAGTACGCAGATGTCCTGCCCTTCTTGCCCTGGCTCAAGACTCACTACAGGGGGCTATTGAGCCCTTTGTGTGTAGACAGGACTGAGCCTATTCATGTGTAAAACAAAACGTGGACAACCAGAGGATTTGGCCATCAGAATACACATTGACATTAACCTACCAAATGTGGTCATTAAACATAAAGGTATATCACTCCCACTCTAGATGAAATAAACACACACCTGAATAATGAAATGTGTTTTTCCAAATTGGACTTAAACATTGGGTACCATCAGTTCTTGCTCAATAAAGACAGTTGCTATATCACTAATTTCTCCACACGTTGGACTGAGCTCGAGTTTATCCTCTGCCGCTGATGTGTTTCAAAATGCTATAAGCTAGTCATTGACTGGACTAATGGATGTCATTGGTCTAAGCAATGGCATCCTCAATTATGGCCTTTCACTCACTGAACACAATACAAGATTTTGCAGCATGCTCCAATGACCAAGTGAAGGGAAGTGACCCTACATTGAGAGAAAAATTTAAGTTTTTGAAGTGACATATAAAATGCTTTGGATATATATTTTCGGATAAGGGGTTCTGTATTGACCTCCAGAAGGTTGACAACATAAAACAACACCTATGCCTAAGACCCCCATAGAAATGCATATCTTCGTAGGCATTATCAGCTATTGCGGTTGTTTTATACAGAATTAGGCAACCATATCTCAATCACTATGCAACCTCACTAAATCGGTGTAATTATGGAACTGGCAACAAGAATATGAGAATGATTTTCACACCATAAAATCTGCCATCCTAAAGACACTGTAATGTACTACTTCGCACCTGAGACAAAACGTCTTCTAGATGGCAGCCCTGTTGGTCTGGGAGCAGTGTCATCCAAAAAAAAAAGAAAACAGGGGGGCAAGTAAAACCCGACTATGTGTGCCAGCAGATGGCTGATAAACACAGAATAAAGGCATTTCCAGTTGAATGGATAAAACTAGCAAGCCGATGGGAGTGCAATCACTTTCATTTTTACCTTTTTGGCAGAGAAGTCACAGTCTTGACAGATCACATACCTTGAAGGGCCATCACAATGTTCCCCACCAAGGATTGAGAAATGGGCACTACAATTACAAAGGTATGCCTTCAAGGTCAAATACAGACCGGGCTCAAACAATCCTGCTATCTACCTCTCCAGATATTCATGAAAGGCCACTAGAGACGATCAGTGCTTTGATGATTCAACAGACAATTTTGTCTATCTAATTTCACAAGCATCCAGATCAAAACTTTGTCTCTTGAGAAGACTGGCAGACCTGCTGATGCTGATCCCGGCAACCAACTGGTAAAGTCCGTATTAGAAGACAATAACTGGAAAACTTCCTCTCTCACCATGCTGCAAGAGATGAGGAGACATGATAAACCTTATACTTAGGGAAAGTCAGACACAAACTAAGTCTCATCTGAGAAGTCACACTGCTTCAAGTGAACAACATAGTGATCCATAAGACACTCAAAGAGCGAATTATTGTGCTAGCCCATGAAGGGCATCAAAGGGTGGCCAAAACAAAAGCCGTTTTGAGGTAGAGGGTGTTGTTTCCAAAATGGATAAATGAGTAGAAACACTTACAATGAACTCTCCATTCTGTCAACCTACAGATACTCACAATTTAACCACCCTAATCATCACGGACAGGCCTACACTGGGAGCGTGGATGGTGAAGGGCCTTTAACAGAGCTCTGCATCCTAGCCTCTATAATCCAATGATTATCCTTTACACCACCTGCCATCTACCTCACGAGGCAACACTTCTCTCCATGCAGCATGCTGCAGTGATCCCTGTGTTTCTGAGGCTTCGGCTCTGATGGGGACACTCGTGTGAAGCACACTGCTGCTGATGCATGGCAACTGCCACTGAGGTCTGAAGCTGACTCCGGCAGCCAAAGCTTGAGGGGCCTTGATGTAACCTGGGAACCTACTGTGCTGACTGCGCTGCTCTCTGCCTGACATGCTCCAAACACGAGAAACTCTACTGGGAGCCTGCCAATCACTATTGATGCTGATTCAGCAGCAGTGTACTCCTGTTTGGGCTGGGAGGCCCTATGATACTGGGTGCAGAGCTGGAGGCAGCACCGCTCCTTCAGCCCCCTCTGGACTACAGCCCACACAGTCCAGAGGTCCCCAACTTCTGTTACTGCCCCTCGCTGCTTGGACTGGTGGTGTCTCGTGGGGCACTGAAATGTGGCATGTATTCACTTGATGCTGCTACCAACATGCAGCACTGAAAACTAGCGCCTGGTGACAAGGGGGACTGACACCTGCCAGGGCCTGCCACTGGAGGTGAGTCCAGCGCAAACATGGGTGCTCTTTCTTCCCTCTCCCCTTAGGTGTCACCTTGCCTGGAGGCCAGGACACTGCGGTCCAATCACCGAGGCAGTGGGTAGCATGGGCAAAACTCTGTCTCTCCATAAAACTCTGACGCCAGGAGGTCATAAGAAATAGGCATCTTGTGACTACCTGATGGACGGGGGGAGATGCTGGGCCCTCAAGCTGCCTCTGACCTATGCCTACCGTTTAGACACTTCTCATCACTGGTGTGGTGTATTATCTCCTGTGTCTGATTTGGCCCTGTGAACACCAGCAAGATATATGTTTCTCACTCTAGGCAGTGGGGCCCCACCCCGACTTATGGAGCCTGGGCTCCTGCTTCACTGCGACTATGGCACTATCAGCCTAGGGGTGTTTGGGCATATGCTCATCTTCCTATCTCTGCCCCCTCATTCATATTCCTTTCCCTTGGTTTGGATACACTGCTCCTGGACAGCACCTCCAATGCATCTGCTTCTATATAAACAGTGCATGCCCAAACTGTGCTGCTTAGGAGACTACAATAAGTCATTGGGAGAGGCCCTTGTTGGACTGTTGCACTACCTTTACTCCTTTATGCCACTGTTTTGTGGTGGCCTGGACAGCCACCGCACCTAGAGGTTCTTCCAGAATCACATCCCTCACCTGCCTTACATCAATCCGTTCTGTCATTGGCAACTGTCCTTGCAACAGTTTCATAGCACCATACTGACTCCTACCAAGATCCAGCAGGATGGGGCTGCTTGTGCTGTACATCCTCCTTTATGCAAGTGGGTCCAAGACTCTTCTATGTTCGTTTTGGCCACACCATTGTCCAAGGCGTCTCTACACCCCATCAATAAATTGCATTCACAGGGCTGACGGCCCCAAAAGCCAGAGCCATATCTGGTCATCAAGGGAGAGCTGTGTGTGCTGTTGTGTAACACCTGCAATTCCAACACAAGCAAGCGGGTTCTCCCCCTTCACCACTGGATATCTGCATATCTGTTAGACCTGGCATTATTGGCGTGGTCTCCCCAAACTTTTTGCCCTCTGGCCTTCTGTGTTTTTGACTGATTTTTGTTGGTCTTTTGGGATTTAGGCACTTTACCACTGATAACAGGTGCTAAAGTACAGGTACTCTGTTCTTCCAAATATGCTAACATTGGCTGGCTTCTCCACAATTGGCATATTTAATTTACCTGCAGGCCCCTAGTAAAATGCACCATATGTGCCTAGAGCCTATAAATTAAATACTACTAGTGGGCTTACAGCACTAATTGTGCCATCCACCACAGTAGCCTTCCAAACACGATTTGTGCCTGCCACTGTAGACCCTTTGAGTGCACTTTTAAACTTCCATTTCGACCTGGCATGTACACTCACTTGCATGCCCAAACCTTCCCATTTATTATAGATAAATCACTCCTAAGATAGGCCCTAGCTACCCCCAAGGGCAGGGCGCACTGTACATGAAAGGTTGGGCTTGTGCTTTTTAAGTTTAAGGTGCCCAGATAGTGACAAACTGCTAAATTCACATCTCATTATTGCAAGGCCTATCTCTTCCTTGAAGTAGCATTGGGGGTGCATTAAAACATGTTTTAAGTATAACTTTCCAATGGGACAAGAAAGGAATATGGAGTGCGGTGTCCCTTGACTCAATTGAAAATCATAACTTTTGGTGAAGTCAGATTTTAAATTGTAAGCCTGAAAATGCCACTTTTAGAAAGTTGTCATTTTCTTACTTTAACCATCCTGTGCCTCTGCTTGACCCTAAATACATGTATGCGCTCTATGCATTCCCATTAGACAGGCACACATAAAGGGAGCCTAGGTGTGGTGTTAGCATATTGATAGCCCATCACCAGGCTGATGGGTCTTCCTAGACTAGGTTGGAGGGAAGAGCAGACACTTGCCACTGAATAGGGCTGTGCATCTTCTCCCACAAAGGGCTGCATACCTCCTGTGCAATGTCTGTAGCCTAGTATGGCAAGGAAGGGATCCTTCAGACTTCAAAGGAAGATCTGGAAGTTTCCTCGGCCCTCCAGACTTTGGGCACTCAGGTATAAATGTTGGACCCCAAGCCCCACAGTTTTTTAACTCTACCTGGAGGAAGACACCCTGTCAGGAAGAAGGATTGCCAGGCTCCCAGGAGGGACTGCCGTTCTGCTCTGCATTGCTGTGTTGGCCTACTGCTGCTGTTTTTTGGACTATAGGAGGGGCTGCCACCTTGCTGCTGCACTGTGTATTGACCTGCTGCCTGCTGCTTCTAATTTACAAGGGAAACACTGGACTTTGTCAAGTTCGTAACCCCAGGAGACTCTGAGGGCTTGTCAGCTTGCCCCTGATTCATCCAAGGTCTCTGGGATATCAAAGACCTTATCTGGTATTCACTGCCCTTGTAACCTGTACCAGCCTGGCAGAGCGTGCCTCCGTGGTGCTGGAATGAGGAAAGGAAACCTAGTGGGTTACCGCCATCACAAAACTCTTTGCATCTGTGAACTCACACCACCACTCCCGACCACTGGATTCCCTCCCCGGAGCTTGGTGAA
Source organism: Pleurodeles waltl (assembly GCF_031143425.1). Taxonomy (NCBI): domain Eukaryota; kingdom Metazoa; phylum Chordata; class Amphibia; order Caudata; family Salamandridae; genus Pleurodeles; species Pleurodeles waltl. Next base: position 511,268,317 of record NC_090436.1, read on the forward strand.
CCTGAGTGTGGCCCCACATCACTGCCCTCCCCACTGTGTGCTGTCTCTGGGTACCACCATACCTGCTGACAGCGTACAACAGCTCTCGAGGGCTGGGGAGAAGTGCTCCCACTGAATCCAGGTATTGAGGCACCATACTCCCAGCCCTGATGGCCTCTTTGAGCCCCCGCATTTCTAGGAGGAGAGAACGAGACTAAGGCAGCCTGTCTGCAATGAGCGGGGGCCCAAAATCAGTAACTGTTTCACGGGATCAGTGGGCCCTGCTAAAAGTCTGTCCACACTTATGGCCCCCTTCCAGGACCAGTCTTCAGGCCCCAAGTAGAAGTGTACGGGTGCCTCTCATGGGGTAAAGATCACCAGTGAAGGCTCTGTCTGGGCCCAGGGTAACTCTCTGATTTAGCAGAGTGCTCAGGTGCATCCTAGCCTCACCTGCCTCGTCTCTAATAATCCAGCACCATGGCGACCACAGGCAGAACCACCAAAGCTCTTGTGCTCCTCTGTGCATGACCGATGGGAAAACACCCATAATACCTGTAGTGGAAACGGCCTCCAAATTCCTGCTCTCCTGAGATTGGGCCCTGCCACAGCCCCCACGCCGAGGCAAGAATCAGATTTGGCAATACTATCTTGTTGGGATAACATTGCAGGGAAAATCTCTCTCAGTCATTGCAGGGAGCACTGTCAGCAAACCAGCCTTGTCAATGGTAGAAAAACATCCTCCTGTCATCATGGGGATCACAGTAAGCACAACCATACTATCTGACTAACTTGTGACAGGCAGATTCTTTCTGCTGAGTAACCTGCCAGCGTTGACAATTGCCCCACTCTTAATTTATTAATTGGATCTTTTTATTGTGTTGGGTTTAACTTAAGTAGATAAATATCTTTTATTTTTCTAAAAGTTGGTGCTGAGTCTTTTGTGATCCTGTATTACCTTCAAGACAGCGAAAATAAGAAAAGTGAAAAAGCCCAGATTTGGGTTCTTCTGAAATTTTCAAGCAAGTAACTTCATTTCAAGATAAAGAAAGATTAATTGCTTAAATGAAACAAAACAGAGCTCTGTCTTTTAAATCATTTATGACAATAAGAACTAGTGTGATTTATCGTTTGGGTGGGAATCCAAGCTACCGCTAAACAAACATTAAGGAAAGTTGTATTTCCTGTAACAAGCACTCCCCTGGTAATTAGTTGACTGGAAATAGAGCAAGTTTATCAACACTAAGTCCAGCTCCTCCCTCCCAACCCGCTCAGGGTATCCCATCAGGACACAGATGATCCATCAAGTCACACCTAAGCTCCCTTTGTGTGTGGCTGTCTGGGTGGAATACACAAAGCCCAGCTGAGCTGTCTCCCACCCCAGGTCTGTGATCAGAGACAGGCAGCAGGCACCAAATGGCTAAATAAGAAAATGCTAACATTCTACAAGTGCCATTTCAGAATTGCAATTTAAAATCCTACTTCACTATAAGTTGTGATTTTAAATTCTGATTCTATATACATCAAACTCGAAAAGCCTATCCTTTCCAGATTGTGAATTACACTTATAAGATGTAATAAGGTAATCTCAATGTTAACTTACGGGAGAGAGAGGCGTGTGTTGGTGAAAAACAAATGTAAGCATATTTTACCACCAGGATATGTAAAACCTAAAAGCACATGTTCAACATTTTAAATATTCTGCACCCTGCCCTAGACCTGCTTAGTGCCTAACTAAGGGGTGGCTTATATGTATTAAAAATGGAGGCTTGGCCCTGGTTGAAGATTGAATTTGCCAGGCAGACATGGCAGTTTAAAACTGCACTTACAGACTCTGCAGTGTCAGACCTGAGAAAGGTTTAAAGGGCTACTTAAGTGGGTGGCACAGTCAGTCCTGCGGGCCCACTAGTAGCATTTTTTACAGGCCCTGAATAAATATAATGCACTCTACTAGGGACTTATAATTAAATTAAATTTGGCAATTGGGGCTAGACCAATGTTACTACATTTTAGAGAAAGAGTATATACACTTTAGCACTAGTTAGCAATGGTAAAATGTGCAGAATCCTAAGGCCAGCATAAACAAAACGCCTGATTTAGAGTTTATCAGAGGGCTATTCTGTCAAAACAGTGCCGGATATCCTGTCTGCCGAAATATAAATGCTTTAGGATATAATGGGATTTATATTGCTGTGGACAGGATATCTGTCACCGTTGTGATGGAGTAACCACTCCACCAAACTCTAAATCAGGCCCAAAGTCAGCAAAAAGGAGGTCTGAAGGCAAAAAGTTCAGTGTAACCGCACCAAGGGTGCCATGTCAAACAATGTAGATAGCACATTGCAAGTCATTTAGTGATTCATGATTATTTGTGTTCAATTGCTACCTGACACTAAAGCACTCTGTACTCTTTTCAGCTCTCATCACTTTATAGAGGTTGGACACTAATTTTAATTGATTTATCAGTTCCAGCATTTCTACTATTGTTTACGTGGGCACTGGTTTTTCATCGACATTCACCCAGACCTGTCCTGCCATGATTGCTAATTTAGCGTATTGTAAGAATTCTCTGCTCATACAGCCAACATTTTCTCGTTTGTCATCTAAGGTAAGGAAGTGATCATACAAGTAGCAGTCTCTGTGTGCTCTTCAGCCCCTTTTTGGCCACCACCCTATCGACAGGTGTCTGATAATATTTTGAAATGGTTTCAGAACACATGTATCCATCTCGGGAGCATATGCCGATCTCCTCATTACTTTTTTCACCCATATTTCCCATATGGCTCCACTTGTCTAATCAAATAGCAGTAGCATCATGCTTTTAGCTGGACTCTGCTCCCCATCATTAATAATTTCCTGAGCCATTCATCCCCATTTTTCTTTCCTGTTTTCATTTCTCCTGTTTCCCCACTACCTCACAACATCTTGCAGTATGCTGCAGTTAATAGGTTACATAATGTAGACTGCCTTATATACAACTGTTAATGGTAAATTATAAAAATGGAAGCTGCCCAACTATTGTGGTGCCTTAAAGCTGTATATCTTTGTTAACTAACGCATGGTCTAGTCTACTAAATATATTTTGTATGCTCAAACAACAGGATTTTTTCTTCTTATCAGAATTAATCTCTCTCCAAATTTCTAACAATCTCACATTTTCCAAAACCTTCCTCAGCATGCTTGCCATACTTGGCTTACTTCACGAGCTGGGGGGGCACCTATTCATCATGCTTTATAGCACACAATTTTTATATTCTACCCAAATTCACAAGGTTCCTGGGTATGTTTCAACGACCACCCAAAGAAGTGTTTGCCATCTACGTCTGGTGCATAGATATTTACAATATTCATTCATTTTTCATCTAGAGTCCCATGTGTTATGTGGTATCTCCTCCATACATCAAGTTTTGTGCTGAGCAGCTTGAGTGGAATTCCTAAGGCTATCCACATTTTCACTCATTTTGCATATATTAAACTCATAGCTGAGTACATTTGGCCCTTCCATTTCTCACATAGATTATCTGTCTCTGCCAAGTGTGCTCAGACAGGATACCAATCCTCTATCTTTTAAAGCATAAGTGGACCCTATCTCCATTGGTCCAATCTTTTAGGCCTCTGACATTTCTTGTAAGAAAATTAACTTGGGTCCAATGTATGATTAACATGCAATTGCCAGAGAACTTCGATTTTTCACCCAGACCCTGAAGTTGTTGGGTGCACTTATGGCATAACTGAGCTCCTTTCTAGTTTCCGTGGCCTACCATTTGTCTTGTGTGTTTGTGATAGGCCTCTGAGTTGACATCTCCCACTACAGACTACACACCAACAGTCACCTTTTAATAATAACATTTGGGTGATCCCAGTCCCCACAATAGGTGCACACTCTCAAAACTGTGTTCAAATATTATCAACTATGAACAACCTATTCAATATGCAATGGGGTGTCTCTTAGGGAAGATGTCTCATGTGTGTAGTGTTTCTGAGGTCACACATCACCCCAAGTTAACACCCACCCAGCTGTCCCTATCTAATTTACATGATAGGTTCAAAGAATACTCATGTACTCCCAATTATTTTACGAAGTGCCTTAGAGTAGAGGAAGGGCCTGATTACGACCTTGGCGGGTGGGATACTCGGTCACAAACATGATGAATACCGAGCCCACCATACTGCAAGTTCCATTATATCTTATGGAACTTGTAAAAAAGTGGGCTGGATAACCGTTATGGTTGGGGCAGAGCATAACCCATCTGCCAAGGTCGTAATCAGGCCCAAAGATTGTAACTCCTCTATGCCTTTGCATAGTTTCTCTCATTGTGACCATTTCCATTTATCCATGCTGCTTGTTCTTTATGGACTGTTGCAATGTCAGGAACATCCTCATTATTTTTTTGTTTAGTCTTCCAACTTACATTCCCTGCCATTTTTTATGATATATATCGAGTCCCCTTTCTTCAGGGTCCATTTTTAGATCATTCTACATCTCTACATCTGTCAATAGACTATCTCCCCTCATCATTAGGCACCTCTATAGTTCCTCCTTTGTTCATCACAATTGTGATAGGTGATTCGAGACTCTCTCATAATGTTCCTTTTTCCTTCATCACAGGCTTTTTCATGTTTGTTCTTCTACTCTCTCCATGTTTCTGCCCCTCATTCAGAAATGTGGTGCCTTTCTTTTATCATCCATGTCCAGCCACCCCCACATTTCCTGCAGAGGGTGGAAGATGTGTAATTGTCCCTTAACTATAATACAGACAGAAGCATGTATTTTAATACTATGGTTCTGAGTTTCTGTTTTACTCATTGAAAGGTCTTCCTCAACTTGTGCACATTAATAGTGATAAGAACCTAGGACGATTCTTACCATGCTTCTCAAAATGAGGGCTATCATGCCTTGTTTTTATGCTTTAAAAAGACATCTCTGTCTCTGAAGGTGAAGCTCCTCCCTTTTATTATTCCTCAAGGTGTGGCTCCTGGAAGGGGTGATAGGTATATGGCCCCACATCTGAGGCCGTCTTTCTACCAAAACAAAGTTTGACTGTCCTTTTAATCACAACTTTTCCATGATACATCTTTCTTTTTTTGTGTTGTATTTCATTATTAGAGATTTGCAAGAGCAAAAAATCAGGAACAGAAAAATAACATAGTGCTCCAATCTCTTCCAACATACAATAGACAATAGACAGCTGACCCATATTTAGACCCAGCCCCTCCACCTAAACAGAACCAGAAATGTGAAAGGCTAAAATCATGAGAATTGACAACATGTCCATGGGCAAATAAACGGTGAGTATGGTTTCAACACTAAAAGCAGCATTCTATAATACAGTGTAACTAATATTTCAACATAAGCAGCTTCATAGTTGTAATAAAGAAACAAACACAATTCCAGACACATCTCCATGACAGTATTCACAGTTGGTCCAGATTGTTAGGTCACTCCCCACTCATTAATTAAGTACCTCCCTACACCACATTCTCCACCTCTGTGGGTGACAGAAATGGGAACCACGCGAAGTAGAGTTGTTACTGGAGAAGCCTATGGAAGGAGAATGCGTGACTCATGTACATCCCAGGTTCTGCAATGCAGGAGTAGATGATAGAAGAGAGGGAAAGGTGTCAAGGGAGGGACAGGCCGGGCTTATAGATTTAGGGAAGCGGATCTATGGACATGCAGGGAGGATCGTAAAGAGGGGGATATGTGATGAGATAACTTGACTGATCGCCCTGTCAAACACACCCTGGGAGGTATTGAGGTGTTAGGAGCGCCCCCACGTAGTACGTAGAGTTTGAGACAGTAGAGATCATGTTGGTGAAAGAGTGAGAATAGTCGGTGCTAGATTTGGAGTCCTAAGAATAGTGGGCGTCGGTTGTGTTGCTCTTCTGCTCGAGGATTAAGTTTGAACTGTAAGGTAGAATAGCCAATATAAGAAAGGAGGAGATGGAAGCAGGGACACAGTATTCGTGAAAAGGAAGAAAGAGGGGAAGAAGTGAGATATAATTGTGAAACTATGGGAAGGATATAGAGTGGGAACAGAAGCTGGAACAGAAACAAAAACAAAGACGAGAACAAGAACAAGAGTGTCGGCCAGGGAAGAAGTTGGAAGAGGAGATGGGAACGCAACGGGGGTGAGGAGGTGTACTATGGTGAGTCCTGGAGGAGTATATGCGTGGTGATAGCTGGCTCGTAGAAGGGGTGGTAGGAACTGGAGAGGATGGGAGCCCTACGGATGAGTGATAGAGAAGCATATCCTATCTTCTCCACAGCAGACCACGGAAGGCTCAAATGAGATCATAAGAGAGAGGGTCAACATCTCCAAATGGGATGGCATGGTGGCAGCCCGGTACGTGGGCGTGTAGCCTCCTATTCTCTCGGCACAGGCAGGAAGGGTGCCCATGTCTGGAGGAAAACCTCTAGCTTGTCTTGAAGACTGCAAATGAGTTTCTCATGTGTGGCTGCCTGGGACATAGCAGCAATCCATTCCCCATGAAGAGGAACCTGAGTCGTATGCCAGTGTCTCAGTATACACACCTTAACTGAAGCAAGCGCAGTATGTAGTAGACGTTGTTGTGGCCGTGTTAGGCAGCTTAATTCACTGGTATCATGCAATAATAAGAAGGAAGGAGTGAGAGAGGCCGGTAATGGAAGTATCTCTCTTGGCACCCTACCTTCTGCCAAAAAGTGTGTATTGCTGGGCAATCATGCAGAATGTGAAGCAGATCACAATGATCATGAGGGCATCTCCAGCAAGAGGCATGAGATAATAGACCCGGCGAGTGCAACTTCTGAGGATTCCAGTACCAATCGTGCAGTGACTTGAATAGGCTGAATTTCAGGCGAGCTTCTCTAGCCCCCGGTCCCTGGCTGCTATCATTTCAGCCCAATCCTCCAATTCGTATTCAATCTGAAGGCGTGTCTGACATTTTGCTTTAGTGGAGAGTAAGAGTGGGAGGGAGACAAGGTGGCGATTTAATTGGGCTTGGAGCCCGGAGGTTGCGCCCCGGAAAGATCCCTAAGTCTCCAAATAGTGAAGTATCGGAGACTGAGGAAGATCCCATGGGGGCCTTCCGAGTCGTCCCTTCAAACAGTGTTTAAGCTGAGTGAAGCGCCATAGGTGATACCTAGGTAGATCAAATTATTTTCTCAATTCTGTAAAGGATTTCAAGGCACCCCCATGTAGGAGTTGGTCCAGTTGGTAAAGGCCTTTGAAGTGCCATTTTTCCCAGACGATTGTTTTCTTACCTATAAGCAATCCCCTGTTGCCCCATAACGGTGCTTTGTCATGGGTCCGAGGATCAATGTTGAGTAAACGGTGGGCATGAGTCCAAGAATTGCGCATGGCTCTAACCATGGGGTTGGCGGAGAGCGAGGAAATAGGAATTGCGTGATAGAGTATCTGTAATCCCGATGAGGGATGAAAGAGAGCTCTCTCCATCTCCACTCAAGGGGGCAGATCACATGCCTTCAGGAGCATTTATACTAATTGTGAGAGGTGTAGCGCGAGCACATAGTGTTCCACGGAAGGAAGGCCCAACCCCCCATGCTCGCGCCTGGCTAGCAATGCTGTCTTGGGTAGTCTTGGATGCATTGTTCCCCACACAAAGACCTGAATATGTCGGTCAATCTCTCGGAGTGTCGACAGAGGAATCTGCAGAGGTGTCATACCTAGGACATATAGAAAGCGTGGTAAGGTTACCATCCGTACCACCTGAGCTCTGCCCCACATGTATAAGCCATTGTGCGTCCATTTATCAAAGTCACATTTCATATTGGTTAAAAGCTTATCCAAGTTATCTGTGATCACGTTCTCTAGTCTTCTATTAATTAATATGCCAAGGTATTGCAGATGCAATCATTTTCATGTGACCAAGAAATCTTGGACGGATGCGCTCACTGTTACCGGGGATAACGGTAAGGCTTCGTTCTAACCCCAGTTAATTCTATATCCTGACAGGAGTTCAAACTCAGAAAGGATGGAATGCAGCGCCGCCAAGGACTTGGGTAAGTCGGTAAGGGTAAGTAGGATATCATCAGCATATAGCTAAATCATAGAGTCCCCGCCAGGGTTGCGTATCCATGAGATGTCGCTCAAGCCACGTATCATGGCCGCCAAGGGTTCCACTGCCAGAAGGAACAACAAGGGTGACAAAGGGCAGCCCTGCCAGGTTCCTCTGCACACCGGGAACGTTTCAGAGAGGAACCCCCCGCAGTTGACCTGTGCGAATGGAGAATCGTATAGCAGGGGTACCATTTTGATAAAGCCAGTTCCGAGGGCAAAATGCTTTAGTGTTTCGAAGAGGTACCATCACTCTATGCAATTGAAGGCCTTCTCAGCATCCAGAGAGAGGGCTAGGGCTTCCTTGTGTGAGTCTTGTGTCACCCAGATAGAATGCAATAGTGTGCGGAGGTGATTTCTGGAAGAACAGCCTGGCACAAAGCCAACCTGCGTCTGATGAACCAGGGAGGGTATAACTTTCTTGAGACGTGCCGCAAATTTCCCTGCCAGGATCTTAACATCTCTGTTGAGGAGGGAGATAGGGCGTTAACTGCGACACCTAAGGGGGTCCTTGCCCGGTTTGGGCAGTACTACAATAGAGGCCCTGTTGGATAATGGATGAAGAGAGACAGTTTGTGTGGCCCCACGGAAGGCCTCATGGAGGGCTTCCACAAATTCCTCCCCCACCCATTTATAGAATTCCGCAGGATACCCGTCCTCGCCGGGTGCCTTATGATATAGCAAATTGGCGATAGCCTGCCTGATTTCGTCTTTCCTTATGTCACCAGCTAGTAAAGCCCTCCGATAGGCACGGTAAGTTTGCCTTCTCTAGAAATGCAGATAATTTTACTGGGTCTTCCGCCACTTCCGGAGCATAAAGGGTCCGATAGAAGTGGCCAAACTCATTGGCAATTTCTTGGGGATGTGTAATAAGTGAATCATGTGCATTGCATAGAGCCGGAACGGCCAATGTCGCCTCTTTTTGGCGGAGCTGGGCAGCTAATAGGCAACTTGCTATCTCCCGTTGCTCATAATGACGGCCCTTAAGTCTCCGTAGAGCATATTCTGCATGCAATGTGTAAAGAGAGTTAAGCTCCATTTTAGCGTGCTCCAGTTGACGTCAGAGGAGGGTGGAGGGGGGACGGGTATAGTCACGTGTATGTTGTATGATACAGTCTTCCAGGGCTTTCTGCTGGTCATGCTTTTGGGTATTAGCAATGGCGGCGTCTCTCATCAGTTGCCCAGTCTGGATTGGGTTCCATGTACTGGTGACATAAAAGTGTAATCACGGTTAGTAGGGTGTGAGAGACACCAGTGATCCTGCAGGCCGTGGTCGGAGATGATGTCCCCCATGAGGGATCTATCTGCATTGTTACCCACGTCATTGCCGTTTGATCTATCTAGAATAGCATCTGACGCAAGGCTCCAGTCCCCCCCCCAAGAGATATTGAGAGGCACCGATCTCTGTCAATATTCTATTGAGAGATAGAAAGAAGGAGTGTTTAGAGCCTGTAGGGGAATAGATAGATCCTGCACATATGGTGGAGAAGCCCAGTACTAACTTGGCAAGTACAGAGCGTCCTTCTGAGTCGCTCCTTGTCTTAAGAAGTCTTAACGGTAATGATTGATGAATGAGAATCGCTACACCGCACCTACGACTTGTGCCCTGTATGGCATCTTGCGCTGATGGCGCTCCGCTGTGGAGCACCCGACCCACCAGTCCCTATGTAGCTTGTCTGATTCTAAGGAGGATAGGTGAGTTTCCTGCAAGAGAGTGACATCAGTGTGTTTGGATCTGAGATAAGACAGAATTTTTTGTCGCTTAGTGTAATGTGTCACACCGTGGACATTCCAGGAAAGAACCTTTAGTGGTGTAGCAGAGCCCATTGAGGAATATCAAGGGTTCAACTCTGGAGGAATGCAAAATCTCAGGGTGGGGAATATTCTTACTGGAGAGACTATAGGGAGAGTGATACGGGGCTCCGGATATGAGTACTTTGGTGAGAGGCAATCAAAGGAGGGGAAGGAACGATTTATGGAGGGTCCCCGGCAGAAGAATATAAGGAGATTAAACCAATAGGCACTGGAGGTCAAGGAAAAGCGATGAAATAGAATAACAGATACCACTAATGAGAGAAAGAGAGGAACACAAGAAATACAAAGAGAAAAGAGAAAAGAAAAAGAGAGAAAAGAAGGGGGCAAATCCACAGGTATGAAAAAAGAAACTTAGACATCAAGCCCCCAAGAGTAGAAAAATAAAATAAGAAAGAGGGAGACAGAGGACACAAAACTATATCTGTGAAAGGTAAGGAAAGGGTGCTCACCTCCGATAGTGCTATTAAACCGCAGGTCAGTGCCGACATGGTCCACGCGCCGAGCCAATGCAGAGGGACGGGGGAGAACGATACAAGGCATATGATTCATTAAGATGGGCCGTCTATTAGCCACTGGGAGGAGGTGACACTGGGCATGAAGTCCGTTGATGATGTAGGGAACAAAGTAAAAGAAAAAGAAGAAAGAGGTCAGGGCGGGGTGGCCATCACTATATATGGCAAGGTCCAAGGGCAATAAAATGATATGGCCATGCACCAAGCACCTGTGTCGAGGTTAAAAAATCCAAATGAGCTGGGACCAGGATAACAAAGAATATCAAAGACCCAGCAGAGCGAGGTAATAGAGCATGTGTGTCCATCTCTGATCAAGCGAACATGCCAAAACAAGGTAACCGCACTCCTTATGTGTCCCCCGGGGTCTACTTATGAACAATCCCGAAAACAAACACAACAGCCCCCAGGAATAGTACTAGAGCATTACCATCACACTGAAACATTAATACCGAAGCATGTGAATCCCCCCCGCCCGCCCTCCCCTAACAGTTAAGGAAACACAAGAAAGGTCCACAGCCAGAGTACTTAGCTGTCCATCCTGGAGGGTCTCTTCGGGTGGCCCCACTTCTAGATGGTCTGCAGAGGTGACGTGGTAACATCAGGAGTGGTCATTGGTTGACAGCTTTGGGGGGAATAGGACTTGTCTCTGCCCTGGTCTTGGGGATGTGCAATCACTGCTTGCAGGGCATGATCTCGCCCATCCTGCACTTTAGGTGGTCGATCAAACAACCTTCCCCTCTTCTGCGGAAACAACATGAGGTTGAGAGAAGACAGCAGGAGCCAGAGAGGTGTCTCCCCCATCAGGGGTATCCGGGCCCTAGGGCACAAGAGTGCAGTCCATAGGGCGCTGTGCGATGTCTTCCAGGAATGAGCAAAGGCTTGTGGGATCCAGAAAATCCCTCGATTTGCTGTTGTGTGTGATCCACATTCGCGCTGGTTTGAATAGTCCAAATTTAATGTCTAGTTTATGGAATTGAGGCCGGAGAGCCAGGAATGCCTTGCGCTTTTCATTCGTGATCCTGGAAAAATCAGCGGCAACTCTGACCTCCGGATCCTCCAGCAGGAATGGACCCTGGGACCGTGCCTTCAGAAGGACCTGCTGGGCCTCCTCGTGCCGGAGGAAAAATGCAATGATCGGGCTGTGCTGCCCCGAGGATATAGAGTGAAGAGGGCCGACCCTGTGTACTCTCTGGAACTCGAGTGGCGGCGAGAAGGTCAATCTGGTGAGCTCTGGTAACAGACTTTGAAGGAATGCTTTGATATCGATACCTTCCTTTTTTTCTGGTATGCCAAAGGAACGGATGTCGTCTCTGCGATCCTCAAGATCCGTGAGCTTTTCTCGTAGAGTCTGTAGCTTAGCATCGTGTGCTGGCAGCATCCCAATGTGGTCCTCTACATTTGTGAGGCGTTGATCCAGATCCGCAACCTTCTCACTGAAGCAGACTATGGGGGTCATTACGACCTCGGCGGTCTTCCTAGAAGACCGCCGAGGCCACGGGAGACAGAATACCGCCATTGCCGGCGGTATTCCTGCCTCCCTATTATGACATTTCCGCTGGGCCAGCGGACAGTAACAGTGTTACCATCCGCTGGCCCTGCGGAAATGTCACATCAACATTGCTGCCGGCTCGTAATGGAGCCAGCGGCAATGCTGATGTGCAGCGGGTGCAGTAGCACCCGTCGCGCATTTCACTGCCCGAAATTCGGGCAGTGAAATGTGCGACGGGGCTATGCCTGGGGGCCCCTGCACTGCCCATGCCAAGTGCATGGGCAGTGCAGGGGCCCCCAGGGGCACCCCAAGTCCCCTTACCGCCAGCCTTTCCATGGCGGTGTTTACCGCCACGGACAGGCTGGCGGTCGGGGACTCATAATCCCCCGGGCAGCGGTGCTTGCACCGCTGCCCTGGGGATTATGACCACCAGGCGGAGACCTGGCGGTAAAGTGGAGGGGCCGGCGGTATGGCCGTGGCTTTTGCGCCACGGACATAATAGCTGGCGAGACACCGCCAGCCTGTTGGCGGTGTTCCCGCCACCTTACCTCCGGCCGCCAGGGTCAAAATGACCCCCTATGTTTGTCCTGATGGAAGCAGAGGCCGCGGACAGATCAGTAATCTTCAAGTCCATCGCTTCCAGACACCGTCCGACCCCTATAATCTCCTGCAAAATACGGTCAGTGGCATTCTGTGTTCAAGGTTCGGCCTGGACGGTCGCTGGGCTGGAGAGGGTCTGTTGGACAGCCATGACTTTTGGCTGGGCTATGTCCTCTGAAAAGAGCAGTTGGCTGGAGTGCTTACCGGAGGATTTTCCACTGGGCATCGCCCTCAATGATGAAGAATTCTGCGAGGGTCAGGCCATAGTCCCTTGGCGGTGAAGTTATGCCTCCAGCCTGTGAGCCAAGGTGCCTGCCCGGCAGCAGTCAGAGGTTTCACAACTTATTCTGCTAAAGAGTCACTGTCCAAACTGATCAGCCTCCTTGTTGGGAAGATATCTTCAAGAATCCATGGCTAAGTGACCCTCTCCACTGCAGGTGTCGAGTGGTTTGATTTCTCTGTGGGGGTACGAGGGGTGTGGGCGCTACAGGCCTTGTCTTCCCATCCCTCTATGCTCTGTTGGGGGATGTATCTCAGCCTTACATGGGTTCACAGGTCCGCCCATGAATGAGGTATAGATTGCACCTTCACCTCGCCCATTCGCTCATTCCCGGGATATAAGTGCTCTTGGGTGTCCCCAAAACATACCAGGATGGGGGGCCCCAGGAAGGTGTGGGTGCGGTAGATCCGGATATAGTGGAGGCCTGCCTGCACAGCTCCAAGGATAATGGTCTTTGTCCCGGACTGGGGGGCAGCCCTTACCTGTAGTCCATCCAAGCCTATGTCACTTGGCCGTCTAATGGTTCACGACCCACGCAAAATTGGGCTCCTGGTCTTTTTTAGGTATTGGCTGCGGGACAGCTACCCTGTTTGGGAAGGGCCTCTCCTCACTCCGGACCCCTCTATTGGACAATGTGGTGAATGGGGAATCAATTGTCTGGTGTTCTTTCATGATGCGGCCTACCCAGCAAGGGTTTACCATGTACAAGGCGCATAGTTTGAGGGAGGTGGGGGACATGTCACTCACCGGCCCATTAATCCTTCACGTCTCCCATGCAGCAAGGTGGGGACAGAGGACCATATCTGGGTCTTGGGTGGCGGTGGTGGGCCCTATGCCACTCAGGAACTATACTTTATGGACACCGAGGGGGCCTTCAAACCCTGCATCTCCTTGTAGGCCTTCCAGTTCTTTCTCTCCCTCTCAGGGCACTCCGTGATCTGTAGGGGCCGTCACAGTGCAATCTGCGTGGGTATGGTGAAAGGGGGCTGCGATCCTCCTTGATCGAGATGCTGGGCTTTCTCCTCTACTAATGGGGAACTGAAATGTTCTCAACTGCGCGCCGCGCTCTGTTGCACTCCGGAGCCACGGGCTAAATCGAGGACGGTACCTCGTTCACCGAAGCAGGCCACATCTCCTTTGCGGTCCTGTCGGCGCCGGGTAGCAGCTACTGAGCCCCCTGTGGTGTGGTGCCCGGTCAGCATACACTAGCAGCCCCCTTGTGGTCCCCTTGTGGTTGGGGTCCACCCTCGTAGCCTCCGCTTCGCTGCGGAGCTCTTCTTTTAGGCAGCCATGTGAGAAGGTGGCCAGACCACGCCCCCAGGATTCATCTTTCTAAAAATAAGACCCAGACAGGGTTTTCTGATTTTTTTTTAAATCCACACAGGTGGAAGTTATTTCTTCTGGTATTCCCTTATGAGTCTCCCAGCTTCGTTTTCTAAGTCTAGGGTTATTTTAATAGTACTTACTGTAATTTTGCTTTCAGCTCTGTTACTTCTTTCTGCATTTATTCCACTATTTATTCTATCTTCTGTCATCGTTCACTGACTTTTTTAAAGTCAGCCCTGAGCAGATTGACCTTGATAATGCAATTTATCTTGTTTTTAAGTGTTGCATGAGAGTTCTCAATGTCCTATTGTATATGTGTTGATCTTGCCTTTGCTGTGTCCTCAATGTACTTCTCAGTTGACCGATTCACTAACATAGGTTAATTTTACTTCATTGCTGCTTCATGTTTGGACAGTTCTTTCTTTTTGAGGTGTCAATATTAAAATTGTGTCTTGTAGTGCAGTAATATATTGTAATGTAACATGCACCCATTGGAGGGTACAACAATGAGGATAAGCAAAGTCATTAGTGGATGATCATTCAAGTTTTTAGTATTGCTTTCGGTGTCACCTTTCAGTGATCTCTGTTCTTCTGTCATCTGGTGGATACATTAAGGCCACATGTAGCAAACTTCTGATTTGCGACTCGCAATTTACGAGTCGCAAATCCAAATGTTGGGTAGTGTCCTTGATACTAATTGCGACTCGCAAGGGGGTCGCAAATGCTCACCTCATGAATATTCATGAGGTAGGTCGCAATTTGTGACCCCCTTGGGAATGGCGGCCCTCACAGGAATGGTGGCCTGCTGGAGACAGCAGACCACCATGTCTGTGACTGCTTTTCAATAAAGCAGTTTTTGTTGTTGTAATGCAGCCCGTTTTCCTTAAAGGAAAACGAGATGCATTACAAAAACAAAAAATGAGACATTTTTGTTTCATTTTTTCAGAGCAGGCAGTGGTCCTTTTTCGGACGGAGAGCTGCCAGCAGACATACTGGTGGTCGGCGGGGAAGTGGGGGCTGCTGCACCTCCACCGCCCCGTCGTCAGAACACCGCCCACCGAATCACGTCCCATGATTCGGTGTGGTGGTGTTCTGGTGACGGGGAGCCGGCGACGGAGCAGCCCCCATGGATCCCGTCCCCTCCCGGAGGATCAACGGACAAGGTAAGTTGATTGTCCGTTAGGGAAGGGGGGTAAGAGGGAGTTGTGTGTTGTGTGCGTGCATGGGGGTGTGCATGTGAGTATGTAGAGGAGGTGTGTGAGTGTGTGTATGCATGCAGGGGTGTGTTGTGTGTATGGGAAATGTGTGCGGGTCAGTCTGTGTGCATGTCTGTTTGTTTGTGTGCGGGTATGTGTTGTAGTGTATGTGTGCGTGTAGGGGTGTGTGTATGTGCATGTTGGGGGTGGAAGTGGGGAGGGGGGTCCTGCCACCTTTGGGGGGTGGCAGAGGTGTGGGAGGTGTGGGGGAGGACTCAGTGAGGGAGGGGGGTGGCGGAGACCCCTATCAGTGCCAGGGAAGGAATTCTCTGGCACTGATAGTGCCTACCGCCATGGATTTCGTGGCAGTTCCAAACCACCCGAAATCCATGGCGGTATGCAGGGTCCTGATTCCACTTGCGGTCAGGTGACGGCGCCGAGCTGGAGACCGAAGTCTCCAGCCCAGCGGTCGTCACCGCCCTGGCGGTCGGAGTGGAGAAGTGGCGGATGACCATGGCGGCAACCGTCATGGTCATAATTCCATTTTTTTTCCCGCCTGCCTGTTGGCAGTTTTACCACCACTTCTCCTGAGTCCACCAGGGTCATAATGAGGGCCATAGTCTCAACCTGAAGGCCCCCAGTCCTTATTTGCTGTTCTGCAGGGTGACCTGACCCACAGCAGCACTGCACTCACCGCATTCCAGATGTGTTTAGAGTACTCTTACCTAGGCCACCATTCCAGGTGAGAGGGGAGGGACCGCCCACTGCTCATTTACCGCAGATCATGACATCTGAAGTTTACCCTGCTCAGGGATTTTGATTTATTGCATTTTGGGGGCAAGTTTATTCAATTCAGGAATTTTGTTGGATTATTGGAGATTAGTAGAGGAGTTCTGGGCTCGCAAATCCATCATGCTGCCATGAAGGCCACATACCAGTGGAATGATAACTTAGGTAAATGATATCTGTCACTTTAATATCCTTCATTTTTCTGGTGATCAATGAGAGATCATGAAGTGCTTCTTTTCTGAATGAAGGCCACACTTCTCCTTTGAATGGGTGCCTTGATTCCTTTTTTGGGTAAGTGCCTAGACTTTGATAGGATAGTTACCTGGAGTTCAAGAACAATAGCTCAAAAGCAGCAGACTTAATAACCACATGCTGATCCTGTTTTTTCTGCAGTCACAGTTGGGAAAATGTAAGAATTAAGTATGTTCCTTCTACACTTACTCATCTTAGATTGCTGCCTGAACTCCAGATTTGGAAGTCCTGTTGGGGGTATTGTGAGAATTCTAGCAGACATCTTGGATTGGCCATTACGTAAACCATGCCCACCTAGGCATAGCTATATGTTTTTGATGTTAGAAGTCTTAGTGTGTGTTGCACCTCTTAACTTTAGGGTGGTCTTCCTCCAAACATTTTGCCCACACCCCTCCTATTTTTTACTGAATGTATTCTTGTTGGCTTTAGGACTCTGTACACTTTGCCACTGCTAACAGTGCTAAAGTGCTTGTGTTCACTCCATAAAATATAGTAATGTTGGCTTATACCTGATTGACATACTTAGATTACTTATAAGTCCCTAGTAAAGCAATGTACCTTGTACACAGTGCATGTAAACTATATGCTACTAGTTTGCCTGGAGCACTCATTGTGCCACCCTCTTAAGTAGCCCCTTAAACCATGCCTTAGGTGTGCCATTGAAGTCTGCATGATGTTTAACTACCAATTTAACTTGGCAAAATAATCATATTGCAAAGCCTAATACTCCCTTTGTATTACATACAGGTTACAAGTAAGGTAGGCCTTAGACAGCCCAGAGGACAGGTTTCATTATAATTATAAGGTTTACATATCCTGGTAGTGAAGAACTCACAAATTCCTTTTTTCACTACTGTGAGACTTATCCCTCACATAGGATAACATTGGGTTATGGTACTATGCAGTTAGAAAGACGTTTGGTGTCCAGGGAATTGTAGTTTACAATCGTATTTTATGGTACAGCGAGACATGTAGTCACTCATTCTGAAAATGGCACTTTTAGAAAGTTGGCATTTTCCTGTTCTAACTATTTAGTGCCTGTAGTCTGTTTCCTGGGTCATATGACTAGATGTTGTTGGCAGCTGGCCTTTGTGTATTCCTCCCTGATAGCCACAGAATAGAAGGACTGTATGTTGACAGGATGGCCCATCCAAGGTAGGATGGGGGGCAGAACTGTGTGTAGCCCCATTTGTACTTCAAAGATACTACTTCAGCTCACATACAAAGAGCTTCACACTAGCCTATTGGGCGTACAGACAAACTGTGACCAGGACAAAGAGACAGGAAAATCCAGACACTTCTGTAATGGGACAACTCCAGAAGCTCCTTCCACTTCAGAGCTGGTGCAAGGGATACAAATAGGACCCTCAAAACCACTGTTCAGTTCACTTATGGACCTGCATTCGGACTCTCAGAGGACTGTACCTCTGCCTGTGACCTGTTGTGTACTTCAGAGGACTGCCTTGCCATACCAAGATGACTGTTGTGCTGCCTGAATCCTGCCCTGTGTCCCAGAGGAATACCCTGCTCCTGTAGATCAGTTTCCTGCTTGACCCCATGACTTCCAGAGTTACTCCAAGGGCCATTTGGCTGGCCTCCTGATCAGAGCTTTAGGAACAAAAAAGGCTCAATCCCTTTTGAACCCACACCTGGATTGAACCCACATGACTCCTGGCCCTCTTAGCAGTTCCCCTCTACTTTTGGGCTCTTGAACATGGTGCTACAGGTGCCCAGATAGCCTGTGTCTAAAACGTGGGACTTAACACATTTTCTGCCAAAAAGTGCTCTGTACACTGAAAAGAGTTTTGGATGTACTTGCTCACTGATCAGCCCACAGTGCATCACCAGTTAGCCTGACTTTGTGGTATCTCCTACTACATTCTTCTCTGCATAAGCTAATCCTGTTCAGCAGCTCCTCACATAAGAGTTAAGGGCCTGATTTAGAGTTTGGTGGATGGGTCACTCTGTCACAAATGTGATGGACATCCCGTCCAGCATACTATGAACTCCATAGGCGGTAATGGGATCATAATACGGCGGATGGTATATATGTCACTTTTGAGATGTAGTAACCCCACCCGCCAAACTCTAAATCAGGTCCTAAGTCCGATCAAATACATTTTCACTACAACATCGTCCAGTGGCTCCCTGATGACAATGCCTATTCCTCCTTGGACACAGCTAGCTACTTTAACTTCTGTCAGAAATAAGGCTGTGCCCGGTCCAGGTCCCGCATGAAGCTCCGCTGTGCGGATTTGCAACACTTTATGCGTACCACTTGTGATCCCCTTGTGTTCCAAAGGTGGCCACCAATGTGATCTGCCCTGTGGTGAAGCTCATGTAGCTGCAGATGCAGGACATTGGTGGACAAGATGCACTTATCAGTGTTATTCTTTGAAGGGACTACAATTCCCATGTTTTTAGACACAGCAGCCATCTTGGGGTGTGGCAGGCCTATAAAGCCCAGCCACACCCAAGCACGTTGCTCACTATTTTGAAGACTTCGATGCTGTCAGACCTCGTGGGGGTTCCTCTGAAGAAGAGCAGATTTCATGCATGGCAGATGGACGGCAAATCGAAACATTCTTGTTTCCATGGTGAATTCAGAAATGAGTAGGTCGTACTCGTAGCGGTAAGGTCTTGATGAGCCCAATCTTGAAGGGAGTTGTTACTTCCAAAAGGTAAAGCGCCCCTTAGCACAACGAGCAAAGCATTCTCAATTTTCAGAGTAAAGCAGTCTTGGTGCGACGATTAAAGCGCTTTGGAGCACAGAAGTAAAGCGCCCCTTAGCACAACGAGCAAAGCGCTTCAGTCCACATGAGTAAAGTGCTCTTGGCACAGTAATCAAAGCCCTTCAGTCCGCATGAGTAAGGCGCTCTTGGCATAGCAATCAAAGCGCTTACTCCGCATGAGTAAGGCGCTCTTGGCACAGCAATCAAATCGCTTCAGTCCGCATGAGTAAAGCGCTCTTGGTACAGCAATCAAGGCGCTTCAGTCCACATGAGGAAAGCGCCCTTGGCACAGTAATCAAAGCGCTTCAGTCCGCATGAGTAAAACATTCTTGGGCCAGCAATCAAAGCGCTTCAGTCCACATGAGGAAAGCGCCCTTGGCACGATAATCAAAGCACTTCAGTCCACATGAGTAAAGTGACCTTGACACAGCAATCAAAGCACTTCAGTCCACATGATGAAAGCATCCTTGGCACAGCAATCAGAGCACTTTAGTCCGTATGAGTAAGGCGCTCTTGGCACAGCAATCAAAGCGCTTCAGTCCGCATGAGGAATACGCCCTTGGCACGGTAATCAAAGCGCTTCAGTCCACATAAGTAAAGCGCCCTTGGCGCGGCAATCAAAGCGCTTCAGTCCACATGTGTAAAAAGCCCTTGGCACAACAATCAAAGTGATTCAGGCCACATGAGTAAGGCGGCCCTTAGCATAACGAGCGTAGCGCGCTTCTGATGAAAAAGTGAATGCGCTATCTGGCATAAGGAACAAAGCGCTTCAAGCTCAATGAGTAAAACTTCCCAGCCTATAGTTGTGAATGTGAAAGCATTTTTGAAGATAAGCAAATTATAGTTTAATGGTTTTATTGGAAAGCATAATATGTGAAAAGCATATTTAAGTCTTTTGAGAACTTCTAAGCTGTGATCAAAACGTTTATGTTATAAATGCATAATTGTTACAGGATCGATATTCAGAGTATGATCATAGTCTAAAGCTCTTGCCATCTCTTGGTTTTAAGATTGTAGTTTGTTCTTGTTCCATGATTCAAAGGAGGAGCTTCGCCCTCAATTCAAAAGGGGTCTCAATCTGGTATCACGGAGACACCTTTAGTCATGAGTCTATTGATAATTTATACTGCTAAAAAGGAGTATATGTGTATTTGTTCTAACCTTTTCTTTTCAGATCTCTCTCCCTGCAGTTCCCTACCCTAATTCCCTTCCCCCCGCCTGGCTTCATCAAAATTCTGTGCTATAGTAGCTTTCTAAGTTGGTGACGCCGGGAGGTGAGCCTTTTGTTCAGCAACTTTCCAATCCAGAGGAAAGGACACTGTGACATTTCTCTGAAATTTTTCTTCAAAAGTTCTTATAAGTCTGAAGGTAAATAGAGACCGGACCAATACTCTTTGTGTATCAGAACTATACTATATTTCAGTCACCCATAACTTTTGACTTTCCACTGGTCTCACTCGACTAGTTGTCCCCAGTAGGGCTTTGATCTTTTAGGCACTATTTTTAACTTAAAACTTAATAAATTCATAACTCAAGTAATACTGATTGCATTTTTGTCATTTGATGTCAAATAAATTAGTACAATTTACTCTCTTTTTCTAAATTGGTGTGTGACTGTTTTGTGTTTTCACTTTATTACTGTTAAAGTGCATAACTACTTCACACATTCCCTTTAAGTCAGGCCACAATGCTTTTTTGCCAAGCTACCAGAGGCTTAAGCACAGGCTAATTTAGTAACTTTTGGGTTTTACCCTGACAGAGATTGTGGCTGCTGCCCAAGAAGTGCTCACACACTATTAACCAGCAACCCAATTTCTCACAGCGTCTTCCTTCTGTGCAAGGAACACATTTTGAATTCACCCTAACTAATCCCCATCAGCACTGCACTCAATTCAATTTGATTTCTGTGAGGCATAGGACAACCCCTCATAGGAGCTCACACAGACCACAAGAGAAGTCTTGATGCAGTCAGAAATAGCCTTCTGTAGGTTATATACGTCCCACGTCAGGGCCATTTCACACTCCTACTGGTAGGCCTGTCTATTGGGAAGTAGACAAATAGGGCCATAGAATGTGAGAATTAGAACACAATCTAAACAAAAGCAACATGCCAGTATCTTTAGCATGATATATATAACTGCAATCATCAATAATATCTGTAAACATAAAAAGGAAGAAATAATGGTCAATTAAGTCTCACCATGGTTCTCCGGTACAGCTGATGCATGGTAGCCCCAGTGTCTGGTTCCCTCCCGTAGTAGTTGGTAAACAAGGTGGTCAATAATTAGAAAATAAGGTACTTCACACAGAGGTGTGCATAATACATGTAGTAGAAAAGTGTTCAAAGAAGACGAAAGACACCACAAAATAAGACTGGAATTCTCAGTTAATGTGAAATGTAAGTGGATAGTAGAACAAAGCTCCGTGGACCTAAATGGGTAGGCTGGCGTTAATCACTGTTGCTTGTTCACCTATTGTTTGTTCCAGGCTTTAGCAACATAGAGAATCCATTTATTGGCTTATTGACCATGAATTAGTAAGCAATGTAAGTCAGTCATTGATGGCTGAAGTGGAAGAAGATGTGTGTTAATCAGACTTAGTGACAGTAGAAGTAGGAGCACCCACTGATAGCATGAGTTCCATTGTTTTGGCTAAACTCAACTAGTCATAATTATGAAACTCGCTGTATTTTTTCTTGTATGAAGCACATGAGGTACATCTCCAGGTCCAGCTGTAAGCACCAGCTTCACCATCTGAGTGGGGAGGTAATGTGGTGGATGTGAACATCTCATCTTCGGCTTTGAAATAGTTAAAGACACTAAGGCAAAACATGATTTTCATGTATTGCACAATCTGAAGCATGAGCTGGTATTAAAAAAATCATACATTGTTTGGAGGAGTCTAGAATTCGTTTCCCCTTTACTATATAGTAAGTCACACTCACTTCTAGTTTGCTAACATGTTGGCTATTGATTATTATTTTGATCATAATGCAGTTGAACACCTAGTAATTGATACAAATTTGTAATTCATCCCTCTTCCTGAATACAAAGAACCAGTAGTTTAACAAATTTTGAGGGGGGGTCCCCTTCAAAGTACATGGAGGGGCTCCCATCCATACTCACTCAAGTCCCCTCAGTCCAGGGTACTGTGCTGAGGGGGCCCTCTGGATCTTGGGCCCCCCACACACCACAGAGGCTGCAGGGGCCTTTATTGTGCCACTATAAAGAACTAAAGGACTGCTGCTTGTGACTAAGAGTGGTGGTTGAACCCATTGCTTAAGTAGGTTTCAAATAATAGTGTAGAGACGTATTATGTTTTCCTTCAACAAGGTTATGCTGATGGTATGGTGGCACCTTTTCTAAAAGTGTTGAGATGGGAATTATAGGCGTTCCAGTCATTGCAACTCCCTTTTCTGTTGTGTGCAGGGTGGTTTTTACAACAAGTGAACTGTCTTTGGATATTCTTGCACCTACTAAGGAATGGGATAGTGGCGTAGCCCATTGTGATTTATCTCACATAGTAATCTATGATTGGATTATCCTGGGACATGTATAGGAGTTGGAACTGATGTTACATATATTGGCAAAACAGATGGATTTCATGTTGTGTCAAGGATAAAATGCTTTATTTGATCAGTACCAATGTAAGTACTGTGCTATCTAGTGCTCACACATGTTTAGACAGTTGATTTCACTGAAATGTAAGGCCTATCTCCTTTAAGCAATAAATCCAAACAGAGGTATGCCATGCTTGGTTGCACAGTGACTACCAGAATGTGATGGAGTCTTTAGATTTGGTTTATTTGTGCAAACATAGCTAAATTTGGATACAAACCTCAACTTTTGTGAGTTTCCATGAGTTCTGCATCATCCAATATTATTGTTCTGGAATTTGTCTCCAGTTTGCAGGGACACCCTAGACTATGCCTGTGCTCTTTCCTTCTTGCTTTCATCACGTATGTGGACAATTTGCCGAATAAGCTCAATACGCTATTCCATGCATATATTTGTCTACATGGATCTATAAGCAAGTCATTTTTGGGTTCTTCAATTAGCTCTTGGTAAAAAGGGCTCCTCTTTTTCTCGAAGGCCTACAAGTCTCAAATGATAAATGGCAGCAATACAAAACAGAAGCTATTCAGTCTTTGTAGCCTGTTTGAACTCTATAAATACATTGAATATGGACTGGGTCACAGTGCCTTGGTAAAGATCATCTGTAGTTATGCCTTGAAAGCATCCACATCATACTGAAGAGACAGTTTTTGTCACTTAGAACGTGAAGCAGATGTAAGCGTATCCAGAGAAGCTGTCCAGCCTCAGTCTTGAATACTGCATCACAATACAACTGTGCTGATCCAATTTAGAAAGCCATTTCCAGATCATTATTCATGCTCAGGTGCATCACTAAGGATCTGCAATGCCTTATTAAGTATTCAACTGTAACGATGTCTGGAACACTGATGCTGATTTTTGTTTCTATGGGCAAAATGGATCATGTGTGTGCACTATAACACAGGCCTGTCTCATTGATTGCAGTCTTTTTGGACCAGGAGGGGCAGCCAAAGTGCTACCCTCAGTGCTGAAAGGCTACTTCCTTTGCCATGAGTTTAGCAGCATTCACACAGTGGTGGCAGCATACTGTGTCATGATCAGTAGGACTGAACAGACCTCTTTACTTGTGTCACTGGAGTGAGGCTTTCAGGCCCACTCATTCAAACTTCACTGCTATGCACTTAAATCTCCCTTGGCCTACATCGTGGTGGTGTGTCGCACTGCGCCGTGCATGTGTGCTATACAGGTGTTGGGCGTATGTGTGCCTCCATGGTATAATACAGGGATGTTGAAGTGCTGTGCAGCACATGTGTGTTATATACTGTACATGTGTTGGGTGTATTTGTGCCTGTGAATGGTACAATACATGGATGGTGTAGTGCTGTGCAGTGGTGTATTTCATATGCATGTGCTGGGTGCATGTGTGCCTGTGACTGGTACAATACATGGAAGATTCTGGGTTCCATTTTGGGAGACCCAGGGCTAACTGGTGAAACAAGAGAACGTAGAGGAATTCCCCAGACAGATTTGTGAATAGCTGAATTCATGTGAGCTAGGTGGGGCACACTGGAGGAAGGGAGAGTGAGGATCTTCAGTGGACTTCAATTGGTACTCCTTTATTCAGATAGGTGTCACTGGAAATGGGCCTTGGCACATCTCTAGAAGGAAATGGGACTGATAAGACAATCATAAAGGGTAGGGCTGAGGCCATGGGGCAACCTTTTGATACAAATATCGCTGTGGCTATCATTCAGGTATGAAACTCTAGTCACGCCAATGACCTGTGTTGTGGGGTTATCAGATTTACAGTTGTTCCTGCTGTGGCAGACTGCTTTCTGGAAGAAGGGCAGTGCAGAGAAGAGGGTACTTCAAAAGGAAATAGACCCCCAACATAAAATTCAAAGACTCTGAGGGTCATTATGAATTTGGCGATCTCAGGATTGCCATGTAGGCAGCGGTGGCCATACCGGTAACAGGTCAGCGGGGAAGACAGCCAAATTATGATCAAATATAGCCAATCCACCGCCCACAATGTCAATGCGGTCAGCTTGCCACAGACGGCAGTAGTCACCTTCAGGCTGGTGGATACCATGTTCCCGCCGGATGCATTACATTGCTGCACACCAAGGTCTCCACTGCATTCACACCACCACAGAAACCCTGGTGGAAACCAACTCTATAAAAGGAGACACCCACCTTCTGAAACACATACCTGTCTGGGGCCACCATGGAACCTGAACTGCATGTCCTCCCACTGCTCATGCTCACATAACTGCTCCGGAACCAGTGACGATGACAACAACTGTAAGTACACACATGCATACACACACTAAAAACACACAAGGGCACACAACACAACTAAGAACACATGTCAACACAATACACAAAATATCAACATACATGCATGTTCCAAACACAACCTTGTCCTACACACACTACACAGCCATTACAGCAGGACAAATGCCAGAGCCACACCCACGCATGCTGCCCAGATACAACTGCTAGGACAACCAACACACATACACAAGTCCCTCACACACAAACCAAAGCAGGCAAGACCAAAACAGCCAGGTGGAAAGAAAGGTAGGACAAAAATGTGACCATGTGAACAACAACTGCTTGGCCTAAATACATTAGGAAAATAAATATGGCAATAAATAAATAAATAACTATGTACAAGATAAAAGGCCATAGGTCAGTTTAAACAGCAATGTGCACACTTCTTGACAGGGGGAGGGGCATGGGTACTAGCAGGGGGTTAGGGGGGGCAGGGGAGGACTTGGAGGTGGAAGGACTGGACTTCGGAAGGGGCACAGACCATTTGGGGGTATCACGGGGTGGGAGAGGAGTAGGGAAGAGGAAAAACTGAGAGGAGCACTTTTTTAGAAACATGGGGGCGGTCATGGTAAAAGGGTTTGGGAGTGGAGGTAGCGGGAGTGGCTGTAGGAGGTGTCTTGTTGGATGTCTGTGGTGCATGTTTGTGTGAGAAATGCTTGTGGGTGCTGGGTGTGTGTTGGGTGAGTGAGTGTGGGGATTATGTGTCTTGGGAGGAGAGGAGAGGAGAGGAGGGGGGAGGAGGTGCAGGGAGATGCCATGCTGGAATGGGTGACTATCTGTTGGGGTGGTGTCTGCAGCTATGAACAATGTGCTGCATGTGGATGTGTCAGTGGTTGTGGTGTCTGCGGATATGGTGACTGGGGGGGTGGATGTCTGTGGGTCTGCTATTGTGCTGTCTATGGGTAAGATAGATGTAGTAGGTGGATCGGTGAATGTTGGTGTGGTATCTGCAGGTGTGTCCAGTGTAGTGTCTGTGAACATGGGGGAGTCTGTGCAGGTAATGGATATTGGTGTGTCTGCAGGTTGGTGTTGATTGTGTGCTTGCCGGTGGTGGGACTTGTGGTTCCTGTGTCTGTCAGCTGTAGCCTTGAATGTTGAGGTGGGTGCATGCCTATCTGTCTGAGTGCTTTGGCGGAGGCAGGGAGAGAGCACTGGGATTGGGAAGAGGTAGGTCGAGGGGAATGGAAGACAAAGGGTGAATGGCTGTCTTCAGTGTGGAGGCCAGAGCCTGAAAGGTTCTCTGTAGCCTAGCCAGTGCACCGTGAATTCCTTCCAGGAATGCATTACTTTATTGGACTTGAGTTGCCAGTCTCTGGATGGCATTCACGATGGGCGACTGACCCACAGAGATTGACCTTAGGAGGTCAGTGCCCTCCTCACTGGGGTCAGCAGAACTGGCAGGGGTAGTGGCAGATGTGTCTGTGGTGAAGGAGATGCTCACCCTCCTGGGTAAGCAGGTACGGAAAACTGGGTGGAAGCTACAGGGAGGGTGATGATAGTAAGGGGGTGGTGGACAATGATGGTGCTGGGATGGCCCCACAAGGGTCCTCCACCACCAGGGAGTGTCTACTGGAGGAGGATTCCAAGGATTATGTTGAAGATCCAGTCTCCCCTGTGGCACTCCCCTCACCCTCCGTGCCACTATGTCCCTCGCTGTCGCTGGTTGCAGCATCCCCACTCACCTGTCCCCATCTCCTTCACCTGCCAATGCTGATGCACACAAATAGAGAAAGAGAGGGAGGGAGGGAGAGGGTTAACATATTCCTTCCACACACACATGTAAACATGCATATCTGTAGGTATACATCTCCTGGCTAAGCTATCTCTGGTGCTAATACACATATCCTACATCATGTCACAAAATGGCACCACTAGTCACCCCTGTATGCCAACCCTCACAACTACATCTAAATCCAAGTAAGTTAGCATGACTGGAGTCAACCACATTATCACCAGCAAAGACATGTTTGTATTCACATCATGCCCTGGATGAAATACAAATCACTACTTGAATCCTGATCATAGCTCTCCATACTCCTATCACCCATTGGAAGTGCAAGTGACTGAACAAATCACATCAGGCCTATACAGTAACCACACCTGAACTGTCCATGTCCATTGTAATGTCCCGTGATAGTGAAGATTACTCCACTGACAGACCACAAATCACCTGTCTGTCACATAACATGGCTGACCTAGCACTCTGTACAGAAATGCCAATATTGATCTAATAGCTGATGTAGCCCCTGCAAGTTGGACACCCATACATGTGACATCTGATGTGTAGATTACAATTCTGGGGTACAGGCATGTGATTAGTCAGACCGAATCACAGAGGAAGATCTGCAGACACCAAACACATACATACCACAACTGGTCATACTTGTAAGTGCATCTACAATGCCCTAAATAGCCCACATTACACATCCATAGTCAATCACTGAGTGCAATGTCACATATTACCCACATATTACATCATAGGCCACATACAATGGACTTCACAACATGATCAAACCACCATCACTCACACCATTCTTGACATGTGATGACCTGTACCTAAAGCCAGATAACACACATGGCAGATGGAAATGACATGTATGCATACTGTACACTGGGACAGATCCCACTACTATATAGGGCAGCTTCTACAATCATGAAACAACTAAAAGTTCACATCACCATCTCCTAAGTCATACAAAACCGTATGCTCTCCAAATCACCCATATCAGCTAGGCTAAGGGTAGCAGTCATCGTCCCAGTCCAACAGATGTAACCCCAAGAACCCATTGAGACATGATGTAGGCTGCAACTAAGCAATGCTGTAATGTAATGTAATTGGTAGGGCATTGGCATTCATGGCATTTACACTGAAATTTCTCAAAGGCGAAATCTGCCTAGGCACTTACCTCCTCTAGTACAATTTCTTTGGGTTCAAGGTACTATCCCCACAAGTAAAGCGCATTGAAATGCATGATGAGTCCAATTATACCAAATCAGACACCCAAATAAAATTGTCCTACTGTTGCTACCATCACATACCCCATAGATTAAGGATGAACAGATAATGGGGATACAACCACCAAGCCATAAGTGCAGTCCTACACAGGCCATATCTGTGGTGTAAATGAGATGGCTTCTTCACATGGAGTCTATACCTGTACATGTAATAGATGTCTATTGTCCCTGTACCAAAAATAAGATTTACCCTGTTACACATAGAGATGATCAATATAGACGGGAATGGACAGGCACCTAGAGCCACTAATGCTCAAATGCTGATGGATGGACAAGGTCACACACAATGGGTGGGGTGATATACAAGCTCACATCCGTAGAAATGTCAAGAAGGAGTCACACATGTGGCTATTTCATTTGACCATCTCCACATGCAGACAGGGAGATGTCTTGATACAGGAGATGTTAATTGACTGATAGCAAACCATGAAGCCATATCTACGACTAATACTCAGGCCGGGTGGGAACTACCCATGTCCACTAGTCTACATTCATGTTGCACTTACTACATTGTCACACAAGCTACAGTGAGGCAGCAGACACCGTACAACCAGAGCCAAGTACCAGAATACAGTCAGTACTCACCCCCTTGTTTCTGCTGTGCAGCCCTCGAACGCCAATCTACCTCAGGTTAGGCCACGGCCAAAATGCGGACCGTTAGGGGGTGTGAGGGTCCTCATTGAGAGTACATCCCCAGCTGGAACCCTGCAGTCTTTCAGGCCCATTGTCTCAGGTCCTCCCACTGCTTGCGATAATGGGTGATCCGCCGGCTGTGGACCCCCAGGGTCTGCACTGCCTTGGTGATGGCACACCAGATCCCTTTCTTCTGATGGGCGTTCACCTGCATTGATGACACAGACAAAAGGAGAAAGTCATGTACCTTGGCACCATACCAATAGGAGTGGACAATACACATGTCACAGCAAGTGCTCACACATACCCACCCCCACTGCTCACATGCCTTCACTTTATGCACTCTACATGCATAAACTCTCTCACCTGTACACTTGCCCAAATCAACGTCACACACAACCCCTATCACACATGACTATGGCATTGGACTCACCTGCTCCTCTGGTGCGCCTCTGGTGCCCCATATAGATGTCCATACATGATGGGTAGGACCTCCTCCACCAGCTTCTCCAGCTCTTCCGGCATGAAGGCAGGGACCCTATCATCTGCAGGTTGTGGCATGATGGCTCCCAGAGGCAGTACACAGCAGCTCAGGTCATGGAGGTCTTGGTAGCGACACTGTCAGGAGTCAAGTGAGCAAGGTTGCAGAAAATGGTGGTCCCAGCTGTCACATACATGACGTCACTGCCAGCAGTCATCGCCATTGTCCCCAGTCTGCCACAGGCACCAATGTTAACCAATGACACGTTGAACAGCGGTTGCGACCACCTACCTCTATAACGACATTTGACAGCGGACTTCAAACTGCCCCCTACATCAGGACAAGAGGCTGCCATTTTGTGCACATATAAACAATGGATGTGCCAACATAAGTGTGCCATTCACATATTTGCCCAAATGGCGGTGCAAGCCTATGCCATTATGGTAGTGCTTCAATTTGTGGCATTCATGACACAGTGACATAATGTGGCTGTTTAATTGTTGATAGCCATGTTAAGATATTCGAAGACACATAGGGGAGGGCTCTATATTGATAGTTTCCTATGTGTATTGTTTGTTCAGTGCAGGACAGCTCAGTCATGTTCAATTACACATGTGATATATGTCCTACATAACGTACATGTATGCCAATGTTCAGCAATGAGGGTGTACAATGCTATCAGCATGGTCGTTATTGTATGTCAGCAGTGCAACACTTCCCCAACAGTGTTAGGTGTATGCAGGTTTTAAATGCTGCTTAAATGTTCCTACTGCTTTACTCATTGTACATTATCTCCTCTCAACCTAGATATCCTGCAATGAGCACATTGAGACAACCACCAGTGTACCACTAGTTGACCTTGCAAAAATGTAGGACAATCATGTAATCCAGACATATCATCTGAATCATCGGACCATTATGGATCTATGTACACAGTTGGAGCCAGATCTCTTGTGAGTCATACGCAATCCCTATTGCATCCCTCCCACAGTACAAGTCTTGTCAGTGTTACACTTTCTTGCCAAAGGCTCCTTTTAGAATACAGTGGCCTTAACAGCAGGGTTGTCTCAGCCCATGTTCAGTCTGGTGTTGAAGGAAGTACTGTGTACTTTGTTAAAGAACCTGGACAGCTGGACAGCTAAATCAGGTTCCCCGAACATGCGGACTTGGCCTTGTGAAGGCAGACTTTTATGATATGGGACACATTCCTCATGTGGTTCCTCCCAGTGCCCATGAACAGGTGTATAGGAACATGAAGAACTACCACTCCACAAAAGTTCAGCTGGTGTGTCTGGCAGACCAGTACATCTGACAAGTCACAGACAAGTTTCCAGGATCTGTGCATGACTCCTACATTTTGAGGAACAACAATGTCCCACACATGATGGCACGCCTACACACAGAGAGGGCCTGGCTCCTTGGTATGAATACATATTAGGGTGTTTCACTGTTATGGCAACTGTCATCAGATTCTTCCCAGTCGATGTGCCTGTTATTTTACTGGTCCAACATTTGTGCTCACAGGGGTCTCTGGCTCTGTTAACCTTCCTTGGCTATTGACATCAGTGAGGTACCCTGCCACAGAAGGGTAATTCCATTTCAATGAGACCCATGGGAAGGCGAGGTGTTTAATCGAGCAAATATTTGGCCTCCCAAAGGCCAAATTCAGGTGCCTGGACCTATCTGGAGGTTCCCTCCTCTACTTGTCCCAAACGGTATGCCAAATCACCACTGCCTGCTGCATGCTCCACAATCTAGCCCTGAGATGTCAGATTCCAGTGGTAGCTGATAAGGGTGATGAGGAGCCAGAGGAGGAAGGTGCAGCTGACTCTAGGACTGAGCTCATCAATCAGTACTTTCAGTGACATACAGGTATATAGAGCGGGTTTTTTCAAGTCTTGTATGACCACAATAATTGGTGACAATGGTCCTCCTGACTTGATTAATCAGTGGGGGTGCAATGTGGTCTTATCCCAATGTGCGAGTTTCTGGATGCTAACTGATAGAATGTAAAGCACACAGTTGCAGTGTTTCAGCTCTAACGTGTTTTCCCTGCAGTTTCCTACACTCACTTCTCAAATGGAAAGACCAGTATTGAGCTCTGTTTTTTGCATCCTCCTGTTCTCATGTCATTCCACCACTGACTGTGGTATTTTAATCTTTGCCTCTGCTACCTATGGTTTGAGGCATTCATAGTCATTAGCCATTGATAACTGATTACAGAAATGTGCGATGTACATGACAGTTGGCTGGGAAAGTGCCTGTGTGAATATTCTGTGACTGGTGATATATAGGTTATATTTGGGAGCCCTGCTTAGGAGGTATACTACAGTGGGCATGACATCTATGACCTGCATATGTGCTTTGTGTGGCACCTTGCCTTCCATCTTGATGGTACTCACTGTCATTGTCTTTTTGCAGGTTGGAATACTGACTACACTCATGTGTGGCCCTGGATGTCTACCTCTCCGACATCTGTCCTGGGACTTATCTGTTGTACTGTGTCTCCTGCTGAGGGTGCCTCCCTCTGCTGTCCATTGCACTGCCTGTTCGATGTAGGGGGGCATTATCAGACCACAGTTGGCAAGCATGACATTTGTTGACGTTTTATAAAAAAGACGCATATACAGTTGCTGTGTTCCATGGTGTTTATTGTGGATGATAGTGATAATCAAAATAAAGGTGCATATAAGGACAACAATGGTGATGAGTGAGGTCATGGTACATGGATTCATCGGAGTAGGTGCTACAGCAGTTGGTTGCACAGGTCCAGTGTCCATGTACCTTTGGAAAATGGAGTAATATCTCAGAACAGTACAGGGTGTCTCAGTGGCACAGAAGGGGACAATTCAGGAGTGGATTAATTCCTGGCAGTGGGTTTTGATTTTGGCATCTGCACCAGCCGGATGACTTGGTTGATGTCCACATGTGCAGGTACAGAGGGAGGGGTGTCTGAAGCCTTTGGGCTTCCATTCCACTAGCTGATGCTGATGTAGATGACTCAGATGTTAGGTTGCTAGCGGAAGGAGCCTGATGGTGGATGAAGGAAGCACATAGGGTGGTGCTGATTACATCAGCACCCCTGCAATGGAGGCCATGGTGGCATTGTGGACCTGCCACTGCTGCATGACCTCCTGAAGGTATTCCATCTGCAACATTTGGTTTTTCCCCAACATGGTGATAATCTGGCTCATCCTGTCCAGGTATTGTTGGTATGCTCCCAAAACTTAGGAGAGGGTTTCCTGGTCAGTTGAGTCCCTTGGGGGACCCATCCTCTAGGCCACAGCTTTCTTCCCACACCCTCTGACCCCAGGTGTCTGTGCCCCTGGCATGTTGTGCCCACTCCCAGTCTCTGCAGGACCTTCATTGTCTGGGCATGAGGGGTCAACTCAGGTCCCTCTACCGTGGGGCACACAATAGTTTGAACATTACTTGGAACACAGGTTTGGGGACAAAGAGTTGGCTGTAATTTTGATGCCATAGGGTTGGGGGAAATTGATGTTGGCAGGGTGAAGCAGGGAGTCGTAGAGTGACAAGGTGTTCCAGATGTGCCAGGTAGGTTGTCAGTGTCCAGACATCCAGGCGTGTTGTCCTCACCGGGGCCTTCATTCTGAGGAGGGCTGGCATTCTCTGCTATCCTTTCCATGGTGGCTCTGGCAGGAGTACCTATTGATGGAGTGAAAGACAGAGTTGAATATAAGTTTGTTTGGTAATCTCTTTCTCAGATGCATGCAGTGACTTAACAGGATTCCCACCAATGACAATGACAGATGCTGCACAGCATACCATTGGTGGTACATAGTAGTCTGTGGCATGGGTACCATACTCCATGTTTGGTGCAATCATTCAGGTTTGGTACATATAGCACAGTGGATGGGTTCAGGTACTGTCTGATAGTTGAAATGACTGTTCAGCACTGTTACGTAGTTACTAGTCAGGCTTGCTACATTTCACATTAAATGCCTAGACATTGCACCATGGTGTCCCAGTGGGAAGAGAGTATGTGAGTATGCAAACTTAAATGTCCTGTCTGTGCATGTTGTGCATTGCTGTCATTGCCGTGTAGTCGTCGTCAGTCATACCATCTAATTGTTATAGCTAGTACAATAGTCATACATGCAAGAGTTGTGATGTGATGTGCACATTCCATGTTTTCATGTTAGGCTAATGCATTTTGGAAGTTGTAGTGATAGTATTAGGCAATGCTATCAGTGCCTTTGCCAAGGGCGGTGTGGGCAGTTGGGCTGGGTGGAAGTGTGGCATGCATAAGAGTTGCATTAGGTAAATAGGTGGGAAGTGTAGTGAGACATACAGTGATTTGAGGAGTAATTAGGTGGCGAGGAAACATGCATGACACGACAATTGTGTGACATGAAATTGTGGGTACCTACTAGAGTCCAGTCCCCCAGGTATTCTAGCCAGGTCCTCAGGATGCAGGCCCTCTGGATGCAGAAGACCTTCTCCTCCACTGATGTGAACGGTGGGGGAAGAGGTGGGGGTCCACCACCAGTCTTGTGCACACCAATCGGGTGTCATTATGCCATGGAACGTACCTTCCCCTGTAGACCGTTCCACCTCTTCCTGATGCCATTCTTTGTGCGTGGATGGTTGCCTACTGAGATGACCCTGTCGACTATTCAGTTTCATGCAGCCTGAGAGTAGGGATACCTGGTTGCCTAAACCACCTCCTGGCACATATAGATGTGGCCACTGCAACATCTGTGGATACATCAAAGACAAGACAGTTACATTTCTATACAACACCCCTGTTACACACCAACTTAAACATTTCATCAATTGTAACACAAGTTTTGTGGTGTATTGCATTGTCTGTACATGTGGACTTATCTATGTTGGTAGTACGATCCGACCATTAAAAGAGAGAATTCAAGAACACCTTAGAGCTATTCGAACATCAAACATTAACTATCCACTTGCCATTCATTACAATGAGGCACATGGACAAAGGGAACTCTTGGACATTTCCATACATGGGATTGACTCCCTGAACAGAACACCACGAGGAGGTAACCACACTTTGGCCCTCAGACACCTAGAGAGCAGGTGGATTATTAAACTGCGAGCGGTAGAACGGGGCCTTAACATCCACAAGGACCTCCATGTTTTTCTTTAATTAGCAATACGTGTTAATCTCATGTGCTTCCAAGGTTATTCTCCTTTCCGGCAATATGTCTTGTAGTGACATTTTCTTACATAATATGCAATATGTGTTTGTAGCACTCTTTTGCCTCCGCCTATTTAGGAGATCAGTACAATGTGGATGTATATAATAGACTGTTTCTTTGTCAAGAAAGAGGATAAAAATATCTCTGTGTCCACAGAACGTTTTTTTTTTTTTCCTCTTTACATCTTTGTATATACACCTTGCATTGCGTAATTTATCAGACAATGAGGACTGTTCATAAAATAGGTATTTTTTGTTATTGTAACTACTTCCTTATATGATGTATTATGTTTGTCATCCCATTTACATTATGCTGTTAATCAGCACCATGCATACATTTTAAATGCTTGGTCAAGCCTATTAGTCTATGTTACAGTATATTGTATTGTTTATTGTGCTCTTAAGTGGTTTCCCTGTCTTTGGTCTGTTACCTACCATACAGACCTTCTTATATATTTATAGCAACTATTTTTGCTTGCTTTAAGTTCTCCCTCTTGTTTTTCACTTTCAAATAACCCCTCTTCTCTACTATTTGGGCTTTGGACTCTCTTTCTTTATTTTCTGACCTAATACACATTCCAACAATGGGGAAGGTTTTTTTTTTTTTCCCCAACCTGGATTCTATGTTTATTTCTTGTTATTCCTTATATTGAAATACCCGATCGAACTATTTCCATGACACGCGCTAGATTATACTCCTAAAATGGCGCCCGTGTTTTTGCCCTACATCCCGTCTACGCAATGCTCGGTGAACACTGCAGTTAGTTTTAGTCCTATTTCCACTTCTGAGTGCGCGTTTTTATACACCGACACTCCATGGGGATGGGGGTGCACTCATCTCGGCAGCGTTATCATGCGCTGCGTGCGACCTGTACACTCAAGGATTTCCCGCTTCCTTACTTTGGACGGGTGACCACTCAGGTATGCCATACTCTATGTTGACTGGCGCTACTTGCAGTTTTATGCTTGTCACGGGAACGGGAAGGTAATTTGATTGAGGCCTCTCTTTGGGCATTAGTTTCGCGACCTTTAGGATTTAACATAGTTAATGGATACACGAAGGAGTCCACATGATAATTTTGTTTAGTTACATGTTTTTGTGTGGCATTACTACAGCATACTTTGTTAGCGGCTTTTAAGACTGAGTTAGTAAATCTTGTCCTCCGACACCTCTCACTTTGGCCGGTTGGACTTTTGCGCTTTGGGCTACTGCCATCATTTTTACTCACCATGGCTGTCGCAATAGTGTTAAATAGGCTATCTCCTCTTGAAGTTTGTCTGTTCTTTTAATACAAATCTGGTGGAAACTGGCCCCACCTTAGCTTATACTAGGCGCTGCACTTTCTACGTTTAACAGTAAGATAGCGCATATTACTCGGTTATCAAGCATTGTTTTTGTTTTTTGTTTTTCTCTTTTCCTACATGTGGAGAATTCTTACAAAGTGTCCTTTCTTCATTTGTCTCGTATTCTCTACAGATATTGGTCTATTTTCAGACCTAAATTATATATATTTCTCCTTATTGAGGACATACTGAACACTATTTTTCTTCAATTTTGGTAACTCACCGTTTTCGATAACACTACGAACCTCCGTACTGCAATTTTCTATTTTGGGTAGGTCTACTTTAGCCTTTTTCCCGCCTCGTTTTCGCTCTTTAAGTTGTCTCTTAGGTTTTCCACTATTCCATCTCAGGAGTCTTATATCACTTTCCATTTTTCTCTGCGGATTTTTCTCTTAGATATAGGATGACTTGGTTTGAAAGTTTAACAGAAGTATTCTTCGGACAACATTTTTTCCTCCACCATAGTTTCTGAGGTAACATTGTATCCCACTCCTTGTATTCAGCATGTGCACTACATTCTTATTCGTTCTTTCTTGAATACTAGCAACTATTGCTCACAGGGTGACTTTGCATTTTTTCCCACCATTTTCATTTCTATCTTACCTCTCTTATGTACCCACCATTCTACCACAAGGTGGCATGACTTTTTTGTTTAACTATTTACTAATGGATATTTTTCTGTTGTAAATCATGTATGCACACTTAAGTGATTTGCATTATTTGCAGTCCTCCTCTATCTTTTGGGTAACTTTGATCTTGTACTACCTGTTGCACCTACCGATTGGAAGTGATATTACTTGTAAATAGTTCCCATCTTGTTTTGTTTCAGCCTTGAAAAAGTCCGATAGGACGAAACACGTGTTGGCTGTTTTCTGTTGTTTCATTTATGGACGTATATACCTTGTGAACACTATTTCGGTTTTCTGCTTGTAAAGGAATAAATTATCTCCGGCAACTTGACTTATATGGACTTATTATTGACTTTGAAGTGCCCTGGTTTTGCTTTTCTTCCCTTGCATTTTGTATCTACAGCACGTATCATAGGTGGTTCCTTGTGTTCCACTTGTGTTCTTGTGTACCTTTAAAACCTGTGGTGGTTGGGTTTTCATACCAGGATTGCACCATTTGCACTAATTTTACAGATGATATAAGACTTCCGAGTGCTTTGTTTCAGATGTGCAACGTTAGCATCAACCACCACCCTTCTTCTAAGTAACGTTGACTGTTTGAAAATTGATGCTGTATGCACTCTGTCACTCTCTAACTCTGTATTCAACATTTAACCTTACTTTTATGTATTTGTACATATTCTGTATTTATTGTGTAATTGTCCATGAGTATAATGGATAACTTTGATGACAATAGGGACACCCTGTTAAAAGAACTATTCCAAGCCGATTCACAAAGTAAAACACCCCTTGCACCCAACCCCATACAGGAGGGCCTTAGAAAAAAATTCATCAAACTCGAACGATTAAGAAAACAGGAACTCTCACGTTGGTGGGATTACACAATCTTACAGAAATATTTGGAAAATAATCAAATCCTGAGGGGGCTGAGGGTCATTTTATTTCCATCCTTTGATGACCTAAGCCCTGATTTATTAAAGGAGTGGGAACAACTATTAATTACTTTATCATATGGCATGATGGACATCCTTATTCGCGATGCCAAGGCCAAGAGGGACAAACTACTACAGGACATTACAGTGTTAGAAAAAGAAATCAATGACATAGACTCACCTGACACCAAAAACAAGAACTTTAACATCCTGAAGGAGGTCCTACACAAACACCAGCTTTATATAAAGGACAAAAAACTACGC